>NW_015090879.1:3151426-3160580 GCF_001431845.1 Calidris pugnax
GGCATCCCAGGAACCCAATTTGCAGGGAATCCCATTCTCCACTTAACGAGCCTCATTAACAAACCTCACCCGAAACTCCGTACCCCCGTGGCGGCCACAGAGGGAGCCTGATCCAGCTCCCACCCAGCCCAGCCCCATCGCCCACCGACAGCACCACGGCCTGGCACCTGCAGAGCTACTCAGCTGACAATTTAAGCATTTAATTTAGATGTTAGAAGAGTTTTATTTTAGGAGTTAAGCCATTATTTATGAAGGTATGTCAACACAGCGTATCAATTTAGCAGCTGCTGCTGGTTCCCCGTGAGGTGCTGTTTCAGGCAGGACAATCTGTCCCTCTGTACAACGTCACTCCTGTGCCACTTACACAAATGTAAAATCACTGCAACACCAGAAACAAACAACAGCCGTAGCAGAGACTTAGAGAAATACCTTCTAAACCGCACGATAAATTATTGACTTTATGGCATTTGGTGCTGAATTAAAATGATAAACTAAAGTTTTTATCCGCTGAAAGCTGTTTCCATGGTGTTGAAGAAGCAGATGGTCTTTCCTGGAGATAAAGGACTTTAAAGCTTTGCCAGTGCAGAGAACTGGAGATTTAACATATGTATTGTAAAATTTAAGAGGAGAGCACCTGGTGTGGCAGCCGGACCAAGGCTGGCACCGCTCTAGAGGGCCAGAACCCACCACAACACCCAGCCCATGGTGCCTTCAAATGGCCATAGGGACCCAATTAGCTGTTTATCAGGGGTTCCTTCGTACTTACTCAGGAGGGAAACTCCAACAGTCACAGCCTTCCCTTCATTCACACTAACAGCCCGTTCTGGCCCTGTTCTATGAGTCATTAATTCTTAATAAGTAGAAAACTGCATGATGGGCTTTGGATGGGAATAGTTTACTGTATCAGAGACAATCCATGATCTAAATTACCAGCTATAAATCAATTTTTGAATGCTGACATATCTTTAATAATGATAAATGAAGAATTTATGGATGCTGCTAAAGTTCACATCAAGATTTTGATTTACGAGCATGCTGAGCTCAGGTGGAGCCACCAGCCCCAGGCCCAGCACCTTGTCCCAGACTTGGGCAGCAGCAAGTCACTCACCTGCTCAAGGGCTGGAGGTCCCCGTGGATCACAGCCAAGCAACTGCAGGTGTGTCTGAGCTCCAACAGCTTCTGCCTCCCATGCCAGCTCCTGACGTCCTCACCTCCATGCTGCAGGCAACCAGGGCAGTGAGGGGTTTGCTTTCTGTGCATTGAAGGATGCTCCTCCTCATCTGGAACTCATCCTTCTCAGGTAGGGCTTCTCCTGCCTATTTCTCTTGACTCCACCTGCAGATACTCTTTCTCACCACCTGTGAGGGTCTGTGGGGCACAGACACTAGCATGAGGTGAGCTGGGACCATCTGGGGTTCTGCAGAAATCGGGCACAGAAGTGGTGCAGACCCAGCACCGAAAGCTCCAGGCTGGAGGGAGAAGGGTTGGAGCAGAAAGCTGGGACCCAAGAGATGCTGAGACATTGGCTGTGGGAGGGCAACAGAGGCCCCAAAATGGCTTGGCCACCTGCAAGGCTGAACATCATCTCATTTGTGACAGCACCATGGCAATGGCAGGAGCTCCACCATCTATTTCACACAAACCAGACCCGTGAGCAACTACAGGCACAGCCCTTCTCTGTCTGTCTGCTGGCTCTGCTCCTCTGCTGATGCTACCTGGTGCTTCAGGACACATCTCCCTGGTGGGGGCTGGTGTTCTCACGCACGTGTGCCAGGAAGGCCTTCTGGGCTGGAAAGCTGCTTTTCATTTGATTTCAATTTACTGTTGGAATTAAGCTGGTGTAAAACAGCGTGCGAAGAGAAAAATTACCATGTCTGTTTAGAGAGCGTAAAATAGGTACTTAACTGTTTGACCACTCAGATAGTGGGGTCCAAATCCATTTGCACCCAGCTCACGTCCTGCCACAATTAATAAGCTGAAAATGCCTGTAAAGAAGCAAACAGTAAACAACAAATAACTTCAGTGCCTGACACCCCTCTCCTTCATGCTCTCTCGCAGCCATTCTCCCTGGCATCATCTGCCCCTGCAGAGCAGACTTGAAGGGCAGTGGTGGGAGCTGCAGCGCCCGGGCTGCGGTCTGGGGGGTTTAGGGGGGCCTGGGGCATCTGGGGGGCTGGCTGTGTGGTGGGTTATGGGGGTGCTCCCAGCAGCAATGGCAGCGAACCCGGGGCACCTGCAGCAGGACAGCCCCAGGAGCAGGCACCCCAATGGACTCTCCAGCCCCTTCCCTCTCCATGGGGAATGGAGGGACCCCTGGCACTGGGGAGGGGGCAGAAAGGGGCTGTGCTTGCCAGAGGGGCCACAATTATTTCAAATAAAACATGTATTTCAAATAAAACGTGTATTTCAAATAAAACGTGTATGCCACGTGTATTTCAAACAAAACACGAGCAGCAGTGAGGTCCCTGCAGCACAGGGACATGGTGGGACCTTCCCCACCTGAGCTCTGCCCCCCTTCTCCCGGCACCAGCCTGCCCATCCCCGTCGGGAAGAGCCAACCCTGGTCCATCTTTCTCCTGGGGACACTACACACGTGCTGGAGAAGGCAAGGCAGGACACACGGATCAGGAATGAGCTTGTTCCCATTTTAACAGGGGTGGGAGCACGGTGGTTGTTACCAGCATCCCCACACCAGCACCCAGGAGCTCACTGTGGTGCCCAGGAGCCCCAGGAGGGCTGCTGGGGGTCAAAAGTGGAGGCTGAGCCCCTTCCCCACCCAGCCCCTCGCTTAACAAGGTCTGGAAGCTCTGCAACGAGAAGCACCGAGCTACTTGGCTCAAGCCAAGGCCATGACAGCTCCCCAGCGAGCCAGAGAAACATTAATTGCTAAGCAAGTAATTAGTGGCTACAAAATATGGCCAATACAATTACACTGAGGGTTTTTTTTCATCTCTCTGTCCAGAGCCTTGGCACGGAACAGTCTCATAATTAGATGACAAACTGACAGGCAGCTCCAGTGATGCCGCCCATCCTCGCCTTGCAGAGACTCCCCAAGTGTTCTGCACCAATAATTACTAATCAAGTTATTTCTTTCAGTATTAGCCCCACTTGAGCTCTGCCCCCCACTCCCAGCACCAGCCTCCCCATCCCCGTCAGGAAGAGCCAACTCTGCTCCATCTTTCTCCTGGGGACACTACACACGTGCTGGAGAAGGCAAGGCAGGACACACGGATCAGGAATGAGCTTGTTCTCGTTGTAACAGGGGTGGGAGCACGGTGGTCGTTACCAGCATCCCCACACCAGCACCCAGGGGCTCACTGTGGTGCCCAGAAGGGCTGCTGGGGGTGAAAGCAGAGGCTGAGCCCCTTCCCCACCCAGCCCCTCGGAGCCCCAGGAGGGCTGCTGGGGGTCAAAAGTGGAGGCTGAGCCCCTTCCCCACCCAGCCCCTCGCTTAACAAGGTCTGGAAGCTCTGCAACGAGAAGCACCGAGCTACTTGGCTCAAGCCAAGGCCATGACAGCTCCCCAGCGAGCCAGAGAAACATTAATTGCTAAGCAAGTAATTAGTGGCTACAAAATATGGCCAATACAATTACACTGAGGGTTTTTTTTCATCTCTCTGTCCAGAGCCTTGGCACGGAACAGTCTCATAATTAGATGACAAACTGACAGGCAGCTCCAGTGATGCCGCCCATCCTCGCCTTGCAGAGACTCCCCAAGTGTTCTGCACCAATAATTACTAATCAAGTTATTTCTTTCAGTATTAAAAAGGCATTTCACAGGTAATTTGCCCATAACAGCACAGGCCTGGAGCTGGCAAACAGTCCCATATCCCCAGGGATGCCCCCAGAGCCCAGTGGGTTGGGGACAGCCCCAGCTCTGGGCTCACGAATGCCCCCCAGAGTGACACCCCCCCCCAGCTCGGGACCCCCCTGTGCCCCCACAGGCTCTGCGTGGCCACTCTGTCCCCTAACGAGGATAAATGTGGTGGGGAAGATTAAAATACCCAAAGCCTGCTCACCCCATCCTCACCTGTGTGGGGCTGCCCTCTCCTCAACGCCATTGCGCCCCAGATGTTCACAGCTGGCGAGCCCTGGCTCAGTGACACCCTAATGATGTCATCCATCTGCATTTGCTAAGACTGTTTGGAAAAAAAAAAAAAAGCCCCCGAGTCTGTAATTTGTCATTATCATACAGACCTGGGGAACAGCTGAACAAACCACTAATATTGAACAAACAAACAAACAAAAACCCAATAACGGCTTCTATCGAGCAGAGACCCAAAGCTGATGGATGACCTGTGGCAGCCCGGGAGAATTATTTGTGAATTGCTATTGATTTCCAAAATCAGAATGTATATTTCGCCTCACAATTGAAGTATTGGGGGAAGTTTTTTGCTTTTAGAAAGTATTTTCTCTCCCTGTGACATTTTTTGGGGGAAATAACGTTCACTCCAGCCGAGCCCATGTTATTCCCACAGACGCAGGGGAAGCTGGTTGGACCCCCCCGTGCCTGGGGGGCTGGTCTGTGCCCGAGCATCGCCGGGCATCCCGGGGGGTCCCCATTCCTTCCCACACCAGAAGCCACCGGTGGTGGCTGCCACGGGGGCACAGGCTGCTTTGCTTCCAGCCCCCCCACACCCCCAGCCCTTTATCATTATCCAACCCGTGACAAACCCATTACGATGCTAAAGATTGGAATTACTGCCATCCCAGCAGATGCTCAGGAACCGGCCCAGAGAAGCAGCAGTGTTTTGCACAAGGCAGTAATAAATTACTGAAGGTCACCTATGATTTATCGCCTCTTTGGATTCCAGACAGTGACACTGCTTCACCCGGGGAAGCAGCCTCGTGAGTGCCAGAGCATCTGCTCCGGCTGAGCCTCTAACAGCCACGGTTTTGCTTGTTTTATTGGACTGGAAGCGTCCCCAGTAAGCAGGCTGTCTGCTCCTGTGAGTGATGCCTTTGCCACACAACGCCGTGGAGGTACATCCCCTCCGCTGAGCACAACCTCTCCCACAACTGGAAAAGTGCTGCCTGGGGAGAGGACAAACTCCAGGACCCATGCGTGGCTCCCACGAGGGGTGATCTCTGTGGGTCTGGCCCCCACAGACCCCATCCTGCCCGACCAAGCCAGTGGGGTTTCCGCAGCGCCGTAGGGCTGAGACCCCTGCCCACAGAGCCTGCCATTTGCTGGCTGTTTGTCACCCTGGTGGGTGGCAGCGAGCACGGGCAGAGCTCAGCACCACTGGGGACCACCCTGGTACCCCCCCAGCCACCCCTCCCACGGCTCCAGCCCTCACAACCCACCATCCACAGCGAGCAAGACCCCAGCCCGCACCCCCATCCCGTCCCTGCACCCCCTGCCCAGGGTTGTCCTTCTCCTCTGGGCTCCCATCCCACCTCTCCCAGCACAGCTGAGGAGGGGACACGGGCACAGACACACACTACTCACAGCAAGACCCTGCCAGTCCACGCTGGCAGCTGCAACCCCACGCTTCAGAAGCGGGAAAAAATAATTACCAGCAACTTTTGGAAGTAAATAAATAGTTGGTGAGCTGAGACACTTGAATTATTAATGGTCAGTTCAACTGTTCAGACACCTTGGTCGTCGCTAACAAGAATATCCGTTGCCAATAAAACTTCGCCCATCGTGCTGCCAATACAGAAAAATCCAGTATGTGCACACAAACCAGCTACCCTCAAAGGCAGAAAAATTATCTGGAAAAATCCCCCAATCTGGCAAATCCCCCAAATGCATCCCAAGCACAGGCTGGGTCGTTGTCACCAGGACGGGGCAACTGTGGAGACAAAGAAGGGAGCTGGGGGACACCTGGGACACCCACGGGACCCCAGGAGCAGCAAGGACCCAGAGATATTAAGAAAAGGTCATGTTTTCTTTTGTTGCAAGTGCAAGGGGCAGACAAAAGGATATTGACCGCAGAGCCTGCCCCAGCCAGGGGCTGCCCCAGCCCAGCAGAGCTGCCAGAGACACCAGACCCATCCCTGGTTTCAGCCCTGTCACTCCCCAGCGTCGGTCCCAGCAGGGATGAGCCTTTGCCACGTTCCTGACCGTGCCAGGAGCAGCTGCAGGTGATGGGCAGTGCCAGAGATAAGACCACGCAGCACCGTGCCGTGCTTTCATCTTCAAAGAGCTTTAAGATGCTGGGAAATTAACTGCAGCCTCTCCTGGGCACAGCTTTTGTCCCTGTCTGAAGGTCTGAGACACGGGGCTGGCATCACCCAGACACGCTGCCGGTGCCCGTCTGCCAGTTGGAGCTGCTCTGACGAGGAACAATTAGACAAGAGGCAGAGAAGCCCCAGAGAGAGAGGCTGGCACTGACAGGGGTCTCGGGGGGCTCCTGCGGTGGCAGCCAGTGGGAGAGGCTGCGGTGGCACTTGTGGAAGTGCCATCAGTGGTGCTGCAGCCACCACCACAACTGGGACCCAGACACGCTGCCGGTGCCCGTCTGCCAGTTGGAGCTGCTCTGACGAGGAACAATTAGACAAGAGGCAGAGAAGCCCCAGAGAGAGAGGCTGGCACTGAGAGGGGTCTCGGGGGGCTCCTGTGGTGGCAGCCAGTGGGAGAGGCTGTGATGCCACTTGTGGAAGTGCCACCAGTGGTGCTGCAGCCACCACCACAACTGGGGGGTCCAGGAGAGACCGAGACATCCAGTCCATCCTCTGCCACCACCCACTGCACCTCGGGGGGAACATCGAGGGCAGGGCTTGAAGGGCAGAGGGTTTCCCCACAAACAGCCCCCCAGCCCCGGTGACACCTCCATCCCCTGGAGCCAGGGGCTGCTCAGCTCCATCCCCGAGGTGGGGTCACCTCCAGCAGCACCTGGCCCTGGCCCTGTGTCCTGCTGCTGACACTGACTGCCTTTCTCCATATCCCCTTCATCTCATCAGAGGCTGCTAGATTAATTCCCAGCGCTTTGGTACGGAGTCAGGGTCCCATCCGGAAAGCAATTTGTGCCTCCTGGAGCAGGCAGTCGTAACATTTCCCATTAAAATGTAAATTGGCAAAGTTTTCTGGCATCTCCTTTCCTTCCTTAAGGTAAGAAGAATATGAACTTGTATTATTTTTTCCATCAACGTTATCTTCCCCTCAGTTTTGTGCTAAGTACAAAAAGCTGCCCGATATACACCTTCCACAAATTAAATTTGAATTGAGTCTGACAGCGCAACAGGGATCCAGATTACAAAGAGATGTGCTGGCCTAATTGGAATCATTTCTAAGAGGTTATTCGCAGCAGCGTTAACCACGGGAGGCACGAGTGGAGCCACACGTGGCCTCTGCACCCAATGCCCATCTCGGATGAGGTACCCAGTGCTGCCAGCATCACGCCGGCAGTCACCTCTGGGGATGGGCTGTGCACCCAGTTGGGTTTTACTGGGGACCACAGCCTTCAAACCAAAGCCAGCCCTGCCCAACTGGGCACCACAGACCCCACCAGCTCCTGCCACCAGCCCCCGGGGTGCTGGGGCCAGCCAGGAGACAGTGGTCCAAGCCCCATCGTGGTCCCTGCCCCACCACTCGCCTCCCCAGTAAGGGACTGGTGCAACTGCAGCAACACACTGAGCCCCCCCCGCCCAGCAGCAGCGAGGGGCAAGGACATCACGTAACAGGCAGGGGATTTGGGCCAAACACGCTCAGAATAATTAAACCCATTGTCCTGCTCATGCTGCAGTTTTTGAAAAAAAAATGATCTTTCACCATTAAAACCCCAAATCCCTGTGGACTCACCACTTCTTGTGCCTTCAGACACCTGGAGGCAGGGATGTGCTCCCTCCACGCCTCGGGAAGCTCGTCAGAGCCTGAAGGGTATTTAAAGGATACGACTGTGCACCGAGGGGAAAAAAACTGAAAATTGTCTTTTGATGGTCAGTTGGGCAAAACCCAGCGGGGGCCGGGTGGCTCCTCCCGGGGCTCCCTGCCCAGAACGGCTGCTGGTCACGGCTCGTCAAAGCCACGTGGGAGCAGAGAGGCTGCAGAATTAATACAGGAGCACGACGAATTAATTACCATCTCCAGCTGCATTTCTAGTGGGGATAATTTCAGGTGCAGTGGTTTGAATGACATCGTTTCAAAGAAGAGTCTCCCATTCTCCTGACTAATTTAAGGTTAACTAAATTTGCCTCTCGCCGGGAGACGGCTCAGCAGCTCAGCCCACAACAGCTCCACAGGCTCCTGAGAAGCAGGGGAGGTTTTGGGGTTTGTCCCCAAGAAGCAGCAGGGTCAAGTTGTACCAAACTCTTGCTTTTTTTCTCTTGCAGAGCCCCCCAGAGCAGCTCCAGCACCTGGTGGGGCCAGACCTGGTGGCCACCACGGGCTCAGGGTGCACTTGCCACGAGACCTGTTGGCACACGGTGCCTGAACAAGCTCCCACTTCCCAAGAAATCCCATCCAAACAAGCTGTGGCTAATTACAGTTTGCATCAGGGCGTAATGAATTAATTGCACTTGCCAGAGCTGCAGCCAGCCCTTCCCAGCCACGATGGGCAGTTTATGGGGAGCTTCATCACAGACCCCAGGGAGAGCCAGCTCGTTAATAGAGATCAATCACCCTGCTGCAAAAAGGGGGCTGATCCAGTGCTTTCCCTGTCCCAACTTGCCATGAGACCTGTCGGCACACGGTGCCTGAACAAGCTCCCACTTCCCAAGAAATCCCATCCAAACAAGCTGTGGCTAATTACAGTTTGCATCAGGGCGTAATGAATTAATTGCACTTGCCAGAGCTGCAGCCAGCCCTTCCCAGCCACGATGGGCAGTTTATGGGGAGCTTCATCACAGACCCCAGGGAGAGCCAGCTCGTTAATAGAGATCAATCACCCTGCTGCAAAAAGGGGGCTGATCCAGTGCTTTCCCTGTCCCAGAGACCCCCAGGGACACGATGTGGCTCTCATTTGGGGCAGCTCCTGGCACAGCACGGGCAGCACCAGCCCCTGGGAACCAGCCAGCAGCTCAGACTACAACGGAAACCTCTGTCCCTTCAGCAGCAGTAAGTGAATTAGCAGAATCAGCCAGCATTAATTATGCACGGAATCATTTGCTGGTGAAATTAAAAAAAAAAAAAAAAAAAAAAACCCAAAAGAAAACACAAAAAAAAAAAAGGAGAAAAAAAAAAAGAAAAATGAAATTAATATCTTTTTTT
>NW_015090879.1:3160915-3169556 GCF_001431845.1 Calidris pugnax
GGGTTTAATATTTTTCCTAGAACTTTTTTTTTTTTTTTTTTTTTTTTTTTTTTTTTTTTTTTTTTTTGGTGAAAAAAAAAAAAAAAAAAAAAAAAAAAGAAGAGGATCTAATTTAATCAAAATATAATTAAATTAATAGTTAATTTAACAATTCCGCAGTGAAAACCCCTTAACCTCTGGAGCTACCCTCCCTGTTCATCGCTCCAGCACTTGGCTCTGGCAGTGGTGGCACCTCCCGGTCCCCTGTCCCTCGTCCTGTCCCCACCTTGGCTGGTGCTGCCCAGAGCCCCCTCCTCAGGGACATCCCCAGGGTGTCAGCACCAGAAAGGGTAAATTACAGCCTTTTTGAAAAAAGGGATAAAAAAAAGAAACGAGACAGGCACACACAGACGCCAGTCCCAATAAATATTTTTTTAAGGAACTGGAAAACAGGAAGGAGCTGAGCAGCAGCAGCAGCGGGTGGAATCTCTTCCAGTAAAGGGAGCCGAGAGCAAATCTGACAAATGTGTCTGGAGTGACTTGGGAGAGGGGGTGCTGTCTGGGGAAGGGGACTCTCCAGATGGCCTCAAGGTCCCTTCTGTCTCTATCGTCTACACTTCCACAGACTAACTCCTTAAATCAGCATCCTGTGGAAAGTGGCCAGGCATCCTGCCAGCCCTGGAGCTGGAAGAAGGGCTGGAGGACAGTGTAAGTGGATATTCATGCGCAGCATGTAAAAGGAAACTGGCTTTTTGCAACAGGCCTCTCTAATCTCCAGAGATAAGCTCAAAGCAGCGTTTTACAGCAGCCTCCTCTCCAGACAGCAAAGCCCTGGCTGGGAGGCACAAGGTGTGTGCAAGAGAAGCAGAACATCCTTGGCCAGGAACTGGCTTGTCTCATGGATGCCCCTTCCCACGCGCTGTTTCACACCCTCTCCTCTCACAGGCGGACTCATTCCTGCAGCAAAACCAAGAGCTGCAGCTCAGCATCCCCCCCTACACACAGAAATGGACAAGATGGACAAGATCCTCGCTCCTGGGTACAACCACGGGGAGGGAAAATCCTCACCCCGAGCTTCCAGCATCTGGCAAGGCGGACCGTGCTCCATCTGGAAGCCTTTCCCCCCCGCACTGGACTATCTCCTAGTCGAGGCATTATAAGAAAATAAATCAGAAGGAGATTAACATCAATATTGTTTGAAAGATTTAATCAGCTACAAATTGTAATGCTATGTTTCCAGCTTAATTAGCCCAAGCCTGTTTTTCTTTTGCTCTGTGAAGTCGGGCGGGGGCATTCAGAAGCAGGGCTGCAGATCTGTCTGTGGTGATGGAGAAGGGGGGGTGCAGGTTCCTGGGACACCAGGGTCTCTGGAGGAGGCTGCTTTTTGCAGGGAGAGGGATGCCCCGGTGGCTTTCTGTGCCAGGCTGGGGTGAGGAGGATGCTCCAGCCCCACAGAGCGTTGCACCAAAGCAGGACCCTGTGCAGCTCAGCCCTGAGCCCACGCGGGACAGCTCCGGCACAGATTTCCTGACCCCCCCTCGAAACCATGACCTGAGCTGTACCTGCACTGACACACCAGGCCTCTACTGGGCCAGGGTGAAGCCCTACATGCTCACTCAGACCTGCAGAGCTCGAGGAAGGATGAGGAACTAAATCCAATGTCATACTTAGAGACGGCAAAAAAATGTGTAACAAAAATATTAAAGCAATTACATTCTTCAAGGCACCCTCCTGCAACAAGAGTTATTCTAATTTATGTCCTGCTTCCTACGGTGCTCCACGCCACAACAAAAGGTCCACAATAAAGGCTGCTCCAGCTACAGGAGCTGTGAGGAGTTCTCAGCACAGCCACAGCTGCTGTTAACAGCTGCACAAAATAAAAAAAGGGTCTGAAAAGCCACAGGGTTTTTAGCCACCGACTGCAGCAGCAAGAAGGGCCTTGTGGGTGGGGGGAAGCAAGCAAGCAATAAACATCAGCAGATAAAATGTGTGACAAGGAAGAGTCACAGAACGACTGCCCAATTGCTGGGCCAAGGCTTCCAAATGGACACCCCTGGCAGAGCTTGTCCCCAACGGCTCCAACGGGACAGAGCTGGTTGGATGCTCAGCAGCATCACCCCCGACACCAGCACGGGCAGAGCCTCCCGGGGCCGCTCCAGCTCGTCCGAATCATGGCTGTATGAGCTCAAACTGGCTCCTCTAATGAGGTTCTAAAGACACATTTTTATTTGGAAGGGCAAGTGCTAATTAAAATGCAAACCGTGTGTTTCCTGCTCCGAGCGCTCGTGCCAATGTGATTTCAACAAGGGCTGCGAGCACAAGAGTCACCCTGATCTGTGAAGTGGCTTCTGGAAGCGTTCAGAGTTCCACCTACGAGATCCAAAAAGGCATCTCTCCACTCTCTCCACATCTCTCCCCACTCCAGCAGAACCCATTGGACTGACCAGCGGGTCCCAGCTGGCCACGGGAGCGTGTTCACAGAGTGTCCCAGTGTCCCCAACACTCACCAAATGGACACCCCTGGCAGAGCTTGTCCCCAACGGCTCCAACGGGACAGAGCTGGTTGGATGCTCAGCAGCATCACCCCCGACACCAGCACGGGCAGAGCCTCCCGGGGCCGCTCCAGCTCGTCCGAATCATGGCTGTATGAGCTCAAACTGGCTCCTCTAATGAGGTTCTAAAGACACATTTTTATTTGGAAGGGCAAGTGCTAATTAAAATGCAAACCGTGTGTTTCCTGCTCCGAGCGCTCGTGCCAATGTGATTTCAACAAGGGCTGCGAGCACAAGAGTCACCCTGATCTGTGAAGTGGCTTCTGGAAGCGTTCAGAGTTCCACCTACGAGATCCAAAAAGGCATCTCTCCACTCTCTCCACATCTCTCCCCACTCCAGCAGAACCCATTGGACTGACCAGCGGGTCCCAGCTGGCCACGGGAGCGTGTTCACAGAGTGTCCCAGTGTCCCCAACACTCACCATCCCCTGGGTCCCCCCACCCACACGGCTCCTGGCACAAAATCCCCCAGGGCAGCAGCAGGGTCCCCATTTGGGAAAGCACCAAGAACACCTGCATAAGGAGCAAAGTTCGGGTTTGCTCCGTGCCGCTGCGTTCCAGAGGCACTGGCAGTGCCCAGGTCCCAGCTGGCCACAGGAGCGTGTTCAGAGTGTCCCAGTGTCCCCAACACTCACCATCCCCTGGGTCCCCCCACCCACACGGCTCCTGGCACAAAATCCCCCAGGGCAGCAGCAGGGTCCCCATTTGGGAAAGCACCAAGAACACCTGCATAAGGAGCAAAGTTCGGGTTTGCTCCGTGCCGCTGCGTTCCAGAGGCACTGGCAGTGCCCAAAGGCTGGCACAGGGGACGGTCACTCTGGCTGGTGCCATCACCCCGGCAGCCACAGGGGCTGCAGACACCCAGAGCCAGAAGAAAGAAGTAATTTGTGGTGCCTGCAGTTTTCCTGCACGGGAAGAAGGGCTCCAGCCATTTCACCCACACCCAAAGTGGCACAAATAAAGCTGTCACTTGCAGGGACACAGAACGCCAGCAGCTTGGAATGAGGCAGAGGCACCAGTGGAGGTGCCAGCAGGGAGGTCAGGAGCTGCACCCCAGTAACTGATGGTACATGTTGGCCACCACCTGCACCAGCCCAGCCCACGGCAGCACGGCCCTGGCACCGTGCTCACTTATTAATGCTTTTAAGGGAGTGTAGACACCATCAGCTGCATGGCCACCAGCCCGGAGGCTCCCCACAGTGGCCTAGCACTATCTAGTGGTAGGAGACATGGATCCAGTGGCTTGGCCACCCTGGAAGAAGGTGGCTGGAGGTCTGGCTCAGCTCTCGGGGGCATGGGGAAGCCAGCAGGACAGTTCTTTGGGACCATGCAGCAAGGAGAAGTGCCCCAGTGCAGTAACTTCTGAGAACTTGTGTTTCTGGGCCCTCTGCAAGACGGGGCGATGGAGTGGGGTGGGCTCAGGAGCCCAGTAAAAACGGAAAAAACAGTGTACAAGCAACAAGAAGTTTGCCAGATCTCTTTGGCTCTAGTTACAGGGATTTCAGGAGCCAAACCATACCCAAGGCCATCAGCAGCACACAGGAGGGCAGCCGGGCTGGCCAGACACTGCCCTCACCACACTCCCAGCCAGAACCAGGACTCTCTCTCAACACCCATTTCCCACCCAAACCACAGCTGCAAACCCAGCACCTCCCACAGCTGCTTCTTGCACACATCAACCCACACAAAACCAGAGCACTGGAAGGCAAACTCTGTCTCTGCTGCTTGCTGACACTTACCTGCACCCCCTGCAGACCCAGCCCCACACAGGGGACACCATGAGGAAGAGCTGCCATGAGGCTCCAGCACCGTGGGGCAGCACAAGCTTCAGCCAAGAGAAATAACAGAAGCCCCAAAGCTTTTGGAGCACCTGGAAAGCTGTTTCTGATTTGCCAGCAATTTGTTCCCTCCACAGGTTCATCTCATTACCAGGACTCCATTTAGCAGGAGCTTTATCACCTGTAACGCTTGTGCGTAACAGATTCACCCAATTAAAATGTTATTTCCTTTAACAGCTCAGACAGTCCCACTTCGGTGTCTGTCGGTGTGTGTTTACCTTCCCCCAAATAAGTTCAGTCCTTTGTCAACCCCTCGTGTCAAGGGCTGCCCTTGGGAACTGAGCACAGACGGTGGCCCCTGCCCTTCCCCACCACCAGCCACCTCTGCCCTCCCAGTCGTGGCCAGTCTGAGCTTCAGGATGGTCTTGCAGGAGCATCACTGGTGCCATGGGGGATCAGCCCCCAGTCAGAGAGACCCCCAGAGATGGGCCCTGGTCCCAATGAGCAGACAATCCCACGCCAGGGCCAGGACTGGGGCGATGTCCGTGCTCTGAGGTCCAGTACCAGCACCAGGACCCCCACATTTCAGCCACCACCACCCACCCACCACCATCAGCTCCAGTTTCTCCCCCACACTCAGCCCCTGTGGGTCCCGTGGCCACACTGGGCAAGCTCTGGGCCACCCACTGACAGCCTGAGCCCAGCAGCACTCCGGGAGCAGCCACAGACCCCCCAGTGCTTTGACAGAGGTTCAGCTCCCGGTAGCTTTCCTTTTTTTATGGTTTTAGCCATAAAATTAACTTATACTTGCCTGTATCAATAAAATGAGAAGCAACAGCTCTGGATGAGGAGTAAAATTCTATTTATGACAACTCCATAGACATTCTTACCGAGCACCCAAGTCCGTCAACAGCGATGGACAACAACGTCCAAAAATGAGTATTTATAATAAAACCATGCAAGTTGCTTAACAGTTTTTAGATTAATAGCAGCTCCATAAACCTTACTTTTCTATGAAGAATAAATACCAGAGGAAACTTTCATCTATTCCCTGTTTACATCAGGTTTGCACTGTTGTCAGAACAAATCAAGAGCAGGAAGTGAATGTTCAAAAAAAGTGGAGTTCAGCACAGTAAGAGCTTGTTTTCATTCTTTGTATTAGGAGAGAGTCAGGTCTTTCTGAGCAGCTCTTGTCTAGATAGGGATCATTTACCCAACTGTTCATTTTCAAAAGCACTTACAGTTTCATCTCAGTAGCAGGTTTTGAAGACACAGAACAGAGAGAACGAGCCAGGGAACACCTTCCCTGCAGCACCCTGAAAGCTCAAAAATCCTCTTCTCCATCTTTGCTCTTCTTTCAGTGCAGACTCAATAAACAAAGGTATGGAATGAGTGTGAAGGGGAGGGTGGATCAGACACTGTCTTCATCATCCCATCCTGAGAACAGTCTAAGGTTCAAATAATGGTATTTCAAAGGCTTTATCACGTTAATAAAACAGAGAGGTATTTGGGAATGGTGCAGCAGCACAAAGAGCTCAGTGTTCGGTTTGGGTTGGTTCCTCAGATGACAGCAGATGTGATGCCAATTAACAGATACCCAGCAACTGCTGCTTTGTTGGGTTTTTTTTAAGCTTTTGGTTATTAACCTCAGCAAAACCCACCGACCTCATTAAACAAGGCCACGAACGCCCCGGCACACGGTGCCCAGCTTCCCCAGCTCTGCAGAGCCTCCTCGGAGCCCCAGCCTCACGACGCTCCCGGGGTCAGCCCGTATTTCTGCCTCAGGATTTCCACCGTGGCCGTCAGCGCGCTGTGGGGTGCGACAGAACAGCCAGAAAAAAAAGGGGTTTAAGCATTAAACTGCATTTTTTGGGAAAGAGCCATCAGCGAGACGCAGCACTGCATCTCGAATCAAGGAGAGGACAAACTCCAGAAACTAGTGTTTCACACAGAAGCTTCCAGAAAGGGGTTTCCTGGGTTCGGAATTTGAGGCCCTTTTTCAGGGTTTCTAAAGCAAAACACAACCCACCCTAACTTGGAAGCTTCATTTCATTTGAAGTAAAGAAAAAGCTGTATTTATATCCAGCAAAGAGCACTCACCAGCCGGGACGAATGATGGTGAATTTCCCCGACACAGACAAGTCAACCACAGTTGACCCCAAACGACACTCTGGGCTCTGGACATCCCCTATGGGGCCTCCATCCACGATTAAGGACAACTGAGGCCACAGGTCTTGGAATTCCTGAAAGAGAGAGATGTGGCTGAGAGCCTGGAAGATGTTTTGTGACCATGTTTAACAGACACTGCTGGGGGAAGTGCTCCCTCAGGTCACCTCACTTCTTTTCTCACAAACACATCCCAGATTGATTTCTGAGAACAGATTTGTCTCAGACGTGCAGGAAAGCCACAGGGATTCTCTGGCCAAAGGCTTCTTAGCTGCACCCCTGTGTATTAAGGAGCACACAAAAAGAGCTAGAAGCCTTTAGGGGTGAGGACAGGGTGTCTGTCTGGGGCTACACCAGCAGCACCACCACCAGGGTCACACGCTTTGCCAAAAGAGAGTTAGTCACCAAGAGCTGCGGAGAGAGCAGCAGCCTCATTCCACAGCCACCCTTCCCACAGCAGTTTCTCTCTTTCAAATTTGGCACCCCCTTCAGAAGAAGAGGAGGCTCCAGGGAGACCTAATAGCAGCCTTCCAGTAGCTGGAGGGGGCTACAGGAAGGCTGGGGAGAACCTGTTTAGAAAGGCCTGCAGTGACAGGACGAGGGGCAATGGCTTCAAGCTGGAGGGGAACAGATTTAGACTGGAGATGAGGAGAGGGTTCTTCACTGGGAGGGTGGTGGAGCACTAGAACAGGTTGCCCAGGGAGGTGGGTGAGGCCCCTTCCCTGGAGATATTCAAGGAGAGGCTCAACGAGGCCCTGGGCAACCTGGTCTAGTTGGGGGTGTCCCTGCTGACTGCGGGGGGGTCGGACTAGATGGCCTTTGGAGGTCCCTTCCAGCCTGGGCAATTCTATGAATCAAAAGCTGCATTTAAGCCTTTAAATATTACCTTTCAACTCTGCTCTCCTCACCCTTTAAGGCGAGGATCACAGCAAGACAGCTACAAAGCTGCATCTAAGCCTTTAAATATTACCTTTCAGCTCTGCTCTCCTCACCTTTTAAGGCGAGGATCACAGCAAGACAGCTACCCCACACCACGTACCTGCAAGGTGTTTTAACTAACATTAAAAAAAAAAAAAAGAGAACAATAGCAGCATAGAAATCCTTATTCTATTACTAAAGCTGGCTTCCAATTGTGAGAGGCTGGGGCTTTCACAAACTACCACAATAACACCCCAGGGGCAAAAGCAGACTTACCGACACGCTCAGCGTGCTCGCCTGGCAGCTGATGTTAGCGCTCGTTAGAGCCAAAGGGCCAGAGCAAGCTCGTGCCAGCTCCCTGACAAAGGGGTGGTTTGGAATACGAACACCCACCAGCTGCAGAGAGAAGGAGAGAGCGAGGTTTTACACACAGTAACAGGTTTTAATTGTTCCTTGCCTAAAGCCCACTTGGCTTAAGCTGATCCTCTAGAGAATCAACACATCAACACCCGCTGAATGGGTGACAACGACTGACAAGCTCTTGTAAGTCAGTCCCTAGTGCTGGGTCACCCCGTGTTCAAACAAGTCATGGGGGGCAGGAGAGCACTGGGACTGGTTTTGGGAAAAACCTGTCACACCTAAGAGTAAAAGCTAGTACAGCAGAAGCATAAAACCAGCATAATGACCCTCAAAACCAGCCATTCATTCTATGGTGAAGCCCTACCGATGTGAAAGGATTCAAGTCCTTGTTGAGTTCCTCCGAGCGCTTCAAGACCAGGGTGACGGGTCCGGGCAGCAGGTCCCGCAGCAGCTGGTCGGGCACGTTCACCTGGCAGTACCTGCGGGCGGGGGCAGAGCCTCAGCCGTGACTCACGGCTTCACCCCACCGGCCCCGCGTCCCGCCCCCCCTCCCAGGGCTCCACCGCCGGGGCCGCGGGGCCCCGGGGCTCGACACCCCGCCGGCCTCGCCCACCTGTAGAGCCGGTCCACGTCCCCCAGGCAGATGGCCAGCGGCTTCTCCCCGTTCCGCCCCTTTAGGCTGTAGATGCTCCGCACGGCGCCGGAGTCCTGGGCCAGGCAGGCCACGCCGTACACCGTGTCGGTGGGCAGCGCCACCAGCCCCCCCGCCTGCAGGGCGCCCGCGGCGGCCGACACCGCCTCCTTCCAGCCTGCACAACGACGGAGGTCAGCGGGACGGCCCGGCAAGCCCGGCCCCGGATCCCCAGCCCCGCACCCCCAGCCCCGGTT
>NW_015090879.1:3169830-3184305 GCF_001431845.1 Calidris pugnax
GTATCGCCGCCTGCGAGGAGCTGACGGCGGAGCTGGCCGCCCTGCGCGCCGCCCCGGTTACCGGCCGGCGGGAAGCGGGCCCGCTCCCCGGCTCCCCGGAGCGCCCGGCGGCAGCTCCGCGCCCGGCTGCGGAGGGGGGGAGCGACGCGGGGCCCTGAGGGGCCGGCCCTGCCCCGAGCGGCAATGCGGAGGGAGCGGGGGGGCCCCGGCAGAGCCCGGACTGAGGAGCCAGTGACCGGTCACCGGCTCCCGCCGCCCGGGCTTTGCCCCCTCCCGCTGCCCCGACCCCGCGTCTCACTCCTTGTGCACTTTAAAATAAAGCGGTGTTGGCTCAGCCCCTGTCCCGGCCCCTCTGCGCACCGGGGGGGCTGCGGCCGCTGAGGGAGCGCGGCCTCCCAAGGGCTCGAACCGGCGAGGTCCCTTCCCGGGGCTGTTCCCGGGGCCGTTCCCGGGGCTGGGCGGCCGCTGCGCCTCGGGCTGCGGGGACCGATCACTGGTGAGCACGGCGCTCCCCCCTGCGGGAGCTGAGGGTGCAAAGGGGCCTCTCTGGAAGGGGAGATGCGCTTCTGCTGCTGGGGGAGGCTTTTCTCCACCTGGAATTGCTGAAATCTTGATTTATTCACAGAATCCCAGAATCTTCTAGGTTGGAAGGGACCTTAAAGATCATCTTGTCCAACCGGCAACCTAACTGACAAAAATAGACACCCACACAACAAACAAGGAGCATCATCACTAAACCAGACCTCCCAGCACTACATCAACCCCTCTTTTGAACACCTCCAGGGATGGGGCCTCCACCACCTCCCTGGGCAGCCCATTCCAAGGGCTGAGAACCCTTTCAGGGAAAAAAATTTTCCTAATATCCAGCCTGAACCTCCCCTGGCGCAACTTGAGGCCATTTCCTCTCGTCCTGTCGCCTGGGACTTGAGAAAAGCAGCCGACCCCCCCCTCTCTACACCCTCCCTTCAGGGCGAGAGCAATAAGGTCTCCCCTCAGCCTCCTCTTCTCCAGGCTGAATAACCCCAGTTCCCTCCACCTCTCCTCATAAGACTTATTCTCCAGACCCCTCACCAGCTTTGTCGCCCTTCTCTGGACCCGCTCCAGCACCTCAATGTCTTTTTTATGGTAGGGGGCCCAAAACTGGACACAGTATTGGGAGCAGAGATTCAGTGTGTTTCCCTTAGAGCCAACAGCTTTCCCCAAAGTCCCCATCCTCTTCCTCAGAAAGTACCTCCCATCCCCGCTTTGAAGGTTTTTAGGCACTAAAACGACCAACTTTACAAGAGATTGTACCTTTCTGCAGCTTCACCCGGGTCCTGGCTGCAGGAGAGGGACCAGCACCTCCCCTGTGCACAAGTGTGCAAGATTCACACCCTTCGCTCTGGTGCACACCCTGGTGAAGTTCCTTCACTCACGGGGGGGTTGGTGGGAGGGAGGTGTGTGCCCAGGCAAAGGCTGCTGCTGGAAACACCTTCCTTGGAAGGACACTCGTCTCCCAAGTAATTTAGAAATGCTCTCAGGAAAGACTATTGTAACACAATGTTTAAATAAGCATTTAATTAGGATTCCATTAGTATTAATATTGCTTTCAATTCCAAAAAAGTTAATTTCCACTTCTTCGCAGATATTTCAAAGTACAATATTAACTTCATACAAAATGAGCAATTAAGCAAACACCATTATTTCACATTTTACATTCTTCAAAAAATACAAATTCATATTTACTCTTTTTTTTTTTTTCTTTTTTTTTTTCTTTTTTTTGGGTTTTGGAGATGCTCTTCCTTTGGAAGTACTGTACCTGTAACTAACATCTTCACATTGCTCAATGTAAGCACATTTGTTCCCAAGTTTCAGAGTTAAATAAATTCCTTGAACACCATACACACATTCTTGAAAAAAAAAATGGGTGGTTTTTGTTTTTTTTTTTTATTTTAATTTCATCATCTCCAAGACCAGAGCCCAGCTCCCCGGGGAAGGAAAGCCATGATGAGGGGGAGCTGGGGCTCCACCTCGGGCAGACCTGGGTGAGGAGGACACCCCGGGTCGGGTTTGGGGGGCAAAGTCCCCCTGGGGGGCCCGCTGTGACACGGGCTGCAACTACAACTCTCCAGAACAAGGGTGGGACAAGACAGCTCCGGGTCAGCGAGCGAGTGGGAGGACACAAAGCTACACAGCAAGAAAGAACCAGCTACTGCCACCACTACGGTACTGCAAAAAACAGACCCTTGGTTTTGCTGAAAAAAGATCATATGAAAAAAATTCCTCGTAAGAAAAAAGTAGAAACTGCATTTTATTTGAGAAAGTGTACACTGCATAATTGAACCAAATTTTGGCCAGCTTGCACACCACCAAAAAGCATGGTGTGGGATTTTAAACTAGTTCCAAGAACACACACACTCAGACTACGTACGCTACTACATAAATATCCAGTTTAATTTTGCATTTCTCAGTGCAGACACAGAATCCCACTTCTAGAACATATGATCTATATCAAGACGAGACGCAAAAAAGTTAAAAGTTCAGCCCTGTCCATGAGTATCAACTTACAGGTAACATTTATAAAAACTTGACATTGTTTCCAAAATATGTTACGGGGAAAAAAAAAATAGTGTACCAATTCAAAATCAGAGATTTGGAGGGTTTATTAAAGAGATGCTTTTTTTTTTTTTTTTTTGTTATTTTTGCCTTACAATCCGAATCGACTCTACTGGTTCTGCCCAGCAGCTCAGATGGCTCATGCCAGAGATTTGGAGGGTTTATTAAAGAGATGCTTTTTTTTTTTTTGTTATTTTTGCCTTAAAATCCGAATCGACTCTACCGGTTCTGCCCAGCAGCTCAGATGGCTCATGCCAAGGATTTGTCACCTGCAGATCCCAAAGGTTTTGACAAAGACAAGCTCCACTGTGGCAGGAGGGAGGGGAGGCAGGGCTGGGGGGGGGCAGGGGGACTCACCCCAGGTGAGTGGCAGGATGGGGACTATGACTCCCTGATGATCCTGCCACCAGCCACGCTCCTCCTGGATCAGGGACAGCTTCTATCATAGAAACATAAAATTGCCCCGGCTGGAAGGGACCTCCAAAGGTCATCTAGTCCCACCCCCCCGCAGTCAGCAGGGACACCCCCAACTAGACCAGGTTGCCCAGGGCCTCGTCGAGCCTCTCCTTGAATATCTCCAGGGAAGGGGCCTCAACCACCTCCCTGGGCAACCTGTTCCAGTGCTCCACCACCCTCACAGTGAAGAACCCTCTCCTCATCTCCAGTCTAAATCTGTTCCCCTCCAGCTTGAGGGGAGGGGCAGCTTCTATTCTCCAGCCAACTCCGAGGGCAATTCCACCTCTCCTGGGCAGTCCCCCAGCTCCAAGCCCCATCTGTGGTGGGTGGGGGGAGAGCACTGCAAAGAGCTCCAGAGCGGCGCTGCGGTTGCACAAACAATAAAATGTGGGATGGCGGGGGAAGCACCACCCTCCCTGCAGTAAGGCAGGTAACGTGACATCAAACACAACTGCCAAGACAAACGATAAAAGGTGCAACGTGCCCCTTTCAGCCCAGCTCCTCACCTCTGCCCGCCTGGCAGAGCGGGGCGAGGGACAAGGGAGAAGGGAACCCCCCCCAAACCCACCGCCGTGTCCCCCGGGAGCGACCAGAGGCCCCACCAGAAAGCGTGAGAGAAAAGGCCCGCCAAAGCACAGTGCTCTCAGTGCAGTATTTGCATAGATTGGACGTTTGCTAATGATGCATAATTTCTTCTTGGGTAGAGAGGGGAAGGGGCAGGTGTCGCTGAGCTAGTTCCTACGGGTTCAGTTAGACAGACAGACAGACCCACCACGCGGGACGACAATCTTTTAGCTACAAGTATTGCACCAAGTTAAGTGCTCATCTTTGCACACCCCTGTTAACTTTTACTCAGAGCAAAAATAAACTTTGTGAAAAGTATATACAAAAGAAATTGCAGCAATCGGGTTAAAGATAAAATAACCTAAAGTGCATTTTTAGATAGCAGTATGAGGTTCTGCGAACTAGTCTCTCTGGACACAGTCAGCATTACACAAGTGCCCAAATTCGTACTTTGTTCTATATAATTCAGTACCAGCATTTAAACAGTGCTGATTCTCCATCCCTCCAGCACCTACAAGCACGAAAAGCAACTTCTCCAGCCTTCAGCCTCCTCCAAATCTGCTCGCTGGGGCCACCGCTCAGCGACCAGAGCTACCCACCTTGGTAATCAGACCCATTCTATACGTTTAAGCTTCTGCACCCATCTAGAAACTGTGAGGAACCAAGTAAACCCCACAAGCCACAAAACCTTTAACACAGAATGACCCGGAGCGGTGCGGGTTTGTTCTCTCAACGATAATTAAAGTGGTTGGTGAAATGCAGATTTTGCAGAGGGAGGGCACACTGTTCTCAGAGGCTCCAGAGTATTCACAGAAAACACACCCCTTTCTGGGAATCCAATGTCTCACCAAATCTACAACAGTAGAAAGTCCTCCCTTTATTGAAAATGTTATTGTGGAGGAGGTGAACGCTGGGGCAGCAGCAGGAGGAGGACAGAAAATCCTCTGGCACCGAGGAATCTCAGGGCCTCGCTGCCGCTGCCCTCTCCTGCCTGCGGGTCCCCTCCTGTCCCAGCGTGTCACCAAACTCCCAAAGGACCACATCTGACCACACAGCACTGGGATGATGCAAAACCTTCTCAGACACGTGTGGCACGGAGCTCTCTGACAGCAGACCAACACTAAACAACAAAAGCACACACCGGGACAACGCAATGGGGCGGGAGGCACAGCCCATGGCGCAGGTGGTCACAGAGTCACACCGCTCTGGCCTCGTGACAAACCCCAATTAACTTCCACCTAAATGGCAGCCTACCTGATGCACACACAAGAGGGTAACAGCAAACTCAATGCACCTAAAAGGTCAGCATAAACGTGGAACATGGTGCTTTTCCCAGAAAGCAGGGGCAGAAGACAGTGGCTGTGCAGAGAAAGCAGCAGAAGTTCAACTCCGACACCTCAGCGCTGCCAACCACCACGCTCCCAAAGCAGCTTCCCATCCCAAAGCCTTTGGAGAGTCTTCTACTCATTTCTGTCACAAAGGAGATCCCAACCAGAAGTCTGTTTTAGGTGGACTAAGTCACAAGTAGCAAGAGCAGCGTGGAAAAACACTTCCCTGAAGGATGGAAAGGCTCAGAAGAGGTTGCTCCAGCCCCCAGCTGTCCCATCCCAGGCCCCATCTGGTACCCTTGTCTCCACCAGAAAGAACCCCTAACTCCAGAGGAATTAGCTGTCTCACACACACATGTACATCCATCCACTCACCCTCCAACACACACAGAGATGTCCCAGCCCCTGGGCTGTCCCAGCCTGTGCCCCGGGACCCCTGGCAGCGGAGCTGTGGGCAGGAGAGCTGGCAGGGGACAGCCCTGGGAGCACGGTCCCAGCCACACGGGCCTGAGAGTCTCCTGTGTGCTCTTGCTGCTGTGCAACCACCCTGCAGCACCAGGGGAAGCTGCAGGAGAAATGCAGAGGCCACTGTGCCCCTCGAGGGGTTCCCGCTACAAAAGCGAAACAGAAAACGCTTTGTTAATCCCTGCGCTCGCTGCCCTCGAGGGGTTCCCGCTACAAAAGCGAAACAGAAAACGCTTTGTTAATCCCTGGTTTTCGGGGACGCAAAACTTATCGGCGCAGGACCCGCACCCCCGCTGCCACGGCACCACACAGCAACACACACAGAGAGGAAACACAATCAGCGTGTTCCCCATCCAGCTCGTGTCCCCAAGCTCACCCCAGCAACTCCCCAAACAGAGCGAGATGGCACCTGCCAGGGACAAGGTGTTCTTTGCAGCCTCCTTCCTTCACAGTCACCCCAAGGGGACACAGTTCTCCCTCCTGCACGTAACGACTGGGAGCGAGCTGCCAGAGAGGGGAAGTGCCAGTTCCCTTCAGCCTGCTTCCATCAGAGGATTCCCAAAGGAATCACAGGCCAGATCCCTCACCCACCACCGTCCCGGTGACAGCGGTGGTGGCAGGGCTACACTGAGGGCTAAAAACCTGCTAATCATCCCAGAGGGGGGGCTGCACTCCTATGGTTCTCCCCAGCAGGTACAGAGAGCAGCTTTGATCAAAGATCTCTAGCCACTAGGAGCTTTGCATTCCTAAATTTAGTGCGCAGAGACACTCCGCATTAATTGGCTTACAGTCATTATCTTTGTATCTCACTAATGACAACACTGTAAACTGAATAAAGACTATTTAATATTCTTTCCTTTAACACAAAAAGACTGACAGCCAAAGCCAGAAAGATGGATAAAACACTATAAAATTACATTTTTTTTTTTAAAATAATGCAGCATAAATAAACCATTTAGAATGAGACTGCATTTATTGCAACATTACAGGCTTTTTGGTGGAAGGGGGGTTTGTGTTTTATTTTACCCTGAGTAGGTTAGAATATAGACTTTCAGTTTGATATGAAAAACTACTATGCTGTGTAACATCTTTTAGTCAAGAAATAGCCCCGTGCACAAAAAGCTGGCATTGCAGTAGGTTGGAGGCAGATTTCAGGCAGAAATTATATAGCTGAACAGAAAAAAAAGGAAGCATTTAGGGACAGCCAAAAGGACAGACTCACTGAATTCAAACGGAACTTATGTTCAACCATTCTGAGAATTCTCCTAGAGCTCTTCTTGACAAAAGATGAGAGTAACCTGCAAAGGCACCGTGCTCCTGATTTGAACAGTCACGGGGTAAGAGGATGATTTGTTTCTGAACAGCCAGCTAAATCCCAAGAGCAGCCGGCACCGCTCTGACCACACCGAGAGAGGCAAAGAACCAGCCTCCAGCCTGAGCAAGCAGGGGCTCCGAGCGTGTTTCCGTGCTGTGAAACAGTGTCTGCCACCACACTTCCAAGTCCTAACGAAATTAAATGAACAGATCTAGCAGGAGCACAAGGTACTTGTGCTCTACTTGAAATAAACTCCACAAAGTTTCTGTAGGCTTTAGTAACAGCGCAGCTACAAAGCAAACCCAGGCATCGGCTCCCAGCTCCGTGATGTGACAATCCCATCCCAATAAAATTGCAGATCAATCATCTTCTACAATAATGCCATTTTCTACTACAGCAAATTCCCTTCCTGGGCTCCCCTTATAGTGCATGGTTAGTATCAGACATCAGAGACAGAAGAAAATTATAGACCCAAGGAGTTGTAACAAAGACCCACTCGCTGCCAGTACCTTAATCCCAAACGTAAGTGATGTGCAATTGGAGACAAACTAACCCCCCCTTTTTCTTTTTAAAAATCTTTTTGCACACGAGTAACCTTAACTTCTGTGTTCACATATGACAAGCAAAAGTGACAGACAGTGCAGCCAAAACAGTTCATATATAACTTAGCTTTTTCTTTTTTTTTTTTCCTTTTCTTTTTTTAAGATAGATTCTCAAAGATGGATGTACCTGGGACGTGACTAAGATGACATCTGTGAAGCAGAAATAAGCCACAAAACTTCCAAAAAGAGGAAGGAAAGAGAATCGATCCTTCAGTTTCTGCTTCTAAAGGAGAAGGGTTTTACCCTCCGGGTGCAAAGGAAAATCTGGAACATCTTCACTTAGAGAAGCTGCTATTCAAACCAAGTTCTTCCTCACCCTGCAGTAGTGCTTCGATTGGAATTATATTCGATGGGGTTTCAGGGCTTTGGAGGGACAGGAAGTCTGATACATCCATGGCACTTAGCGTTTCAGTCTGCGAGTCTGGAGGGGTAACTACTTGACCGCCCTGCCCACAGGAAGGAGAAGGGGAGGAGGAAGGAAAGGTCTGAGGCTGCAGCTGGGGAGCTGGCTGCTCCAAAGCTTTTGTATCAGGTGAGGAACATTCCTTCTTCACGGTGGCTTTGTCCTTGGCAGAGTCTCGGCAGGCACACTGGCACTGGCAGGCCTCCTCCTGCTTGATGATGATGACAGGGACACTGAGACCAATCTGCTGAACAGCGTTTCCTGAAGGGGAAAACAGAGACAAAACACAACGGAACTACATAATTTCACAGCAGGGAGAGACACATCATCTTTGCTAAATTAGACTGTGTGCACCTCGCAGCACAGATTGCTCCTTACTCTCTTTAAGCACAATACCTCCAGCAGGGGAGAAATAAGAGAAAAGGGGCAGGTGCTCTGCTGCTGAGCAGCCTGTTCAGGCTGAACCCAGGCATTAGAATTCTGATCTAAATCTTTTACACAGCCCAACATGTCTCTTCTGACAACCACTGTAACTTTTACAGCATAAAATCCAACAGAGTGGCATTCAAACACACCCTACACACCCATCTTTGAACGGGTGATACAACACAACACCAGTAATTCCACTCCTGGACACCAACACGGGGAGTTTCCTGTTCATTTTCTCGAGTCTGCTTTCCTCTCCCATCCTGCTTGTCACGCTTCCTCCTCACTCTTCCTATGCTGCTCTACTTGCCTGGCTTCATTTCTTCTGGAAAGTTTAGATTTTTAACTTACCTGATCTCTCTTGACTCTGATTGGTTCATCTTTGCAATAAAACATCACTGTTTTGGAAGCAAGTGATGGAACAGAACTTCTACAGGTGTGTATCAGTTTGATGGATCTCACAGACAGTGCTTACCAAAAATAATTGCTAAAAAACTGATTAAGTTTACTACCTGTTTCACATCTGCACTTAAAAGAACAAAAAAACAAATTATGTCCTTGCATTTCTATCTCTTATTCTTCTAAGTCCCATTAAAATACCATTTCATGAATACTGCATCTGATTTGTGAACCTGATTATCTTATAAGTTGTTAGAGAAACTACTCCAGGACAGATCTCAGCACCAACCTATAAGTCCACAGCAGAATGCACTTAAAAACCTCAGGAAGGTAAAAAAAATAAAGGTTATCTTCAACATTTCTGCAAGCAACAAAATCACCACAAATCCCTGTCAAGCTAACAGAGAAAGAGGAAAAAGCAAGTTCAGTGCCATGCTTACCTGTGTTGCCAGCTACTGGTACTGCAGTGGTAAAAAACACCTTTTCTACTACTTTTGGAACTTGTGGCTTTAAAAAAAAAAATAAAAAAAGTATGAGCTGATTCCATTCAAATTTCTATTGTTCAAATTCTAAATAGCTGCAATCAAAAGAAACAACTAGACACACACATTCCAAAGAGAACACACAGGAAAAAAAAAAGTAATTAAGAAAATATAACATTTAGCTTGGTTCTGGGCAGTGTTCTGGCTACCCCAAAACTCAGAGTATTACTTCAGCAGCCCTAAAGAGCAAGGGTTTTTTCTGCACCCTGGATTTCTCTAT
Organism: Calidris pugnax; assembly: GCF_001431845.1. Lineage (NCBI taxonomy): Eukaryota > Metazoa > Chordata > Aves > Charadriiformes > Scolopacidae > Calidris > Calidris pugnax. The sequence continues at coordinate 3,179,146 of NW_015090879.1, forward strand.
TTATTTCTCTCTCTATTTTAGGGGCTGCATTGGTGACACGTTTATAATGCATCCTGGTTCCTATCTTACAATTCCAGGTTTGATGCCCACCCTTTTCAAAAGCAAGGACTCTGGGAGGGAGAGGGATGGTTCAAGCCATTTCCAAGCCTTGCTGGATATACTAACCATTTGTTCTTGGCTTTGTGGAGAACCAGTGGCACCATTTAAGATCCATTGCAAGTTCTGCTCTCCCATGACGATGCTGGACTGCAGAATCGCGGTGCTCTGAGAAGGAGTAATTGTTATAGTGGGATTACTGGTCAGGACCGAGTTTGCACCAACAGGCACAGTCTGAACTACAGCTGGCAGGGGCTCAGTGGCACCAGAGGCTGCTGGGGCAGATGCCCCGGCAACCACCGAAAGTCCTGGTACGATGGGCTGCGGCGGCGTCTGAGTGTGCTGCAGGAAGTCTTGGTGACTGGCTGCAAACTGTGTGCTGTGAGGAACAGGCACTTCTGGGGACTGTAAAACAGTTGCAGGGTTTCCAAACGCAGCTTGCTGTGAGCTGGTTCCTATGGAGGAGGGCGCAGCCGGCGCTGCTGAGGCTTGTAGTGCTGGGTGCGAAGGCTCCGAGATGCCGAGCTGCAGCACGAGTGGGAGAGACAGAGACGCTGAGTCTCCCACAGAAGGCGGAACAGCAGTGACTGAGTCTGCATCCCCGTTAAAACCTTCAATCAAGGCAGCTGCCAAAAGAAACAAAGGAAAAAAAGCACATCAGTTCTCCTAAGATCTGAATAAGCAGCTTTTTCAATGAACTGATGGAACTTTGCTAAGTAAAGCATTTCCCACTTTCACATCGACAAAGATGGTGAGGGGTCTGGAGAAAGCCACCAGCATCCTGGCCTGTGTCAGGAACAGCGTGGGGAGTAGGGCCCGAGAGGTGATTGTCCCCCTGTACTGGGCACTGGTGAGGCCTCACCTTGAGTACTGTGTCCAGTTTTGGGCCCCCTACCATAAAAAAGACATTGAGGTGCTGGAGCGGGTCCAGAGAAGGGCGACAAAGATGGTGAGGGGTCTGGAGAATAAGTCTTATGAGGAGAGGCTGAGGGAGCTGGGGTTATTCAGCCTGGAGAAGAGGAGGCTGAGGGGAGACCTTATTGCTCTCTACAACTCCCTGAAAGGAGGGTGTAGAGAGGTGGGGGTCGGTCTCTTCTCTCAAGTCACAGGCGACAGGACGAGAGGAAATGGCCTCAAGTTGCGCCAGGGGAGGTTCAGGCTGGATATTAGGAAAAATTTTTTCCCTGAAAGGGTTCTCAGCCATTGGAATGGGCTGCCCAGGGAGGTGGTGGAGGCACCATCCCTGGAGGTGTTCAAAAGAGGGGTTGATGTAGTGCTGGGAGGTCTGGTTTAGTGATGATGCTCCTTGTTTGTTGTGTGGGTGTCTATTTTTGTCAGTTAGGTTGACGGTTGGACAAGATGATCTTTAAGGTCCCTTCCAACCTAGAAGATTCTGTGATCTTCTGACTGGCGCTCAAAACCATGTCACACTTGGCAGTGACAGCCAAAAGTAGGTCCAAATTCAGGGAGCAACCCACAAGTTGATCAGCCTCATTAGCTCTCTCTAATTAGCCTTTTCATCAGGGGGTTTGTGCAGAGAGAACTCGTACCTGTCTGCTGAGAGTCATCCTGATTCGCAGTGTGGTCTGGGCTCTGGAACATCGACTCAAAGATACTTGCTGGTGAGATTGTGCTCAGGTCTTGTCCGTGTGTCTGGCAAACAGAAAATAAGGAGGAAGAGATCAGACAATGTTGTATCTTGGGTCTCATAAACTTTGCACAAATTCCAGTCAAGCAGCATACGAATGTTAGAAACACCTCTCCAATTAACCACCACCTTCAGGAAAGGCAATACATTTCACTTACCAAGTGTAAAATGACGGTTTTTATTACCCACAATAAAATCTACCAACATAATGAGCAAATTCTTACAAAATAAGTCCTTCAAAAGTAAAACATATCCTTCTGCATCGATAATTTGCTTAACTCTTATTTCTTGCAATGCTCTGTTAGAATCAGAAACAGACATTAATTTGTTCCTGACAGTTTGTGAAACTTTTTATGGAGCAAAACCAAAATACTGCACTGAAATTATATCCTGGACTATGCAGTACTGTCACCCGCACTGCTGGGAACAGACAGACTGCTTCCACATCCAAGCAGAAAAGAATTACATGTCTTATTAATATATAATTTTCCTCTCCATAAAATTTAACCTCAGGCAACAGTTATCAATAAGCAAGAACATCATTACGGCACAATCAGCTGGAAAGCCTTTAAAAACAGGCTGAATTAAGCACTGCATAATTTGGTGGAAAATCCCTCTCTTTCACTTGGTCTTGCCAGAAAAAAAAGCAACACTCAAATTTTGGGTGAGGCAATTGCAGACAGTAACTCACTGGATTAGAGTTCTCCCGCAATTCTGAATCTGTTGATATGAGGCTTAAGTCACTCAGACAAAGTGAGTGGCTTGTATCCTGTAAAGAAGAAAAAAGAAATTGAGTTATGTATTTAAAAAACAGTGTCAGAAATGTTTTAAGTTACTTTTTAGAGTCCACCCAATTCTGCCTACACAGAACTTTTTTACCGATATGGAACCCAAGCGTCAGTTCTAAAAATCAAAGGAGCAATATTACTAAGCAGAGGACATTTAGTAGCTATCAAGGATTTTTAACATCTCTTCCACATTGCTTCAAAAAGAATTAAATAACGTGGAATTTTAAACTAACACAGGAACAAATCAGCCTATAGAAAATAAAAAATGTAAACCTTAACATTTACATTTACCTTCTATTACTTACATCCCAGCTGCTGCACAGCTGGAACTGCATTCACAGTTCAAACAAGCAGCACCCCGGGGTGTCCTCACGGGAGAGAGGGCACCAAGCAGTTACAATTCCCTTCAAAAGTCCCAGCCTTAAACATTATACCTTTAGAAGAGGTGGCAGACAAGGAATTTCTTCCCCAAAGCATGGTTTCACGTCCACCTCAGACAGAAGCGCCAGGAAGAAGCACTACTCACCTCAGACACGTTGTTATTGGGAAGTGCATTATAGGAATGGCCTTTCTCATGACCTTTCATGTGACTCTTGAGACTATACTGAGTACTGAAAGTCTTATGGATCCCTTTATGTTCCAGCTTGTGCCCGTTGCCCCTCGTCCTGCCACTGGGAAACATTGCTTCAAAAAGAATTAAATAACCTGGAATTTTAAATTAGCACAGGAACAAATCAGCCTATATAAAATAAAAAATGTAAACCTTAACATTTACATTTACCTTACATTACTTACATCCCAGCTGCTGCACAGCTGGAACTGCATTCACAGTTCAAACAAGCAGCACCCCGGGGTGTCCTCACGGGAGAGAGGGCACCAAGCAGTTACAATTCCCTTCAAAAGTCCCAGCCTTAAACATTATACCTTTAGAAGAGGTGGCAGACAAGGAATTTCTTCCCCAAAGCATGGTTTCACGTCCACCTCAGACAGAAGCGCCAGGAAGAAGCACTACTCACCTCAGACACGTTGTTATTGGGAAGTGCATTATAGGAATGGCCTTTCTCATGACCTTTCATGTGACTCTTGAGACTATACTGAGTACTGAAAGTCTTCTCACAGCCGTTACTGGGACAGAAGAAGGGTTTCTCCCCTACAGGGGACTCTTTCTAGTAGTTCCCTGTCCCTCTTGAACTGGGGAGCCCAGAACTACAATTCCCTTCAAAAGTCCCAGCCTTAAACATTATACCTTTAGAACAGGCAGCAGACAAGGAATTTCTTCCCCAAAGCATGGTTTCACGTCCACCTCAGACAGAAGCGCCAGGAAGAAGCACTACTCACCTCAGACACGTTGTTATTGGGAAGTGCATTATAGGAATGGCCTTTCTCATGACCTTTCATGTGACTCTTGAGACTATACTGAGTACTGAAAGTCTTCTCACAGCCGTTACTGGGACAGAAGAAGGGTTTCTCCCCTACAGACAGCAAAAAACACATATAACACCTATTTTTAAAGCCCAGAGGAGAAGGATAATATTTTATATAAACACAACTGTTTAATGCCCCTTCACGCGTTAACCATTCTTGGGAGTCTTGCAGATAAAAGCTTCTATTTTACCACATGAACTGACACAAGAACACAACATTTAATTTTTATGCATCGTTACCGATACATTTATGAAACATGCTCATGAAATTCAAGACCTGTCAGGCATAAATGGAATTTTGGGGATTGCCCTGACCCAGGTACAGGGGTTTGCACTTGGCCTTGTCAAACATCACAAGGTTCGCATGGACACACGCCCCCAGCCCAGCACATCAACTACACCACTCAGCCTGGTGTCACCCACATATTACATCTATTTATAAGTATAAATGCATATTAGGATTCTGAGAGTTAGCAGAAACTGAAAAAATTCAAGTAAAATAAAACTAAGCCCTCGGGACTTACCAGTATGTGTCCTAACATGTGTTTTAAGGTGGTGGCTTGCAGCAAACGCCTTTCCACAGCCGTCATGCTCACACCTGAGTGAGGATCACACAAGAGTTAGCACCAGGCCTCCTCGAGGCACTAGTCACAACCTTAGGTCACACTGTGCAACAGCCACAGGACTCTGAAAAGCTGGCCCAGTGCTGACCTGTGTCAGTCACTGGGTCCCTCCCCACAGCCGCTGCGTGAGCTGCAGACACAGGGCTCTCAACAGGACTTTCATAGAATCATTGAGGTTGGAAGAGACCCTTGGGATCATCAAGTCCAACCATCTACACTACTCTACAGAGTCCTCCCCTACACCATATCCCTCAGGATACCCCTCCCCTATCCCATATCCTTTCAATTCAAACATGAAGTCAACATTTCACAGAATCACAGAATCTTAGTGGTTGGAAGGGACCTCCGAGATCATCGAGTCCAACCACAAAACAACAACAACAACAACAAAAAAACCCCAAAAAAACCACACCAAAAAAACACACACAAAAAACCCCAAAACACCCAACCCAACAATCTTGGGCACCAGAGCATGCCCTGAAGAGCCACATCTACACGTTTCTGAAATCCCTCCAGGGATGGTGACTCCACCACCTCCCTGGGCAGGCTGTTCCAGGGCCTGACCACCCTCTCAGGAAAGT
>NW_015090879.1:3187406-3194336 GCF_001431845.1 Calidris pugnax
ACTGAATTTCACTGAATTTCACTGAATTTCTAGAGTTGGAAGGGACCATAGAGATCATCTAGTCCAACTCCCCTGCTGAAGCAGGATTGCCTAGAGCTAGAGCATGTTACTCAGGAGCATCCAGGCGGGTTTTGAAAATCTCCAAAGAAGGGGACTCCACACCCTCCCTGGGCAGCCTGTTCCAGGGCTCCGTCACCCTCACCGTGAAGAAGTTTCTCCTCATATTCAAATGGATCCCTTTATGTTCCAGCTTGTGCCCGTTGCCCCTCGTCCTGTCACTGGGAACCACTGAAAAGAGTCTGGCTCCCTCCTCCTTCAACCCTCCCTTGAGATACTTGTCAGCATTAATAAGGTCTCCCCTCAGCCTTCTCTTCTCCAGACTAAAGAGTCCCAGCTCTCTCAGTCTCTCCTCATCAGGGAGATGCTCCAGTCCTTGAATCATCTTTGTTGCCCTTCGCTGGACTCTTTCTAGTAGTTCCCTGTCCCTCTTGAACTGGGGAGCCCAGAACTACAATTCCCTTCAAAAGTCCCAGCCTTAAACATTATACCTTTAGAACAGGCAGCAGACAAGGAATTTCTTCCCCAAAGCATGGTTTCACGTCCACCTCAGACAGAAGCGCCAGGAAGAAGCACTACTCACCTCAGACACGTTGTTATTGGGAAGTGCATTATAGGAATGGCCTTTCTCATGACCTTTCATGTGACTCTTGAGACTATACTGAGTACTGAAAGTCTTCTCACAGCCGTTACTGGGACAGAAGAAGGGTTTCTCCCCTACAGACAGCAAAAAACACATATAACACCTATTTTTAAAGCCCAGAGGAGAAGGATAATATTTCACATTAACACGACTGTTTAATGCCCCTTCACGCATTAACCATTCTTGGGAGTCTTGCAGACAAAAGCTTCTATTTTACCACATGAACTGACACAAGAACACAACATTTAATTTTTATGCATCGTTACCGATACATTTATGAAACATGCTCATGAAATTCAAGACCTGTCAGGCATAAATGGAATTTTGGGGATTGCCCTGACCCAGGTACAGGGGTTTGCACTTGGCCTTGTCAAACATCACAAGGTTCGCATGGACACACGCCCCCAGCCCAGCACATCAACTACACCACTCAGCCTGGTGTCACCCACATATTACATCTATTTATAAGTATAAATGCATATTAGGATTCTGAGAGTTAGCAGAAACTGAAAAAATTCAAGTAAAATAAAACTAAGCCCTCGGGACTTACCAGTATGTGTCCTAACATGTGTTTTAAGGTGGTGGCTTGCAGCAAACGCCTTTCCACAGCCGTCATGCTCACACCTGAGTGAGGATCACACAAGAGTTAGCACCAGGCCTCCTCGAGGCACTAGTCACAACCTTAGGTCACACTGTGCAACAGCCACAGGACTCTGAAAAGCTGGCCCAGTGCTGACCTGTGTCAGTCACTGGGTCCCTCCCCACAGCCGCTGCGTGAGCTGCAGACACAGGGCTCTCAACAGGACTTTCATAGAGTCATAGAATCATTCAGGTTGGAAGAGACCCTTGGGATCATCAAGTCCAACCATCTACACTACTCTACAGAGTCCTCCCCTACATGGTATCCCTCAGGATACCCCTCCCCTATCCCATATCCTTTCAATTCAAACATGAAGTCAGCATTTCACAGAATCACAGAATCTTAGTGGTTGGAAGGGACCTCCGAGATCATCGAGTCCAACCACAAAACAACAACAACAACAACACAACCAACAAACAAAACACAAACAAAAAAACCACCACAACCACCACAAGAACAACAAACCCAAAACCACCACTCACCAACTAAACCCCACATCCACAGCCTCACACACTACACCCCTTTGGGGAGGGGGCTCCTTCAAAGAACAAACGTTCCATCACGGCAGAGAAGCCGCAGTAGGTTTCAAAACTGTGCTCATCGTGGCACACATTTACGTTTAAAAAACAGAGCTTGACTATTCTTGTCTTTGAAGACAGTCATTTCACCCACTTTTACAGGCAACAAAAGGGAGCTCTAGGACAAACACGCTCGAACACCCACCACCTTTTTTCTCACCAGAACAGCTCTTCATTCAGGACAGTAACAGCTGCCTTTTGACACAGGTGACCTATTACACAAGTCCCACAGAAGTAAAAATTGCCACCCAGCATCTCACCGAAATGGCTTTTCTCCTGTGTGTGTCCGAATGTGCTTCCTCAGGTCGCTGTGCGTTGTGAAGTATTTACTGCAGCCTTCTGATTCACAGTTAAACGTTTTCCCTGTGTGAAGCCTCTGATGTGCTTTCAACCTAAAAAGCATAGAAAAAAATCCCTCTTATGACTTGTAGTACGAGATGGCCCCTTCCTGAGGCAAGCAAGCCATTCACTCCAACGTGCTGGACAAGATCAAAGGCTTAACTTATTCTGAATTGAAGGTAATTAGCTTATGAAAGTAACTGATAGCACTTCCGAAGTTCTCAAGCAAACCTAAGAATTCCTTGTGTTTGTGTACCACCTTCAAAACTATTTTGATATAGGTAAGCTAAGCGTGTCATGATAGGGTCTGTCATCCTACTCTTGGTAAAGCACTTCCACGTTTTGGGGGTGTTATATTCCTATCTGTACCTGGGAGAATTTCACTGAATTTCAGAGTTGGAAGGGACCATAGAGATCATCTAGTCCAACTCCCCTGCTGAAGCAGGATTGCCTAGAGCTAGAGCATGTTACTCAGGAGCATCCAGGCGGGTCTTGAAAATCTCCAAAGAAGGGGACTCCACACCCTCCCTGGGCAGCCTGTTCCAGGGCTCTGTCACCCTCACCGTGAAGAAGTTTCTCCTCATATTTGAGTGGAACCTCTTCTGTTCCAACTTGTGCCCGTTGCCCCTCGTCCTCTCACTGGGAACCACTGAAAAGAGTCTGGCGTAGCAGTTGCACTCAGACACAAACAAAAAGCACACACAACTTGCAGAACAGCAACAGCCACATCTACAGGAGAAACAATGAGAGCCTTCCCACCTGTACAGTGTATTGAATGCCTTTTCACAGCCCTGCACATCACATTCGAACGGCTTTTCCTTAGTGTGCACTCGAACGTGGATTTTGAGGCTGTAGGAGGTAAGGAAGGCCTTGCCACAGCCCTCTTGATTGCAGACAAAAGTGTATTCCCCACGATGCGTCTTTTGGTGAGTGCGCAGGTTCCCGGCAGTGCTGTAGGTGCGTGGGCAGCCCTCAAAGGTGCACTGGTACCTCTTCACCTAAGAGACAAAATGCTGCATGCTTAATAACTTTTAAGTATTTCAGGAATCCAGACAGGGTAGAACTGCAGTTAAACATCAGAAACCACAGAATAGATTTAGACACCAAAGGCAAGAAAAAAAACAAATTATTGCTGTTTAATTATCAGATAACTTAGTATTTCTGCTGCACTATGCAAGGAAGGAGTGGCAAACACTGGAAAGCAGGCTGACCTTACAGAAGAATAGTTCTGTAGGCAGGAGGAGACCATGTAGAAGCTTCCAGTGTGCAAGTCATAACGCTTAATTACATCTCATTCTCTTCTGTGAAGTAGAAGGAACAAGCCATCTGATACGCTCGAATAAGCTCATCTTCAACGTTCACTATCAGACTGATGGCTTTCGTTTGAGCGCTGCAGTTGAGAAACCTTAGCACCTACAAGTGACTACAGAGCCCAAGAGAGGACTTGATGGTTGACAAGCAAGAAGCAGAAGAGCATTCCAAAAGCTGTCAATTTGGCTATGTTTAGAAAGGCAACACAAACTCACAACAGAGAAGCAGGAACCTGCAGATTTAGTACCCTAACAACTAGCCAGAAAGATAATACAGCAGTGCATAAGCCAGCAATTTTCCTCTTTTCCAGGGCACAAAGCACCTATCTCAGGAGCTGGTACTATTGCTTAAAAAAAGACTGCAGACTGTGTTCCAAAAAAACAGATACTGAATTGGGGGTTGATACCAGGAGAACTGGATGAACCCCCTATGTAACCAGTGTGTAACACCTACAGGCTTCTACCCATCTCATGACTCAACAACTGTTCTTTTTTTCTTTGTATATACCCATCAGAAAAGAACATTTGATAATCATGGTTCTTTACCAGCACAGCTTGAAAGCCAAGAACAGAATAACATGGGAAGCCTTGATCTCTCGTCAGCTAAGTATAAAATCACTTTATTTGAAGTCCTCCCAGAATATTCCTGGGATGTTCCTCCCAGAATAACAGGGAGGAGCATGTCTGTCATGTTAATGTTTGTTAAATGACATTTAACAGACATGTTAAATAGAAATAACATCAAAAATGCATCAGTTTTGGTGTGCCTAATTAAGAAACGAGTCTATTTTAATCCTTCCATAAAATAACTGATTTGATTAATGCTTTGTGTAGTATCACATAAATGAAAGAAGCAATGGGCCTTCAATAAAACCACTGGTGAGTTCTGTAAATGGCTCCCTGGAACACCACGCTCAAGTAACAACAAAACAGAGACATGGGAGGGGGAGGAAAACCCCCAGATGGCTCAGAAACACGGTACCTCGAAGAGAAGGGCTGGGGCTGCACGTCAAAGGACACTGTGTGCCTCTCCCAAGGAGAGCTTATTTCCACTGCACTCAAATTATAGTGTAATAGCCCCCCTCCCTCAAAAAACGGTTCAAAAGATGGAAAATAAAGGATTTCAGATAAAGGATTTCACTAGGAAATTCCAGGTCTTACACGACTTTTTTTAAACAGGAGTGGTGGAGAAATAAAATCAGTTTAATTGCATGTGCAGTCATCAACATCTGTTCCGCTAGTACACGCTGTTCTGACACTACAGATTGCAGCTTATTAGCCTACAAGAAGAAAAGAAAGTACTGATACGACTGCCATAAAAAATTAACTATTTTAGCAGCTAAGAGGGGAGGATACAGTAGCTGCTAATTTGAATAATAACCGAGCAAAAGGAGTTCCCAAGGCTTAAATGGGCTTATTCAACAAATCTCAGGCCAGAAGTTTCACAATCGCGGAGCCGACCTCTGACAGCCCCGTTTCCTCACTGCTGTGCCAGCAATAACGAAGGTTCCCTGCTAATTTGAATTATTCAGAGCGTTCAAACCCAGCTTCCTATCTCAGCCAGGGCTCATTTCTGCAATTCTCTCTTACGCTGAGTACCGGTTACACAAGTAGTTGATACCACCACCACCACCAGCACAGATGCTTGCATAGATCATCCCTTATTTAACTCAGATGGGCTAAAAAAAGGAACACAAAGTTGTCCCTGTGTTGGTATTTCAATCAATTTTACATTGCTTTTACACCTAAACAGCAAGAATCCCGAGTCAGTTGGTACAAGCCCTCATCTGTCATGCAGGCAGAATTCATTAGGGAAACAGAATTAAAAGCAATCAACCATTTTAAATACGTAAGCTGACTCAAGCTTTCAAAATACAACAGATAGTAGTTTTAAGCTTCCCTTATTTTCTTCTCATCATTTCCTCGTAGGTGCCATAATAAAACCGGAAGTAATTTTTCACATCTCAAGTTTCACACTTCAGCTGCTGCAACAGCCTGGAATTTAACCTGCAACTTGGAGGCTCTTTTCTCCACACCGTGGTTAACCACAGCACAACAACAACGAGCGTGTGCTGTAACTCAAGAAATAATTGCCCAACCAAAAGAAAAATAAAGCACCACTAAAAAACCCATACTAAACCACCGCAAATGCTTTTTCAGTGCCATGTTCTCCTGCTACCCAGTGTGGCACCGCGTGTCAGAAAGCACTTCCTGGCTGCTGCACAAGAAAGTGAAATCCCATGACACGGGCAGCTTTGCTTTGCTGCTGACCCGTTAAGTGACTGCAGGAAAGAGCCTGTTATCAGCACAAAGCACAGCTATCGATAAGAGCAACAGCAGATTTATGGGAGCACAACTCACTCTGCCACACAACAACCTTTAAAAACAAGAGAAACTTCTGTCTACCTCCCAAACAGCTTTAGAAAAACACATTTTCAAAGCATCTAATGTCACTAAGAAAAAAGCTCTCACAATAAGCATAAGATTCAGAATCATATTTAGCTACTTACTTCTTTAAGCTTAGTTTCTGGGCATTCAGACTGCAAAGTGAGTGTTGCTCCTTCGATGTTTCTTGGCATAGGAGTTGAACCAGGATTTATCGTTAGGTGAATCTGATCTGGAGAAATAATATGTTGCACATAACCCTGGGACATTCCTTCATGATCTGCTATTAAATGAAATCCTTCTTCGTGACCCTCCGGTAAAAAAGGCAAGTGATCACCACATTGTCCTTCGTCCTCATCATCTTCCAACACGCTGTGGTCCTGCTCTATCAGAACAGTTGTCCTGTCGTACACCGTCCCAGACGATGAAGACACCAGGCCGTTTTTCTCAGCAAACCTCATCATATTGCCATCTTGAGTTAAATCGTCTTCTTCCGTTTCATAATAGATAGCGCTGCCGTCGGGACTGTTCTCCCCCATGGTCACCGCCTCTCACTGCCACACCGCGCTCCCGGCCCGGAACGACTCATCTGGAACACAAGGACGGGCGGAGCCGGGTCAGGCGGCTCAGCCCCACCCGGGCCGAGCCCCGCTCCGCTCAGGGGACACCGAGCAGTCCCCAGCCGTCCGCTAGCCCCAGGGCGGACGGCGGTGGAGACACCGGGGCCTGCGCCGCGGCCCCCGCCCCGCGGGCCGGGGGAAGGTGTCCCCTCCCCTAGCGCGGCGCTACTCCCGCCAGGCCCGGGCCCGCAGAGGGCCACCCCCACGGCCTGCGCGAGGCCGCGCCGCCCGCCCCGCCGTTCCCCCTCCCCCGCCGGCCCTGCCCCTCACCGAGCTCCCGGCAGCGGAGGCACCTCCTTCCCCGCCCCGGCGGCACCATGATTACCAGCACACTCACTTCCGCTTCCGGCCGCGCACG
>NW_015090879.1:3195180-3212845 GCF_001431845.1 Calidris pugnax
GGGGCGGGGAGGCTGGCGGGAGCCGCGCCTGCGCAGTCGGTGGCGGCCCGGGGCAGCGCGGGGCCTTCACCGCCCCCACCGAAACCGGGCCCCGCCGCTGCACTGTGCACGCCACGGGAATCACAGAATCGTAGTGGTTGGAAGGGACCTCAGAGATCATCGAGTCCAACCCTCCCAAAAAAAAAAAAAAAAAAACAAAAAACACCACCACCCACCCCCTAAACACACAACAACAACAACCAAACCAAAACCATCACCCACCCACACAACATCCCACCACAAACCAATAATCTTGGGCACTAGAGCATGCCCTGAATCACAGAATCACAGAATCTTCTAGGTTGGAAGCGACCTCAAAGATCATCTTGTCCAACCGTCAACCCAACTTTGACAAAAATAGACACCCACACAACAAACAAGGAGTATCATCACTAAACCAGACCTCCCAGCACTACATCAACCCGTCTTTTGAACACCTCCAGGGATGGGGCCTCCACCACCTCCCTGGGCAGCCCATTCCAATGGCTGAGAACCCTTTCAGGGAAAAAATGTTTCCTAATATCCAGCCTGAACCTCCCCTGGTGCAACTTGAGGCTATTTCCTCTTGTCCTGTCGCCTGTGACTTGGGAGAAGAGACCGACCCCCAGCTCTCTACACCCTCCTTTCAGGGAGTTGTAGAGAGCAATAAGGTCTCCCCTCAGCCTCCTCTTCTCCAGGCTGAACACCAAGACACAATATTAAAGCATTAAGCATTTTACAACGTGACTCCCATCCCTGTCAGCAAACCAAGAGCCTGAAACGGCCAACAGTAAAAACTGGCAGAGAGGCTGGGAAAATGCATAGAGAATTTTTTTTATTTAAATAACAAGGACTTAAAAATTTTGAGTTTTAATACAAGTTAAATAAAATACAGTGTAAATATCAGCTTCTGTATTTTTGCTTGTTTAGAAACTTGATACACTTTACAGCTTAAAGTGACTCGTGATTCAAATTGCCTGATCAACAGTATGATTTACTAGACATTAACACGTGGACACTTTAGATGTTCAGGAGGGTGACATACGGCGTGAATCCACTCTAGGGATTGGGTGTGCTCTGGCCAGGAAATCCTCTAAGCAGAATTTATTGCTGTATTATTTGGGATAGTTATTCCAGTCCTTAGCAGAGAGAGGTAAATATATATTATTCTGCTGCAGGCTGACCAGTGCAGTGGACTCCAAGGGTTCCTTCCTGGTCTTTCACAACTTTGGGGGAGGCACAGACTCCAGGCTCACCTCCCTCCCCAGGAGGGAGCACAGCAAGAATTCCAAGCTGGAGTTCTCTGTGTACCCAGCCCCACAGGTCTCCACAGCAGGAGTGGAGTCCTACAACTCCATCCTCACTACACATACCACTCTCAAGTACTCAGATTGCTCCTTCATGGTGGATAATGAGGCCATCTGTGACATCTGCAACCGCAACCTGGACATCGAGCGTCCCACCTACACCAACCTCAACAGGCTGATTGGACAGATTGTCTCATCGGTCACTACTTCCTTGAGATTTAACGGCGCTTTGAATGTTGACTTGATCGAATTCTAGACCAACCTGGTGCCCTACACATGGATTCACTTCCCACTCACCACTTACGTGCCCATCATCTCGGCAGAGAAAGCTGACCACGAACCACTCTCAGTGCTGGAGATCACCAACGCTTGATTTGAGTTCTCCAACCAGATGGTGAAATGTGACCCACGCCATGGCAAGTACAGGGCCTGCTGCCTGCTGCACTGGGGAGACGTGGTGCCCCAGGATGTGAACGTGGCCATTGCAGCCATTACAACACACCAGGCGATCCAGTTTGTGGACTGGTGCCCCACAGAATTCAAGGTGGCCATCAACTACCAACCTCCCACGGTGGTGCCCGGGGGTGACCTGGCCAAAGTGCAGTGGGCTGTCTGCATGCTGAGCAACACTATGGCCATCATGGAGGCCTGGGCCCACCTGGACCACAAGTTCGACCTTCAAAAGCAGTAGATTGTATAAAATACTGTGATATATATATATAAAAAGCCAGTATACTGTACAAAAAAAAAAACCCAAACATTTTTACAGTGACTTGATATCTCAACATCAGATTAGCTGCATCTGAAATTCATGCTAAATTGTCTTCTCTCAAGAGGAACTGATGGATAAACTGCTGAGCTTTCCTCTTCTCAGTTATGTCAGGCGCAGGATGCCCAGGAGGAGGTCGGAGTAACAAGCCACCAAATATACTCGCTGCAGTTAAAAAGAAAAAAAAACAACAAAAGCCACAGGGTAAGAACCTGTCAGCAGCAGGACGTCACGGGTGATTCCCCCAACCCCATGAGGGCCTGACTTCAGAACAGGATAACCCAGTGACCCGTCTCCTGGTCCTTTCCCAGCCCCCAGGCCACCGCGGGGGCTGTGGGTCCATGGACCCTGCAGTCATTATTAAACACTGCACAACAGCAGAGGCTGTGACAGCACCCACTTTGGAGAAACATGTTTTGTTACAGAAACCACAAAGCCCCTCCAAACAGAACGGTTATTTTGCTCGCCTTACCAAGAATATTCACATCCAAATGGTTTTTCCCTGAATTTTTCAGTAGTTCTCGTAGAAACGCCATTAGATATTGAAATACATTTTTATGGCACCCCGGCAGGTTAGAGATAATCTGAGGAGGGGAAAAAAAAACATTTATGTTGAAGACACGGAAATGGATTTGCAGCCTTATCTACTACCACCATCACCCCATCTACAGACACCACCAGCTCTTTATAACCACAACAAAAGCCACAGGGTAAGAGCCTGTCAGCAGCAGGATGTCACGGGTGATTCCCCCAACCCCATCAGGGCCTGGCTTCAGAACAGGATAACCCAGTGACCCGTCTAACAACAAAAGCCACAGGGTAAGAACCTGTCAGCAGCAGGACGTCACGGGTGATTCCCCCAACCCCATGAGGGCCTGACTTCAGAACAGGATAACCCAGTGACCCGTCTCCTGGTCCTTTCCCAGCCCCCAGGCCACCGCGGGGGCTGTGGGTCCATGGACCCTGCAGTCATTATTAAACACTGCACAACAGCAGAGGCTGTGACAGCACCCACTTTGGAGAAACATGTTTTGTTACAGAAACCACAAAGCCCCTCCAAACAGAACGGTTATTTTGCTCGCCTTACCAAGAATATTCACATCCAAATGGTTTTTCCCTGAATTTTTCAGTAGTTCTCGTAGAAACGCCATTAGATATTGAAATACATTTTTATGGCACCCCGGCAGGTTAGAGATAATCTGAGGAGGGGAAAAAAAAACATTTATGTTGAAGACACGGAAATGGATTTGCAGCCTTATCTACTACCACCATCACCCCATCTACAGACACCACCAGCTCTTTATAACCAAGAAGCACCAGATCTAGATCCTTTCTATTATCAGATGATTAAGTTTCCGAGAGCAAAAACCTGTTACTGGTCTGGCATAGACCAGTTTCCCCCCCCTCCCTGGGGAATCGGGCCCCCTCTCACGGCTTGGGGGGTACCTGGCTGCTCATCAGGTAGTTGTCAGTGTTCTCCAAGCAGCTGCTGTAGAACCTGTGGCAGATGACGGGCTCTGGCAGGCTCTCCAGGAAGAGCAGCAGGGCTTCTGCTACCGAGTGGTTGCTGCCAACTGACCCCAAAGACGGTTAAGGAAGAGGTGTGATCTGTTTGGGTTGTATTTCTGCTGAAACATTAATCTTTGCTCAGGTCTTCAAGAATTCCTCCTGTTGTTTGACAAAGACAGTTAAGGAAGAGGCGTGATCTGTTTGGGTCATATTTCTGCTGAAACATTAATCTTTGCTTAGGTCTTCAAGAATTCCTCCTGTTGTTTGACAGCTTTGAGTCAAATCACTTGACTCCACAGAGCAAGCTCTTTCTGCTGGCAGTCGGGCACTTAGGTCTGATCCCCACTGACCAGCAAACATTCATCGGCATCGCCAGGACTCAGCGGAGAGTCTGTGCTGATTGCAAGGAGGAGCAAGGAACAAGGAACTGCAGATCTCAGTTACCACGAGATGAGAGACAGTAATTTAAAAAACCACTGTGAAGCATAGGAGACTGATAAGCTCTTTTCCAGCTTTGATCTCTAAGGCACAGTGAGCCTCACTGGACAGCAGTCTGAAAGGATACAGAGGGTATCATGCATTCCTTTATCCAAACAATCTCGGATTTGCTCAAATTCCGATCTGAGGCCTGGTTGCTGAAACAGGTCTTCCTGCAAAGCAAACCATCCATCAGTCTCAAGGAAAATAAAAGTTATTTGGGTAAATAGAGCAACGTCATTATAATCTGGCTGTAAGAATCTCTCCAAATTGGTAGTTATCAGCACAAAGCCCACCAGGAGCAGCTCTAGTAATGCTGTGGCACTGCCACAGAGAGAAGTGCTGGTACATGCCACACACAGACAAGGCCACCATCACGGAATTGTGCAACCCCAGGTGCCAGCATCACTTATCACAGACATCCTTTACCCTTCTACCATTGGCCAAACACCCACAGATAGCAAGGACTGCCATTAGCAGTATCATCTTCAAAACTAAACCCAACGCAACCAAATTATCTTGTGTTTCCAGTACAAACGCTGCCAACCTGCTGGGAAGCGTTGCGGTACAAGTGGTCCACCATCATCCACAGCTCCTTTGGAATGTCCATAGGCTTTTCACCTTGAACAATACCATCGCTCATTTCTAGTGGCATCAGGGTCTGAGAGAGGGAGGTGTCCGGGAGGTAAAATAAAGAAAAAGGTAGTTAGCAAAGTTCTTATTCAACTCTGCAAAGATGCTTCACAGAGTTTATGCCTGAGAATTAAGACTTGAGAAACCATGTGGCTTCAGTGACCAGTCTTCACACAAGACAAGTCCAACAGGCACATTTATATCACATCAGAAGTCAAGACAGAAGAAGCAAGCTGCTCTCATACACGTGCTTCACGTAACTCAGCTTACATCAAGCCTCACACACACATGGCTGCAGAGAAAAGGTCTACACTGAGGAGCTGCACACCTTTTTTAGATGTACAGGGAGAGCAAACGTGCTTTCAGTGCTCTCTCTGTGAAATGGGCTGGTCCATGCACGTGAAGAGCCAATGCGAGGTGTGAAGATGGAGCAAAGGAGAACACGAGGGGTATCAGCACCCTCAGACCATGGACCAAGGGAGTGGAAGAAGGCTCTCCAGCAATAAACAGAACTTAACTTCTAGTTTCAGTGGTTCTTATGTGCTCTGAAGGGAATCTTTCACTCACAAGTTTCCGGATGGATTCCGCTGACATGTCCTGGATCGGTTCCCTCATGTAACACAGCGTATGAATGGGAGACCCAAAGCAACTTGGCAGGTAGTTGCCCGTTACAGATAGAAAATAATCCTTCCCCTTGTTAAGATGCAAAACCAAGATATCTTCAAGTTTTTCCTCTCCAGAGTTTAAGTGTGTAGCTGTTGATTTATTGACAAACACCTCCAACTCAATTGTGATCTTAGCGTCTGCCAAAAGATAAAAAAAATCCAAAAAACAGCCCATACTCAGTTAAAAAACGGTATTAAAGCAGTGAGCCTGCAAACGGACATAGTGCTCTCAAAATAGCAGAGAGAATTAAGCCAGAAGGTGACAATTTAGGTCATTAACATGAGAGGAACAACGAGCTCACCTGCCAGCAGAAAGCCCTTACTGGGGTTAGCAATCAGCCACTCCTTGCAGTAGGTTTGCTCATCAGGTTTGCTGATGAATTCGAAATGGCAGGGCACTGGTCCATTGTGGATTGTAAACTTCTCCACCTGCAGCTGCATGTATTTAACATCCTCAAAATGGAACTAGAAACAAATGTCAGTCAACATCATCAGTTCCACCTTGCCAAGCACCAGCAGCAATGCCTGTCCCCTGGTTTAATCATTAAGCAGCACCATACCCTGAGCCCCAGATTAACCCTCTTGCTCCCGTGCCCCGTCTCCTCCAGGATTACATTTCCTCACTCCATACACTGAAGTTGTCTGCACCAGTGGGCCCTTTAAAACAAATGCTCCCTCAAATAACCCAACAGAACTTGAGAGGAAGATAGCTGTAGCCTCAAATGTCTCATTTGCTTATCTTTTTTAGTCCCCAACACACAAAGCAAATGCCGGTTTTGTGACCTTCTCCAAACCCTTCAGGTTTTACATTTTATGTTTCAAACAAGTCAGAGCAAGGGCAACAAACCCCCCTTTAACTCTGTCTCTCCCCAGCTCAGGGAGTAACACACCCTGCATTTCAGCCTGGTACTGGGAGTGGAATTTACCTGCATCCAGACAGAAACAACTGCTTCTGGGGCTCGTAAACAGAGAACAGCTGGAAGTCAAAATATTCTGCTTCTCTGGAAGCAGATCTCAGGGTCTAGAATCCATCTCATAAACTCCTACCACTGGAACAGGCTCTGGGGCCCAGGGTGACTCGGTGTCACCAGCGAGACACAGCCCAGGGACATACCCTGCCCCTACCTCTCTCTGGGAGAGCGTCACCGAGGGGATGTTGGCATTCTCCAGCTTATCCAGGGAGCGGACTATTTCCTCAAAGGCTTTTCGGTAGAGGTCCTCATCCACCACCTTCACCTGAAAAGGACACACACTGCACCAACTGGTGTTTACTGGGCAGAAGAGCTGTAACACAGCTGGAAACACATGAAGTGATTTGATTTCTGCAGCACACTGGAGCACACAGCACCTGTAATGAACAGGGCCTCTTGGCACACCATCTCCTCAGGATCAAACAGTAAAGGACCTTGCCATAACTCACAAAAGTCACCCAGTCAGCTCTTGATCAGCTTTTTTATTTCCCCCTAAAAGAAGCTTTGACAACACACTACTATGTTGTCAGTGATGTAGCATTCCTGCACTACAAGCTTCTGTGGAAATTACTAGGAAAGTAAGAAAAAAGGCAAAAGAATGTTTCTGAAAAAATACCTACAGATATTTTTTTTCCCCTCCTAAAAAAAAAAAGCTTTCACAACACACTACTATGTTGACAGTGATGTAGCATTCCTGCACTACAAGCTTCTGTGAAAGTTATTAGGAAAGTAAGAAAAAAGGCAAAAGAATGTTTCTGAAAAAAGACCTACAGATATTCATGCATTATTCTGCTTAACTGAAGTATCAGGTAGCACAACCCTGGCTCCCTACGAACAACAATCCTCTCTCAATCCTATCTCATACCTTATCTAGCCCACCTTTTAAGCCATTGGAACAATCCTCTCTCAATCCTATCTCTGTACCTTATCTAGCCCACCTTTTAAGCCATTGTTCTTCCTGGATGCCATAAAAGGCGGAGGAGAGGGAAATCAGCAGGAGAACCTCCCTCCTCCCCACACACAGCACAAGGTCAACAGAGCTATTTCCTTCAGCACTGAGGCACTTACCCCGATATCAAACACAGAGCTGACTGGCTTATGGTCACTGATCTTCAGAGCCATGTGGCTGCGGTAGCTCAGCTGAGAGACGTTCTGCCCTTTCCAGAGGATCCGATCACACCACGCTGGGACGCGACACTTCTCACTACAACAGAGGAAAAAGGAGAGTTTCCAGGCCCAGTTTGGAGGAAGGACAACGCACGGCAGAATCCTGCTCTCCCAGAGACTCCTTTCCTGACATGGCCTGCGCCTCATTCTCTATCAAAGGTCTATTTTCCACAGTTTCTTCGAGTAGTTATAAAAGGTTTGATTGTTTACTGTCAGGCATCTCGATATCATGCTTTACTTTCTACCTCTTCAAAGATGCAATTATTTGGTTTGTTCTTTTGATACAATCAACATACAAAGAAATACTCAGACATACTTTTGACTGCAAGAACAACGAAAAACAAGAACTCAGGTTCTACATTCGAAGTCCCCATTTTAATATTATTTTTCCCCACTGACTGCTGCACAGATTTCATCCCCACACTTGAAGCCAAAGCTCACTAAGAGCAGCTCAGCCACTCTGTGTAGTGCGTTGCAGGAATAATGGCTCTCACAGTCTTTTGGAGAATGCACTCAGGTACAGACAGCACAAACGCACCATTTCCAACCCTGGTGCTCTCACTGAGCAGATATAGCAGGTATCAGCAAATAAAAGATCCTAAAATTTTGCCTGGTGGAAAAAAAGCGCGAACCAAAACGATGCAACTAATTGCAATAATCTCAGAACCGTTCATGTTTATAGTCATTAGATCTGCAATTCTTTTTAGCTTTGTTTTTACTTCCTTTAGTGATAACATTAGCCATTGGTAGCATCGCAAATGAGGCAATCACCATACCTCGTGTCCCAGTCATCGCAGCCAGCATCGTATTTGTAGGTTGGCTGGAAAGAAATCTCTCCCTCTGTAAAGCCTTCAAAGGCTGCATTTGCATTAATTTGCCTCTTTAGCTATGAAAGAAAAAAAAAAAAGACAGATTTAATTTTAACTAAGGTCAAGCACAACTTCCACGTGAGCTCGAAGGGAGATGTTGGGCACTGAGAAGGCTGAGGAGCACCATGGGGTTTGTATGGAGCACCCTCAGCACCACCTGCAGGCAGGAGGGACACCAGTACCTGGTCATACTGGCAGAGCTCCAGAAACGCTCTCTCATCCACCAGCTGCTTCACTTTTGCCACATCCAGTTCCTCCAGCCGATAGTTGAGGTCACCCAACCATAAGATGACACTGGAAGAGAAGGTAGACCAGGATCCTGCTGAGAGGGTTAAGGACATCCGAAGCACAGGCTGGTGAACTAGAGGCACAGCTCCCAGCAGAGCCCCACAGCTCCCAGCAGAGCCCCACAGCTCCCAGCAGAGCCCCACAGCTCCCAGCAGAGCCCCACACCATCCAGTGCCAGCCTGAGCTCCCCTGATCTCACCATCATTGGGTGGGTCTGTGCTTCTCCAGAGAGAGCAAGGAAGAGTGAAAACTTGGAGAGAAGCTCCATTTTCTACCTGTTTTTAACTCCTGTTCACTGAATTTCACTGAATTTTTAGAGTTGGAAGGGACCATAGAGATCATCTAGTCCACCTCCCCTGCTGAAGCAGGATTGCCCAGAGCTTGTCAGAGCATGTTACTCAGGAGCATCCAGGTGGGGCTTGAAAATCTCCAAAGAAGGGGACTCCACACCCTCCCTGGGCAGCCTGACCCAGGGCTCTGCCACCCTCACTGTGAAGAAGTTTCTCCTCATGTTTGAGTGGAACCTCTTCTGTTCCAACTTGTGCCCGTTGCCCCTCGTCCTCTCACTGGGAACCACTGAAAAGAGTCTGGCTCCCTCCTCCTTCAACCCTCCCTTGAGATACTTGTCAGCATTGATAAGGTCTCCCCTCAGCCTTCTCTTCTCCAGACTAAAGAGTCCCAGCTCTCTCAGTCTTTCTTCATAAGGGAGATGCTCCAATCCTTGAATCATCTTCGTTGCCCTTCGCTGGACTCTTTCCAGTAGTTCCCTGAACTGTTCTGCATGTTTGCCACTACCTCTGAATAACTGCTGCTTTTAATATTCCACACAGACTAAATCCCACAAGCCATGGGGGAAATCGAAGCACATGATTGCCCCATTCCCACTTCATGCTTGAAAACAGAACAAGGCCTGGAGGAGCACAAGGCAGAAAAGTGACCTGTCGGAACCGTGTAGGTGACCACTCTCAAAACCAGGGTTACACCACTGGGCACCCCCTTCTGACACCCCCCAGAGAGAATCTCACACCCCAGACGTGCCCAAGGCTCCTCCTTGCCCCACGTAGCCGTTCACAGATGGCAGACATACTCGTGCTCACTGATAGTGAGAGGGGGCAAATTTGGATCCGACTGGCAGAACTGCATCCGAGAGCAGATGTCTTTGAAGTCCTGGTTCCTCCTCTCATATTCCTCCATGTGAGCTGCAAGGTGAGAATTCACAACGCACACGCTAGTGTTGTGGAATTTAAACCTTATGGCAACACCACCTTTGTTACCCTGAAAGATAAAGACAAAGACTTTGGTCAGAAGCTTCTGCACAACAGATGAATCCACAAATGAGTCACTAGCAGTGGACAAGCCTGGAGAGACTGAGGCCGACCATTTAATCCCACAGGAAGGAAAAGGCTGAAAATGCCAATTAGTGATAACTACTCCATGAATTCAAGTCAGTACCTCACATGAGGGTTGCACACAGCAAGCAAGCACATGGAACCCAGTTTGTAATGGAGGAGTTAGCTGGTACAAAGGGAAATTAAAATCAGCAAGAGAGCTGGTCAGTTGCTTCAGCAAGTCCTGGAACCTGTTTAGCAACAAACTGGATCTTTCAACACAACCCATAAAAAAAAAGCTGTAAGTGGAGGAGGAAGCACATGGCTTAGCTGGTCAAAAACACCTTGGAGAAGTTAGAGCTGCAACCTTCACAGAAACTACATTCAATGGGCATAGGCTCCACATCCCCGTGGTGTGGAATGGCGAGGGGCCAGGAAATCCTCCTCAGGAAAACTAATCTGGATAGACATGTTTCTTCTACTTATGCTTCCTTGTGTCATTTGCTTTGGGCAAAATCACAGCCAACATCACAATCGCATGAAATGAAAGCCCAGTGTGTGCAATCAGGAAAAAAAAGCTTCAGAAAAAGATTCTCCCCCAAGGTCTTTGAGCCTTTGCGAGCACATGGCAAGGTCCTGAGCTGGCACAGGGACAGGACTATGTGCTTCCAAAGGCAGCTGCACCCCTTTCCTGGAGGAATAACCACCACATCTAAGGAGAGGGGCTCTCCAGGGCTCTTCTAAATCCCACCCCTTTTCATGCAGTTGCCATTCTTACCATCCTGCCCATGATTCCAGTTCCCACAGTCTCAATTTCCACCTCAGAGATGTTCAAAGCAAGGTCTGCTCTCACGTACAAGAGAAGCATGATTCCCACAAGCCGCACAAGTTTCACCTGAAAAACAGATCCTGTTCCATTAAATACTAGAAGGGGAGAGGTTTGATGAGAGCAGGCACATCACCCAAGTCCAGAACACAGGTCACCAAAACACAGATGAAGAAAGAGAGAGCTCCAGGCTCATCCGATGGACCAGCTGGGCTCACTGGGACTCCAGCAGCACAGCACAGCGGGGAGCCAGGGACCAGCACCCCACAAAATGAAGCTGAAGCCCAAAGCAAAACCTACAGCACCAGCAGAGCCCATGGAAGGAGCTTCCCTTCAACAAGAGAGACAAAGCAGACCTAAGAAGCAGCAGGAGCCAGAACATAAGCACTATTCCTACCAAGATAACTTCACAGTAGGAGCCAGAACATAAGCACTATTCCTACCAAGATAACTTCACAACTCATTCTGCTCTGCATTGCCAAGAGGGACATGGAAAAGCTAAGGTACTTGCTGCTCTCCTCCCCCAAGAGACCAGGAGCATCCTTCACACGTGGACACCTGGTCTCCTGTCCTGCCCCTGCCACAGCAGCACCCTCTCCTGCACCTCAGCACTGCCACTGAGCGAAAGCCTGAGGACAAGGAGCCTCTGGAGGACACAGAGATTGAGAAAAAGAAAAAGCAAAGGGAAGAGAGGCCCAAGTGGAAAACGATTCCACACTCAAACCTCCCCAAAAAGCCACATTTACCTTTGCATATTTGGCATCTGGGTGAAGACTATCAGTTACAGCTTTAAACCACTCTTCTTCCTTCGGTGTGTCATTGAAAAAGAAGGCTTCTTTACTCAGATCAAGCTCCTGGAAACTGTGTTAGAGGAAGGAACCCGTGGATGCATGCACTTGTTTATAACTCTCCAGCCCTTTCCTCTGGGAAAGAACTAAATCAATTTATACTCCATGAATTCAGTCATGCTGAGTTTAGGTGTATGTTAAACGTAAAGCTAAATTACTATTGGTGTTAAATGGAATGGCATTAAAGATTTCCTAACACGGCAGTGCCAGAGAGCCCAAACACCACCAGCAGCACAGCCCTCCCAGGCCACGCAGCCCCACTCCGGGGCGTGCAAGGGGGTGAAATGCTGCAGACACCCCTCAGCTGGGCTGTCAAACACCTCATGCAACACCTTCACAAGCAGCTACCCCGGGTCCAGGCATGGAAGGTCGTCCAGAAAGAGACACTCACCCCACGCAGTAAACATCTGGGGGCTCAGCATCACACCTCAGCCAGGGCTGGAGGCTCTCTCGGGGCGGTTGGCCGTTCACGTTGTACGTCCCGACAAAAAACCTGCAAAGAAATTAACTAAATCCCAGAGCTGCAAGTGTTAGAGCTGATGGAAATTGGAAATACCACCATTAATAACCCATGCACGTAATACTACATATAACTATTTAGGAGACCACCATTAATAACCCACGCACGTAATACTACATATAACTATTTAGGAGTAACATTCTTCCGGGCGGGGCATCAGGAAAATGTGATATAAATTACAGAAAATATTTAATTACAGTAGCATCTTTATAGACATGTTTTACAGAAGGACACACATTTTTACGTACAGTATAAAAAAAAAGACTATGAGAGCTGCACAGTAGGAGTTTGAAATGATAAATTCATAGGATGACATGCATAAAAGGATTGCAACCACAGCAAATTTTGGTCCTAATTACATATTTCACCCAAGCTCTTATAAGCTTATTGGAACAGCTACAGGGATAAATGGTGAACAGCAGCAGTGAGAGCGAAGGCCAGAGGTGCACAGAATTGAGGCATTTCCAGACACAGTCTGAAACAAGCACAGGAAAAAGTAATTTCAAAAAAGCTGTTTTCTCCACAAGAACCATGAGGCAAACCTTGACAGAGACACGAATGAAATCCTTCTCTGCTAATGCCTAAACAAGGAAAACAAGCTGTTCTGGAAAGTATGGATTGTAGTTTTCTACAAAAACTCCTATTTGCAGGGATACTCGATGAAATAACACAGGTGAGTTATTTTGACAGCTCATGCTAACTAACTTACTCCCCACAAAAATACCTTCTTCTCAGGAATGATCAGTACCTGAAGTTCTGGATGTGTGTGTAGGAATCCTCCATTTGTAGAAGCTGAGATTTAACAATAGTATCTCTTAGTCCAAAATTTGGTTCTGATAAGATTGAAGCCGTGTTTGAATCCATTATGCTGGAGGACCGCACCATTTCAGTTGTCACTTCAGGTTTGAGTTTGTTTTGCCTGCAAACGAAAGCAAAACTGTGTGATGGAACCCAAATACACATACCCCAGTAACAGCCTATTCCTGCCACTCCACTCGCATTTATCTGTTTCACTACAGACAAACAATCAATGGCTGGGGTAAGCAAACAAGACTGAAATGGGCATTTCTTAGAACAGTTCAGATCTCTAGATAAAACCAGTTTAACAGAAATAACAAATGGTTTTCACTAACCCAGTGCAGGCTGTTAAGTGAGAGCACACCCTACTCACACCTCAATATTGGTACAAAACCCATGTCCCTTTCCTGCTTACAGGGGCAAATGCAAATCTCATTTTCCACTGCCTCTGCTCAGCCCTTCTGACCTCAGCACAAGAACGAAAAACCGCGTTTGTTTTAAAAGCCTTCCTTCTGGTGGAAAAAAATCCCAGCTCTGCCTGGAAAGGAGGCAGCGCAGAGTGGGTGGAGGTAGAGGTGGTTTTCTTTATTATCTTGTGACTTTGCAAACTCCTTTTGCAGCAGTAATAATGCCACAGCTTGGGAGTTCCCACAAGCAAATGGATGGTATCAAGTCAAGGTCAACAACCTGGGCGGCCGTGCCAAGGACAGCACAGACAGACCCCGAAGGGTCCACAAAGTCCTGGGAACTGGAAAATGAAACTGTAACGTTTGAGGAGTGTATCTATGAGACAGGGTGGCCCGAAGCCAAAGCTCTCCGAATTCAAAATAAACAACGCTGGTGGGTCCTGTCCCACTCAACAGCAAAAATATGCCCAAATAGGGGACTAGAGCACGAGAGACCGCGCTGAAGTTTCCACTGAAGTTTTGACAGCGTGCTCATTTTTTTTTTTTTCCTCTCCTAACTACAATCTACAGATTCTCTTCTCTCAAAAAGTTGCCAACTTCTGCTCTCAACCCCACCACCTCCGGGGACTGCAGCCGGCTCGGTCGCCGGCAGATGGAAGCAGATAAGGCAGCCGCAGGGTGGCTGCAGCGCCGGTGTGTGCACCGACCTCACACGCCTGCACACACACCAACTTCCCACTCCGTGTCCAACTGAAAAGCAGGAAGCCCAAGCAGAAAGCTCTCTGCACTTTATTATATTTTTTTTTCCCTCTAGACACCCACGCATCAGCAGTTTCCCCACTGCAAGCTCCTTCCATCCACGCACTGTCCCCCAGAATTTTGGTGCTCTAGATATTTACAGAGATCCTCTGCGGAGGGGAGGCAGAGCTAAATCAGCAAAACCACCACTCTCACCCCTCTCTGCACCTTCCACAAAGAGCTGACGAGCACAACTCTCGCTTCACCAAAGCTCTGCAAGGAGTGAGAGAGATATGGTACCTGGGGGTACTTTTATCCGTGCTGTCGTGGCCCCGGTTCAGGCTGCCCGAGAGCTTCTTCCCATTCTGCTTGATGCCTTCAGAGCCAACTGCTTCTGGAAAAAGAAAAAAAAAAAAAAAAAAACAAACCAAAAAGTTTCACTTTAAACACAAAAAGTTCTTTATCTTTTAAAGTGTATTTACACTCTTAAAGTGTATTTATCAATACACTTCATCAAACACTGGCAAAAATCCGCCAGCAGAATCCAATTTGGATTTGAGGGGAGAAACCGAGTGTCCCACAGCCTCTCCCACAGGCACCCGACAGAGTGAGTTTATTTTGACAGAGCTGTTCTGTGATGCTGCAGCTTCCCCTCCATCAAAAGGGCCAACATGAGCTGCCCAGCAACGGGCACAGGTTGCTGCTGGCTCTCCCTTACAGCTAAGCCAGCCTGGGGCTTAGCAGCACAAAATCCAGGGCTTTATCGCAAGAATCCCAAAAATGTACGTTAATAACAGGTTTTTTACTTTCTGAAGCAAGACAGGAAGTAGAAAGAAAGGAAGAAAAAAGGAGGGGGGAAAAAACCAAACCCCACCACGCTGCCATTTAAAGTGTTTCTGCCAATCTGCAAATAGAGACCAAAGCACCAACATCCCCCCAAACCTCGGGGCAGCGCGGAACAGAGTCACCGCAGCAGAAACAAGAGCCTCAATGCAACCTGCTGCTCCTAAAAACATAACAGGGCAGCTACCGTGCAAATACAGCAGCTGGGACACTGAACACTCCACACCACGTTAGCAAAATTTGACCCATTTTTCAGCATTTTGTTTCAGTTACCGCATTGGGCTCCTACAAGTGGCAAAATGACAGTGAAAAGAGAGGGTTCTGCATGGGGGTCTCTGTGTTTAAGATGCACAAACAACAATCTCAAGATCGTGCTACTTAGCACACAAATCTAACGGTGAGGGAGAAATTGTTCTTAAGATTGTAAGGTTCTACTCATTCAGCTGAGCTTCTCCTTCAGTGAGCATAATTCAGAAAAAATGAAAGTGCTGTTGCTGTCATAGCATGTTCTCCAGGACAAGATCACAAACCACAACCAGAACTTGAAGTACTTTACCTAAGCACTCAGAATATAAACAAGCTGATAAGAAGTGGCCTTATTCTCGGCTTGGAAAGCCTCTTCTACCCAAGAGCCCTCTGAGAATAAAAGACGGCGTAAGAGGATTTATCAGAGGCTGGGTGCAGGGGAGCACGTGACACAAACCTCACGACAAACCACGCAGCCAAAGTCACGTAGAACCGAGCAGCAGCACGAGCAGCCAGAGGGGCACGGGGGAGCGTGGGCTCAGGGGGGTGAGATGGAGCTATAACTTCTCTCCACAGGCACCGAGAACTTACTCAACCCACTTGCAACCTCTGCAGGTTCTCCCCATAAAGCCCACGCAACGTATCCTGACAGGAGCCAACCTGAGTGTTGACTTTGACAGAGGATTGTTATCGCTGTTCCGAGGAGGACGCAGAAGCTCGGGCTTTATCTCCAGCTGGGATGGTGCCTCTCACCAGCACCCAGCACCTCGCTGCCCCAGGGGCCAGAGCCCAGTTCCTGCTCAGCGCTGCTGACACAGCTGCCACGGGATCCAAAGATCATGGTCAGATATCACACTTTTGCGTGGTAACCTCCAGAGCAGGGATCAGCTTTAGGTAGGATTCTCCTAAGAGATTAGCCCTGGAAAAGGACTGTTTCCTTCAGGTAAATTTATACCCAGAGGCAAGCTGCTCTAGCCAGAGGGATCTCTATGTTAGCCATCTGCAGTGGCGTATTTTAGCAAGGTAATGACCTCGTTCAATAATTGATCTGGGCACAGAAATAAAGAGCCATGTGCAGAGATTACAGCTCAGCAGAATGTGCGTGGCCCAAGCCAGAGGATTTCCAGTTAAGAGAGATTTAAGTAGTAATAAAGATGTTGTTGTTAAAAATGTGCAGTGGCATTGTGGTTCTGTTCTACAGCAGGAACGTGTGTTTTATCTTCTGGGTAAAGTAGGATCCGTGCTGAGTGTTCAAAAGGGAGAATCCAATTAGCATTACCATTAATTATATGAGCCTTGGCCAGTCCCCTCTTTACTTAAGGGAGGTAACAGCCCGTGTGGGACTGGGCTACTCGGGGCTGGAGGGAAGGAAAATCGTTCTTCCCAGGGCTCCAAATGAAGCAATGCTGCAGCAGTGACAGCACACACACACACACACACACACAGGTAGGATCTTAGGTAGGGATTTAACCACAATTGTGAACAAACCATACAAGATAAAGCACATTTAAATCCATTCATAGATGCTCTCGCTCGTTAGCCAGTCTTAATTCACAGAAGATAAAATGAATTAATATCACTTCACTAGCAAACAGTAGTATTTACAGTGTTTAAATGTGCTTTGATTTGTGTGTGGAAGTTGCTAACTCAGTACCCACGGGCATTTAAGGACAGCTATTCCTAGAAAATGGCAGACAAAACCTCATTCTCTACCAATTTAGGTTCCAAAAGACCCCAAGTGATGGCAGAGATTGTTTTCTTCCGCAAATACAAGGAGAAAAAAAAAAAAAGAAAAAAGAGAGAGAGATATCCTCAGACTTCTCCAACTCAAAAAAAACCCTCACAATGAAGCCTTGAAAAGGCAACTTTGTCAAAGCTCAGAGGCGTGACTGGATGGAGCTACTTCCCAAGGAGCTCACCGTGCAGAGAGTGCTCCACACACAACAAAAACACAACAAAGGAGCCGGGATTGTGTTTCATTCACCAGTTTTTGCTCCCAAACACACAGACACGGCCCAGCCTCCCCCAGTCGGAAGTTAAAGAGGGGGTGCCGGGGACTCCCAGACCCCCACCCGCCTGCGCCGCTGCCGCAGTTACAAAGTTTACCCTTTTTGGGTTTTTCGATGCGCTGCTGAGAAACATGGAAATGAAAGGAGGGGCCGGGAGCGGCACCGAGCCCTTCTCCAGGTGCTCGCAGCCCGGCCCCGCCGGAGGCGGCTGAGCCAGACCTGCCGGGATTCACCGGTGACCCCAGGAGCTCCCGCCGCTCCCCCCACCTTCTCCCACCTCCCCTTTGCAAACCGGCCACGGTTACCGGCACCTCCGGGGACCCGGCATCCCCGGGGAGCGCCGGAGGAGGCGGCGGATCCGGCGGAACCGACCCGCCCGAGGGGCCGCCGGTACCGGCTGCCAGAACCGGGAACCCCCCGGCGACCCCC
>NW_015090879.1:3214349-3214610 GCF_001431845.1 Calidris pugnax
CCATCCCACCGTCCCCCCACGCTGCCTGAGCCCACCCCGGAGGACGTTTGACCTTCCTCTCGGTGAAGAAAAACTTCCTAAAGTCCAGGCTAAACTCCCCCCGGCGCAGATTTGACCCATTCTCACACATCCCATCGCTGGAGCCAAGGGAGAAGAGCTCAGCACCTCCCTCCCCACACCTGCCCTCCTCAGGAAGCTGCAGAGATCCATGAGGTCTCCCCTCTGCCTCTTTTTCTCCAAACCAGACAAGCCCAAGTTCCT
>NW_015090879.1:3215090-3218843 GCF_001431845.1 Calidris pugnax
CGCACCCGCCGGAGGCGGTGGGGCCAGCCCTGCCGGGATTCACCGGTGACCCCAGGAGCTCCCGCCGCTCCCCCCACCTTCTCCCACCTCCCCTTTGCAAACCGGCCACGGTTACCGGCACCTCCGGGGACCCGGCATCCCCGGGGAGCGCCGGAGGAGGCGGCGGATCCGGCGGAACCGACCCGCCCGAGGGGCCGCCGGTACCGGCTGCCAGAACCGGGAACCCCCCGGCGACCCCCTCAGCACCTCCCTCCCCACACCTGCCCTCCTCAGGAAGCTGCAGAGATCCATGAGGTCTCCCCTCTGCCTCTTTTTCTCCAAACCAGACAAGCCCAATGTCCTTAGCTGCTCCCAAGGACCAGTCAGCCCAAGGTCTATCAGTATTATTAAAAACTGAGGCCAAAAAAAGCACTGAATGCCTCCACTTTTTCTTCATCCCTAGTAGGCAGGTGACCATCTTCAACAAGTGTCATTCCAATGGTTTCTTTAGACCTCCTCCTACCATTAGCCTACTTTAAAAAGTATGTTCTTGCTGTCTGGAACAACACTGGCCAGTTTCAACTCTAATTGAGCTTTGGCCATTCCTGTCTTCTCCCTCCACACACAACCCCCAGCTCTGTAATCTTCCTGTGAAGCCTGACCTCGCTTCCAGAAATCATACAATTTCTTTTTCTTCTTCAGCTCCACGTTAGGGGAGATGCTGATAAAAGCTCGACTGAAGTCAGGGTAGACAATGTCCACTGCTGTCCCCTCACCCACCCAGCCCATCACACCACCACAGAAGGCCAGAGTGCTCAAGGTCAGAGTGATCACAGAATCACAGAATCTTCTAGGTTGGAAGGGACCT
This sequence comes from Calidris pugnax, assembly GCF_001431845.1. Lineage (NCBI taxonomy): Eukaryota > Metazoa > Chordata > Aves > Charadriiformes > Scolopacidae > Calidris > Calidris pugnax. The sequence goes on from NW_015090879.1 coordinate 3,215,938, forward strand.
TAAAGATCATCTTGTCCAACCGTCAACCTCACTGACAAAAACAGACACCCACACAACAAACAAGGAGCATCATCACTAAACCAGACCTCCCAGCACTACATCAACCCGCTGAGGGTGCACTCGATCCCCTCGTCCAGATCATTGATAAAGATGTTAAAGAGAATTGGCACGGCAACGGAGACTCGTCACACCCAGGAACCATGACAGAAGTGTCAGCAGCAGCGAGGCCCACGCTGCTCTTCCACAGAGAGCCACACGCAGAGGCAAGGGGCTGCCCACAGCCCCACCGACCCTCAGGAACCATGACAGCCCTGGGCAAGTGTCAGCAGCAGCGAGGCCCACGCTGCTCTTCCACAGAGAGCCACACGCAGAGGCAAGGGGCTGCCCACAGCCCCACCGACCCGCTGGCACACGGCAGAGCTCCTACCTGGGCAGCACCGGGCCACCTCCTGAAGGAACGTGCGCGTGTGGGAACCAAACGGCAACTGCACCGTGAGCTGATCATCCTCTGAGCTGATCCGGACAGTCACGTCAGAGCCTAAGGACATCGGGAGGAGAAGAGAGAGCCTTCAGAAATTGAGCGTTTTCTGCACCCTACAGCAGCTGGTGCACACACACACACAGACTTCAGTCTCCACACACCTTCTTACCACGTTCCTTTTCCACGTTTTACACCAGAATTCCATTTAACAATATAAAAATCACTGTTTATAACCCTACAGCAGCTGGTGCACACACACACACAGACTTCAGTCTCCACACACCTTCTTACCATGTTCCTTTTCCACGTTTTACACCAGAATTCCATTTAACAATATAAAAATCACTGTTTATAAAATTCTTATTTTGCTGAATCACAGAATCACAGAATCTTCTAGGTTGGATGGGACCTTAAAGATCATCTTGTCCAACCGTCAACCTAACTGACAAAAATAGACACCCACACAACAAACAAGGAGCATCCCCATCACTAAACCATACCTCCCAGCACTACATCAACCCGTCTTTTGAACACCTCCAGGGATGGGGCCTCCACCCCCTCCCTGGGCAGCCCATTCCAATGGCTGAGAACCCTTTCAGGGAAAAAAATTTTCCTAATATCCAGCCTGAACCTCCCCTGGCACAACTTGAGGCCATTTCCTCTTGTCCTGTCGCCTGGGACTTGGGAGAAGAGACCGACCCCCACCTCTCTACACCCTCCTTTCAGGGAGTTGTAGAGAGCAGTAAGGTCTCCCCTCAGCCTCCTCTTCTCAGTGACAATAACTAATTTTCCAGAAGCAGTTTAAAGCATTTGGCAAAACCCTTCCTTTGGCTGAACCGGGGTGACAACACTCATTAGCACAAGCTGTACCTCATTAGCACAAGCTGCACCATGGCACACAGCTCACCCAGCTCCCCAGCAGCACCCAGACAAGACCCCTGTGCCCAGCAGTCCCATCAGGAGAGCCCCCACTCCTGCCCCCCCCCCCGGGGTGTAGCTGGTGCAGGGCCCAGGAACACCCGTAGCACAGGCATGAGCACAACAACTGAACTCACCGATGACGTGAAGGTCACTGTCAAGCACAACTGTGAAAGCAAACCAAAGCTGAGTTACAAAGGTCGGTTCACAGATGGCACCCACACTCTGAGGTTACTGAGCTCGTTAGGTCCCTCAAACCCCAAATACTCCTCGCAGGAACAGACACCCAGCACGAACCTGCGGGGCAGGAGGCCGTGGCTGGTGCTCAGGAGGACACAGGGTGCTCTGGACTGCAGAGCATTGATCCATCAGGGCCCTTCCAGCTCTGCCAGTGAGCACAAGTGTCACCAGGGATGACAAATTGATGGAAAAACACGAAGGCTGAATAGATCTCAAATTTCAGCAAGTAGAACAACAACATACGGACTCAACCCCCTTCATCCCCTTCTCTGGAGGTGGCCACTAAACTCCCAACGCGTGTTTCACTGAATTTCACTGAATTTTATTGTTGGAAGGGACCATAGAGATCATCTAGTCCAACTCCCCTGCCAAAGCAGGACCACCCAGAGCTTGTCAGAGCATGTTACTCAGGAGCATCCAGGCGGGTCTTGAAAATCTCCAGAGAAGGGGACTCCACACCCTCCCTGGGCAGCCTGTTCCAGGGCTCTGGCACCCTCACTGTGAAGAATTTTCTCCTCATGTTTAAGTGGAACCCTTTATGTTCCAACTTGTGCCCATTGCCCCTTGTCCTCTCACTGGCAACCACTGAAAAGAGTCTGGCTCCCTCCTCCTTCAACCCTCCCTTGAGATACTTGTCAGCATTAATAAGGTCTCCCCTCAGCCTTCTCTTCTCCAGACTAAAGAGTCCCAGCTCTCTCAGTCTCTCCTCATCAGGGAGATGCTCCAATCCTTGAATCATCTTTGTTGCCCTTCACTGGACTCTTTCTAGTAGTTCCCTGTCCCTCTTGAACTGGGGAGCCCAGAACTGGACGCAGGATTCCAGTTGTGGCCTCCCCAGTGCAGAGTAGAGGGGGAGAGTGTTAGTTAGTACCTTCTTCCACTGCAAACCCTTCTGTGATGGGGATAACCTTCTCCAGCCAGACGTCCTCAGCAGTTATGGCCATCCGCCGGTGGGTGTACACGTAGATCCTGCACGGGGGGGAGCAGACAGGGAGCAACGTCCCCTCGGTCCCAGCACCCCTCCAGGGTCCCATCAGACCCCATCCCACCCAGCAGCACCTGCCACCGCAGCCTCCAGCAAACCCCCAACGCAGCTTCTGGGCCACGTGCCCACCCGCCCCCTCACCCCCCCCCAGTTCAATCAGAAAGTTATTTACGTTACTGACAAAGTGCACCAGCCCAAAATCCCTAGGGCCGGGGCTTTTCCCACTAACCATCCCTAACGCCCGGCAGGAGAAAGGCCAAGGCAAACCCCCCCAGGAGCAAA
>NW_015090879.1:3219242-3219572 GCF_001431845.1 Calidris pugnax
GCCCGCCCCGCGCCCTCCGCCGCCCGCAGCCCCCCCCGGTGCTCCGTTACCCCCCCCGGTGCCCCGTTACCCCCCCGGGCTCTCCGTTATCCCCCCCGGCAGCTCCGGGCCCGGCTGGCCGGGAGGGCGGCGGACGTTGGATGACGCGGCGGGGCCGGACCGGGGGGAACCGCCGCCCCCGGAAATAACGGCACCATCCCGGGAACGGCCGCAGGGATCGCGACCGGCGCCGCCCCCCCCCGGGCCGGGCAGGGGGGCCCTGACCCGGGGCAGCCCGCAGCCCCCTCCCGACAGGGGGAACGGGGGGGGAATTGAGGGGGTGGCACTGCT
>NW_015090879.1:3219706-3220710 GCF_001431845.1 Calidris pugnax
GCCCGCCCCGCGCCCTCCGCCGCCCGCAGCCCCCCCCGGTGCTCCGTTACCCCCCCCGGTGCCCCGTTACCCCCCCGGGCTCTCCGTTATCCCCCCCGGCAGCTCCGGGCCCGGCTGGCCGGGAGGGCGGCGGACGTTGGATGACGCGGCGGGGCCGGACCGGGGGGAACCGCCGCCCCCGGAAATAACGGCACCATCCCGGGAACGGCCGCAGGGATCGCGACCGGCGCCGCCCCCCCCCGGACCGGGCAGGGGGACCCTGACCCGGGGCAGCCCGCAGCCCCCTCCCGACAGGGGGAACGGGGGGGGAATTGAGGGGTTGGCACTGCTTGGGAAGTTCATTTCCCAGGAAATTGGGACCAAAACGGGCTTTTTTTTGCAGTAGCACCTCGGATTTAATTTTTGTTGACACGCCAGGAGCCCCCCCCGGCACAAACCAACCCTCCAGCTGGCGTTTCGTTATGCAAATTAATTACTGCAGGTGCGGGCAGGGGTAGAAAACACCACTAGAAACTGTCTGTTGCAGAGCAGAGGTAGGAGAGTTGGGCCCAAATCGGCTCTTTGCAGGGGTGTGGGAGAAACAGCCAAAATCTAGAGGTTTGGAAGAACCCGAGCAGTTCGAGTGGGGGCTCTGGTGCCTCCCGGCTCCGTGGGGAACGGACGAGAGGCTGCAGAGAGGAAACGAGAGGAGAATCATCGAGTCTTCTAGGTTGGAAGGGACCTTAAAGATCATCTTGTCCAACCGTCAACCTAATTTTGACAAAAATAGACACCCACACAACAAACAAGGAGCATCATCACTAAACCAGACCTCCCAGCACTACATCAACCCGTCTTTTGAACACCTCCAGAGATGGTGCCTCCACCACCTCCCTGGGCAGCCCATTCCAATGGCTGAGAACCCTTTCCGTGAAAAAATGTTTCCTAATATCCAGCCTGAACCTCCCCTGGGGCAACTTGAGGCCATTTCCTCTCGTCCTGTCGCCTGTGACTTGAGAGAAGAG
>NW_015090879.1:3221483-3238041 GCF_001431845.1 Calidris pugnax
TCTTCTAGGTTGGAAGGGACCTTAAAGATCATCTTGTCCAACCGTCAACCTAATTTTGACAAAAATAGACACCCACACAACAAACAAGGAGCATCATCACTAAACCAGACCTCCCAGCACTACATCAACCCGTCTTTTGAACACCTCCAGAGATGGTGCCTCCACCACCTCCCTGGGCAGCCCATTCCAATGGCTGAGAACCCTTTCCGTGAAAAAATGTTTCCTAATATCCAGCCTGAACCTCCCCTGGGGCAACTTGAGGCCATTTCCTCTCGTCCTGTCGCCTGTGACTTGAGAGAAGAGACCGACCCCCACCTCTCTACACCCTCCTTTCAGGGAGTTGGAGAGAGCAATAAGGTCTCCCCTCAGCCTCCTCTTCTCCAGGCTGAATAACCCCAGTTCCCTCAGCCTCTCGTCCAAAATACCTGCTGTGAACACTAAACCTCTATTCTTACAAGAAACGCGGTGCTGGATGGTGTTTTTGAGATAGAAAAACCCTGTGTTTCCTCCTGTTTTCACTTGCTACGGATACGATGACATCGGGGCCTGAAACAGACTCAAAAACACGCCAAGAGCTGCCGTTTCAGTGCAGCAGAACATCAGCCTGGTTGAGGCTGCTTTTCACCCAAGTCCACATCCTCTGTGCCAGAACCTCTCAGCCAGCAGCACCTTGCAGGGCAGAGCCCCCGGGGGCAGCCAGGGCTGAGCCACCCCCCAGCCCCCCTGGGCCAGGCTCTGCCCCCTGCCAGCAGCATCCAGCCCCGCTCAGCACCCCCCAAACCCTCCCCTCGGGGCTGTGGGACTCACACACCATTTTTTTGTATTTTTGCAGTCTTTTATTGAAAGAGCCAACAGCGACAGAGCACAGCAGAGTGTGTATTTGCACGAGCAGCAGCACTGACATAGTGAATTCTGCCAAAAAAGCTACACAGCAGCTCCAGGTGACGCAATGACAGGCTGGGGGGGGACACACACACGGGGGGGTTGTTCATGTCACATATCTCTGCTCTGCCTTTAGCAGTAGAGAATCAAAGATGCAAAACAGGATCATCTAAAACAGGAGACACTTTGGGAGTGATCCCATTTTCCCACCTACGAGTTTTACCTCCTGTACCAGAGGGATGTCCCAAACCAGAGGGATGTCCCAAACCAGAGGGGTTCGAAACTAACAAGTAAGAGGGGACCCAGAAAAGCTGCACTAGAAGCGGATTATTAACTAGAGCAGACCCTGTGCCTTCAGTCAAGGCAGAATTTTCTGGTTTTTAAGCAGGCTTAGCACCCTCAGCACCCTCCTCTTCCTGCCCCTGAGGTCCCTCCCGCCTGCAGCCCCAGCAGCGCACGGGCACACACTGCAGCAGCTCCAGAAATTGTGATCAGCTTTGCAAGTCTCACAGGCCAACGTGTTTTTGGCAGGGCAGGGAAGAATACCTCTGCTTCTTCCTTAGTGCATAGATTAAATGCTTTTCCTCTGGATTCACTGGGGGAGCCTCGATTACAAGTATTTAAAATTCACTGAACCAGGAGCCAGGACTCATCAGGCCCGGGAAGGTGCAGGATTTAGGGTGGATTTAGCCACGTGCTTCAGTGTTACTGGCTTAGGGACAAAGCTCATGAATGAGCAAGACACGGGGGCACCAGAAATTCATCCTCACCAGTTGTAACCCAGAAGAGACGTGAACTGAGACTGGGAGGCAGGTGGAAAGGGGAGAGCATCCCCCGGGGCAGCTGCCCAGACCCCCCCTGCCAGTGTCACCGCTGTCACCAGCCAGAGGTAGGAAGGAGAGCACTGGCTCACCCCAGGGAAAGGGAGCCCCACGTCCACCCGTGGTCAGCACCATCCACTGAGCAGCTCAGGAGTGGCAGGAGCCATCCCTGGGCAGACCCCCCCCCCCCCAGAAGATGCCCCTGGGAGTTCTGCTGCAGGACAAAATCGAGGGAGCCCACGGCCACCATGTCTCAGAGGCCTTGGGCCACCCCATGGGCGAGAGGCACCTGCACTGGGGAGAAGCAGCCACCTGGGACTGGGACACTTTGTTCTAGGGACTGGGACATAACGAGGGCATTCAATAGCAGCCTTGGCTGAAGTCAGAGAGGACAGAGAGCCTAAAGAGCATTGCGGAGCTCCACTGCAGGGGAGGGGGGGCTGCTGCTTACCCCCAGAGAGAAGCTGAGACCCTGCAGTTCAGGAGCAGGACCACCCCACACACCATGAGCCTCAGGAGCGGGGCCAGAGTCGCCGGCCCGGCGCCGTTGACGTGAATTTTGCCATCCAGTTTGAGACAGCTGGCTTTCAGGGTCGCCGGGCAGCACTCCTGGTAACAGGCAGCCTTCACCCCACCAGCACAGACTGGTTTGGCAGCCTTGCAGGCTCGGCTACAGCCCGCCACGTAGTTCAAGCCGGTCTTCTTCATCTGGGAGGAGGAGAGAGACATTAGCCTGGGGGGTCCTGCCAAGCCTTTAGCATTTGGGAGGCACTGGGGCTGCTGGGCACCTCCCAGCTCCCAGGAGGTGAGCTAAATGTCCTGCCATTTAGCCCCAAGGCCATACCTCACAGAAGTCATGCCCGACAATGCATCTCGCAACAGCCTTCTTGCCTTTGAAACATCCATCCCCGTGACAGGAGAATGCTGCACACACTTTCCCCTACAGGAGAGGGCCAGAGGAGACACTGGATGGTCACGGGTCCAGAGAGCAGGACCCCCAGGAAAAGAACTGCCCTTCTTTCCTGAGGGCTCCTTTCTAAATCCCTCTGTTCTTGGTATTCGGCCAGTGCTGTCTCAGGCATTTTAGCTACAGAGAGATAAAAGACTGACAGCTCCCCATTTTGAAACTGCAGGAAACTTCAGTGAAGCAGCAGTTACAACCCCCTTTTCCTTCCTCTTAACGGGGCCCTGCAAAAAAAGGCACCTTCCCCTCCATGTAGGCTCAGGAGAAAGGCTGCAGTGCCCCGTCAGCCCCTGGGCTTGGGAAAAGGCCTGTTTGACAGGGCTCGTTACACACTCTTTCATTTCAAAGCTCGTTAAGGATTTGTTCCCCTCCCAGAGGCTTTTGACCCTGTGAGGTAGGGGCAGGAGGGACAGAGGGAAAGGTCCTGCTCAGGTGGGAGCTCGGCTGCCCCTGGGGGAGCCCGTGGCCACGACGTCTGCCCGGTGGGTACCTACGTTTCGGGGGGGAGGCCGGGGGGTGGTGGTGGTGGTCGTCGTAGGCGGCGTAGTGGGGGGTGGCAGGTCACCTGTGGGCACAGGAGGAGCCCCGTGAGGCTGCAGCCAGTGCACAGAGCTGCTGGGACACCCTTTCCCCTCACCCCAGCGCTGAAGGAGAGCGACCCCAGGGCAGAGGGGATGTGGTGATGCATCTGCCCCGGGGCAGAGGGGAGGGCAGCATTAACCCAGCACCCTCAGGGCACCCCAGGGACCCCATGGGCAGTTACCATAGGAGCTGGCATTGAGCTGCAGGCAGTGGGGGGAGGCACAACAGTCCAGGACACACTGGTGCCTGCTCACACTGCCGTTGGTCCTGCACGTCTCCGCGCTGCACCCGCTGCTGCAGCCGGCTGTGTAGTTCGTGGTGGAGAAACGATAGAGCTGCAACAGCAGAACCGAAGGAAAAAAACACTCGGGGTGTGAAGAGATGCCATTAGAAAGGAACAGAAATAACTTACAGACTGCAACAGAGAGCAGGGAAACTGGCAGAGACAATAGAGTGCTGTGGGTTCCTGATATAAAGAAGAGGAAAACGCAGCCCCCCCGTCACAGCCCCCCTGCGCCTCCGTCTCAGGGAGCTCCGTACCTCACAGTAAGTCTCGTTGTGGCAGGTCTCCGTTTCGTTGGCATGGGCTTCGTCCTGGTAACACCTCTCCCCAGAGCACCGAAAGCTCTGGCAGGTGAGCTGGAGGGAGAACACACCGGGGTGTCACCGCGCAGCGCGGCCTCCTCGCACGGCACCACCACGCTGTCCCCCACCACGGACCTGAGGGGCTGTGTACCCCCCAGCTGCCTCCTCCCACCCCAGGAGATGCTCTCATGGCAGTTCTGGCTCCCACAAGGGACCAGTTGGGCTAGAGACCCTGCCCGTGGGGCTGTACCAGCCCGGCCAACAGCTTCCTTCCCTTACCGGTGTTCCTTCTGTACCATTCACAGAGGCATTGGTGGCCACCGAGGCGATTGTGGTGGCCGCCATGCTGTAGGCCACCAAGGCGGTGGTAGCGGCCGCCATGGCAGTGGTGGTGACCGTTGGGGCACTGGTGGCCACCGAGGTGTTTGTGGTGGCTGCCATGCTGTAGGCCACCAAGGCAGTGGTGGCGGCCGCCATGGCAGTGGTGGTGACCGTTGTGCTGTGGGCCACTGAGGCGGTGGTGGCAGCCACTGAGGCGGTGGTGGCAGCCATGGCAGTGGCTGCTGTGTTGTGAGCCACTGAGATGTTGGTGGCTGCTGTGCTGTGGGCCACTGAGGTGTTGGTGGCCGCTGTGCTGTGGGCCACCGAGATGTTTGTGGCTGCTGTGCTGTGGGCCACTGAGATGTTGGTGGCCGCTGTGCTGTGGGCCACCGAGGCGTTGGTAGCAGCCATGCTGTTCTCTGGAAGACACAAAGTTCCCCCTTGGTGAAGGAAACACCAACCTCACGCTCAGCAAGCCCTGCATCCCCCCTCTGCATGGTCCAAAGGCGTCTGGAGGACACATCAGTGACACCATGTTTGGGGTGCCGGTGGCAGTAGGTGACACAGTGGCCCAAACAAGGTCCTTTTCCAGCCAGGGACTGGGCAGCCCCAGAGGCAGGTCAGAGACAAGAGACACACTGCATGGGAAGAATTGGCTTTTCTAGGGTCAAAACCTTGAAAAAACATCATTCCTCGGTGCAGCTCCATTCTACAGAAGACAGCCTGGAGGGGACAAAGTCCCCACTCCCCACGGAACCCCCAGGTTTCCCCTGGGGCGCAGAGCTCACCTGCTGTGGCAAGAGGGTCCTGGCCGTGGAGGTGCAGAGCCAAGACGCAGAGCAGGAGGCCTGGAACGGAGCAGGGACAACTGAGACCACCACATCTGCAGCCCCCTTCACCCCCAGCCCGAGGAGCCTCCCCAGCAGAAGGGGCAGTTTGCCCTCCAAACACCAAATCCAGCCCTCCTGGAGCAGGGTGGTGGCTTGTTCCCCTCGGGAGGAGTGTCAGGGGGGTCCCACAGACACAGCTGAGGTCAGGGACCCACACAGGGGACCAGTCCTGCTGCAGAAAGACCCCCCTCCACTTGCCCCAGGTGACCAGCAGCCACCCCTTGCTCCAGGGAGCCCCTGGCAGCTGGGACAGGGAGGGATGTCCCGGGCACGCCGGGATGGACACTGCTCTCCAGCCAGCAGCGGAGATCCCAATACCTTGAACTGGAGAGATGAGCCATTGGTGACCTGCCATCTTCATCCACCAGCACCAGGACCTGTTGGGAAGAGGCAGGGTCGGAGCTGGGCATGGGCAGGGGACAGTCCTGTGTCACTGCTGCGGTCACAGCAGCACGTGCCCCTCGAGTCTGCCCGGCACACGGCTCGGGAGGAGGTGGCAGAAACAATATCAAGACAAGTTACACGAAATAGACTTTTCCTGTTGAGGGATTTTTTTTTTGAAGGAACCTTTCTCCTAGGAAATTCTACAGCCTTTCTTCCAGGCTCCAGAGAAATCCGGGTTGTTCAGCACTCCGTTCTTGGTCCCTGTGGTGGTAGGACACACTTTTCAGGCAGAAATAAGTGCCTGAAAACACCCACCACCAGCACCTACCACCAAAAGCTCTGAAAACTGCTGTCCAGGTCATCCCAACGGGCTCTCAACCCAGAAATCACCTGATGTAGAAATAACCCTTGGCACTGCGCTTGCCTGGACGTCGGGGAGACACAGTCGGGCCCCTCCAGCTGCAGCCAGAGGTGGCTGGAGCAGCACAGGGGGGTCTGGGGGGGTGCTCAGCCCCAGGATGTCCCCAGCCACTGCCTCCCGAGGGGCTCCTCACGGCGGGGCCCCCGGGGCACGGTGCTGGGGAGCAGGAGCCCCCGGGGAGCCACATGCTCCTGTTGGTGTGGCAACTGAATGGCAGGAGGGAGCCGGGTGGTTACGGTGACACTTGGACCACACAACCCTTTGCTGATGCTCCTGCAAATGAAGATGTGACCCCCCCACCCCCAGCAGCAGCACCCACCAAGGGAGGACCCAAACCCACCAGCCCTTAGGGCAGCAAGAAAGACCCTGCGTGGCAGCTCTTGCTGTGGACAGGTAAAGAAAAGGTCTGGTGTGGGGGTCTGGGGGGGTGCTCAGCCCCAGGATGTCCCCAGCCACTGCCTCCCGAGGGGCTCCTCACGGCGGGGCCCCCGGGGCACGGTGCTGGGGAGCAGGAGCCCCCGGGGAGCCACATGCTCCTGTTGGTGTGGCAACTGAATGGCAGGAGGGAGCCGGGTGGTTACGGTGACACTTGGACCACACAACCCTTTGCTGATGCTCCTGCAAATGAAGATGTGACCCCCCCACCCCCAGCAGCAGCACCCACCAAGGGAGGACCCAAACCCACCAGCCCTTAGGGCAGCAAGAAAGACCCTGCGTGGCAGCTCTTGCTGTGGACAGGTAAAGAAAAGGTCTGGTTTTCAAAATGCCCATTTCTAGACATGCTGATGCAACCCCCAGGCCCTCAGAACCCAGCAGAGACCAGAGCACAGCCCCATCAGTGCTGGGCTCGTGTGGAGCCAACACCAACAGCTTTCCTGATAAAATCATCATTCTGCCAGTGCTCAGGTATTTCTGGTTAACTCACAATTAACAGGCACATCCTTCCCACCTCTCCATCTCCCTGTCAGCCCACACTGGCATCTCTGACCTCCCAAACCTGGTCAGCCACCACCCAGGCCAGCTCTGGAGACCCTTACTAAGCTGGTGCCACCCCAGCACGGCCCAGCTCTGGGGCAGGAGGAACAAATGCCCACCAGGCACAGCCTCGTCCCTCAGAGAGCCACCCCCTGGGGCAGGGAAAGAGAGAGCCCGTGGCACCAACTCACCCTGCCCGTCCACTGCCCGTAGCCCCGGCCAACGCCTGCAGCCACCGCGGGGGGTGGCCTTACTAAGCTGGTGCCACCCCAGCACGGCCCAGCTCTGGGGCAGGAGGAACAAATGCCCACCAGGCACAGCCTCGTCCCTCAGAGAGCCACCCCCTGGGGCAGGGAAAGAGAGAGCCCGTGGCACCAACTCACCCTGCCCGTCCACTGCCCGTAGCCCCGGCCAACGCCTGCAGCCACCGCGGGGGGTGGCAGCGCCTGTGACACCGGTGGCAGCTGCACCCTGGTGCCACCAACCAGCCCCACCCCGGCAAGCACCGGCTGCGCACGCTGTCACCCAAGGGACAGGACCATCACCTGCTGCTCTGCAGCATCTGGAGACCCAGCGACCACAGAGGGAAGGGGGTTTGAGGCCAGAGATGTCACAGAAGCCAAGTCCGTGCCAAAATGAAACCCACCTGAGGAGCCCGAGGGGACAGGATTGTCACCGTGCTGCAGAAACACTGAGCTGCCCGCAGAGCCCAACCCCAGTCACGCTGTTACTAACACCCTGGAGAAATCCCAGCAGCCAAAGCTCCGCAGGGAGACAGAGGCAGCAGCAGCAACACAAACACATTTGTTTTGCAAAGGAGTCCAAAAGCAGCCCCACACTTACAGCAGGACACAGCACCGACCGCCACTCCTCAGCACCCAACACTCACCTGCGTTTTACACTCAGCCCTCAGCACAAAAACTTCCATCAGAACAGAAATGAGAGAGAAGCAATTGTTTCTGACAATTCAAACTACATAAAAAGCATTTGAAAAATAGCATAATTAAATGCCTTCCTTCCAGCATACAAAGGGAAACAGGTTTCTCAGCGCTTCCTAAATTAAAACCAGTTTATTTTTCAAGGCTTTTTTCTTTTAATATAAAATAACATCACAAGTCTGCTCTTCACAAGGGGCTTACTAGAAAGTGATTCTATAAAGTATCCTTGAAATCTATATTCATGCACATAGAAAATCCAGAAACTGAAGCAGAGTCAGAGCTGCTGAGACATCTCCACTTGCTTTTCAGACGTGAAATCCTTCACTTGGGAAAAGCTACAGCAGCCCTTGACGTTTCAGGTCTTCATAGGTCTTTTTATTCACCACGTTCCCACTGGAATCCTCATATTCCTCCTAGAATGAAAAATGAAATAAAAAGTTTAGAGACAGCCAGACACAGCCTGGCTCGGGCTGTACCCCAGCATTGGAGTTTTAGCTCCAGCAGCACCTACTGGATGGGACCCTCCTGCCCAGACCCTCTCCACGGGAAGAGCTGCTGTGGGTCTACCAGGAGAGAAGAGCTTAGTGAGAGGCAGAGTCACCACCAGCTGCACCCGTGAAAAATAGTTTGAGACAGAAGTTTACAAAAAGGCACTAGTGTAAGTGAGCACACTGCTCACTACAGCTCCTTTTGCTTCTCACAAAACAGAGATGACGTCGGTACTGAAGTGCAGCACGTTAGATTTTCACATAAAAGGCTGAGTCTGTCCTGTCAGAACTACAGCACAAGGAAACAGAGATGATGTTGGTAATGAAATGCAGCACGTTAGAGGATTCTCACAGAAAGGGATGAGTCTGTCCTGTCAGAACTACAGCACAAGAAGTGCTTCTCATTCACCACCCCTAACAGGAGCTGTGTGACCAGCACTGTGGGTTCTGCTCCTCTCCCCAGCACACAGGGCACTCAGAAATTCTTCTGACAGAGCCAGGCAGCTCATGCAGGTAAATGGTAAATAGAGACACCCAAGTGCTTCTGTAACATCTCACCTCTGTATCAGGCTGCCATCTCTCTGATGCCTTCTGCTGTTTCAGCTTTGCCCACACTGTAAATACAAAAATCACACAGGATCTGATGCCATTTCCCTTCAGACACTAGCTTTTAATGTAGTAAAACATACACATGAACAATAACCTGTATCTGTTAACCTAAGTGGTGCAGATTCAAGAAACAACCTCTGCATGAGGCAGCCTCCTCAGAACATCAGCACAGATAAACCAAGTTAAATTATAATTGTTTTAAGTCCTAAGTACTGTAGGCTTTCAAAATCTGCCCACAAGCTCTACCATTTCTGAAGGTTTTTTTTGGCTTCCCCGTGAAGATGCTGACAGACATCAATTAATAAGAGTTACATGGAATGATGTAGCCACACTCTGCCTAAAGAAATGGTGGCCCCTTGCACCTGGCTGAGACTTCACAATCGAAGCATCACGAGAAACAGCTGGTAACAAAGGAAGGCTCATATCCCAGCCAGCACCTGCTCCTGCAGGGATCCAACAGAGGCAAAAAGCCACCCTCCTTTTCAGATCCAGGAGGGATAGTCCAAAGAAGGATCATCCCACATGCACCACGTTTCTTACCCTCTTTCCCAAAACTAGTCTCAGGTCATAGGATAAGACAAATGTTTGGGAAGAGCTACAATGGGCATTCTTGTCCCTTTCACTCACGTGAGACTGCATCCTCAATCTGTGTGACGTTGGCAAAGTGTGCTGTGTTGGGAATGCCCAGGCACCTCATCCCGTGAGCGTGTCGCCACTCCTGGGGGCAGAGGCAAGAGGTCAGTGTAGGAGGGGAAATGCCCTTCATCCACAGCACCAAAGACTAAAGACATATTAGCCTCTGGACAGGGTGAAACAAATACTATCAATATGCAAACCTACCAGTCCTAAAAACCTCTATAAAAATATTTTTTCTCTATTTTAGACAGTAATGATACACTGGCAGTCAAGAGGCACCCTGCACCACTCAGATCTGGGTACTGGAATTACTGTTCAAACAAGAAGGGACCACACAAAAATTTGCAGACAAGATCTTTGGGTGCCTTACACAATTTATAGTTCCAATCACACTGCCCTGCAGCATCAGCCCAGACACAGGGTTCAGAAGTGAAAGAAGTGCCACTTGGGCACTCCAGTGATTTCCTAGTTATTTATTATAAAGATTATCTGAACGTAGTACTGATGTTTTTGTAGCAAAAATGTACTTACTGCGAAGTGACGCTGAAAAGCTTTGGGCCCTCTGTAGGTGTAGTTTCCACAAATCTCACAATTGTAGTTGATGTTTAAACCATGTAATTTATACAACCAGTAGGGGATGGGCTGACGAGCAAAGAGAAACAACAATTAGGCCAAACGGCAAAGGAGGCTCCAAGAGAAGAGTAGAGCGGAGTCAGTGACACCTCCCTCCTTTCCAGACCCCACAGTCTCATACCTTGCCATCCCAACCAAGAGGCAGATTTTTAGGATTATAAATGATTTCATTTTCTTCATCTTCACTCTCACTCTCGCTGATCTGCTCTTCCTCCTCCTCCTCCCTCTCCTCCCCTGTCCGTGCCTGCTTACGCTGCACGTTCTCATGAGTGAGGTGTCTCTGTTCCTGCAGTGTGAGGAAAGAGAGGGAATTGTTCACACAACGGGACAGCAACAAAACAAGGGCAAACTCTAGCAGTGTGAAACACCTCCTCAGGGTACAGAGGGAGTGGAAGACCAGCACAAAACAGAGAACTCTCATTTTATTTAGCACAACTTAAGTTTTCAGTATAACATTTCCTTCCTAAAGAATAAAAAACCTGACTACCCTTAGCACTTCCAAGATGATGAGCTAACAGTAAGAGCCACCCTGCTAAAAGCAACCACCCCAAAGTGAAGCAAGGACTTAAGGCGAGCATCAAGGCACAAGAACTAAGTGTTCACAATACCCTGTGGCTTAGGCATAAAACAGAAATTATTTACATCAATGTGGTGCCTTGGAGAAGAGAAGGGAAAATAAAAAAAAAAAACAAAGACAAGACAGGCTTTCCCAAGGGAACACGTAGCCCCCATATCTGGGTCTCTTCACAAGAGCCTGCCAAATAATTAGCTAGCAGAAATATCGATGTAATCCATCATATTCTACTGACTGACAGAAAAAGCTGTCTGGTAACATGCACCACTTTAAAACAGTAAAACTCTGGACATGAAAGTAGCTCTCCTGAGGGTGCCGCCAATGAAAGCAGAGTAAAGATGTGGGTGACCTTCCAGTCACAGAATCACAGAATTGTCTGGGTTGGTAGGGACCTTTAAGATCATCTAGTCCAAACATCAACCTAACTTTGATAAAAAAATAAATAAATCACTAAACTATGTCACTAAGCACTACATCAACCTGTCTTTTGAATATCTGACAGCTCTGAAATAAAAAGTTCAAAGACAAAATATAATCCTTACCCCAAGAACTTCCACATACTCATAAATCTGAGCTTCCAGGAATGCAAGATCTTTATTTCTTTCAGTGTCTCTGGAAATAGACAAAGAAACTTTATGAAGCCCGTTCCAGAACTGCAAACACCACGCATACACTGAACTTCTAAAGCCACACATGACTTGTGTACAGCAAGAAAACAGAGACAAGTTTCAGGCAGCTCGTGTACCCTGAACTGCACACAAACCACCCAGCTCCACTTGGTTTGGGGTTATTTGGTCCAAAATGAACAGCTTCTAATGCTCCAAGAATCTGTCACAGCTATACAGGGGTGATGTCTACAGAATACTTCTCATCCAAGTGAGGAGAACACCACCAACCTGAGAATGACCTTCAGGAACTCACCTCTTGCTTCCTTTTGTCTTTGGATTCTTAGCAAACAAGGAAGGATCAAGAGCTTCCAGGGATTTGCCTTTAGTGCTGAAAAGCCTCTGAGCACGCTCTTCCAGAGTCCTGGGGAGATGCAGGAGGAGACAAGCCCAAACTACAGTTGTGCATTTCCCAAGAACTGTTTGAATTCATGCAACAAAATTCTGAATTCAGCTTTTAAGAAATCATGAGATTTCCTATTATCTTTATTCCTTAAGCCAAATTCTTCTATACAAAAGACTTCAGCAAGGGGCACTTTTCAAAACAGTAGATCCCAGTATCCCCTGATTGGTTTGCTTTTCATTCAAGCAATTCTTCAGAGAGGACAAAACAAGTATCCCATAAAGACAGGACAACCTCAAAAACTGAAAAAGGAACCATAAAAGGACTGCACTTACCCGCCACATTTCAGTCCCAAAGCCAGTAAAGCTGATTTTAATCTGTCCAGTCCCAGGGAGGCCAATTCCTGTTCAATTAAAGTAAATCACAATAAGAGAGCAGCTGTTAGACAAATACAGTATGGATGGATGTCCATTTTAACTCAAAAAAAAAACCCAGCCAAAAAAAAACGCCACCCAGCATTCAATGAAGGACTGTCAAAGGTGCATCACTCCTCACTGAAAAATTAGGAATGTGACAGATCTAACCAGATCTTTCAATTTTCATCCCCTAATGGGAGCAATTAAGTCACCAGCATAATCGAAGTTTTATTCAGAGAGCACAGAGCCAGAGGTGAAGGCACTGCAATTAAAATTATTAAAAGAATCAAAATAACTAAGCTTCCACCTTAGCCCAAAACTTTGTGTTAAGTGCAGAAAACTGAAAACGTACCTCCCAAGAGGAAAATGCTGAGAGATCCAGGTGGGCCCCAGCATGAGTGAGTGCACTGCTGGTCTCTTTCTGCCAAGAAAAACCACAACATCCATGTGACATCCTACAGGACTTCATGCAGTGAAACAGTCTGACCTCTAGAAAAGCAGTTAATTTCACTGAGAAAAATTCTCTCACTCCACTGAGCAACAGAACAACAGAAAAGACACAAAATCTGTTTCAAACCTGTTACATTGGTTTTCGAGCGAGTATTAAATTGTGTCTTTGTGACACACAGCACACACCCTGCTGTCAGACTTCACCTCAGTCACAGCTTTACACAAACAGCTCACAGAAAACCAATCACAAATGCAGAAGCATTCATACAGGCCCAAGGACTGCTCACCGGCCAGCCAGGGAACGTCCCATTCTCCCACTTCTTCTCAAACTCAGTCTGAATCTTCCCAAAAAGTTCATTCTGGTCCAGTAAGGGTTTAACTCGATCTGTGTAATCCTGTAGGTACTCAAGAAGCATTTCAAGGTACCTGGCAGAGCAATCAGGAGCACAGGTAATTCCATATCAACCTTTAACACATTTCTCTAACCACATCTTTGGAAAGTGATTACCCTCTAGTATTCCACAGGCAAGTCATCAAGATGACAGTTTTCAACACATGATTTCTAGATGCAGCAGTTACAAGGATAAAGTAAGGTCCTTCCACAGAGCAGGATGTGGCTTTCCACATTTTTGCTACACTACATGTTTTCTCAGACACAGGATCCAATTTACACAAGCTGAGTTTGACTGTTAATTATATTCTTAGCAGCTGTACACTTAAGAAGCAAATTCCTTCTCCTTGACTGTCATAAAAGCAGCAGGGAGGCAAAAAGGCTCACCTCTTGTACTCAGCATTTTTTCTCTCCTTGGGAATATCGAAGAGTTGGTCAAATGTGGATAAGTAAGTGATATAATCCAATTTCTAAGAATGAAAAAGTTTGAGTTAGACTTTAAACACCTGCAGCCAACTTAACATTCAGTTTCCAGTTACCAGAGCAGAAGAAAAGCACTAGCTCATGCCATTATTCCGGACTGCAGAGGCCTCTGTGTGCTAACACTTTGCCTCAGACACCTATCAGTACTTGGCAGCAGAAAACAGAGGCTTTTTTACAAGGCCATTGTTACATTAACAATAGAGGTATCAACTGAAGAGAACGGAAGAGGAAAGTCAGGAAGCAGCATTCAGAATTCAGATGCTCTATGTGCAACAAAGGGACTTTGAAATAGCTCTTTGGAAATAAACTTTTTTATGTAAGAAAAAAAAAACACCACAACAAGCAACAAATAACCATGAACCAACCAAAGAAAAACCCCTCAGCTTTAAGCACTGAAGTTGCCCAGACACACACAGCCCCTTACCTCCGATGACTTCAGGTTAATGTACTTGAGATAACAATCATGCAGATCCAAGTACCGTCCGTACCCTTCCTCATCTGTGAACTCCACCAGATCTGCAGGACAGATCATGAAGAACTTTAATACGAGCTTAATCTTCCCTATTTATTACTCATATGCTTTAGAACTTGAAAAGCATTAAATACAGACTAATGTATGCTTAAGGAAAACATTCACAATGCAAGTGATGAACACCCTCCATCCCAGAGGAGGCCACAAAGACACTCTGAGGGCTGGAGCCCCTTTGCTGTGAGAGTTGGGGGGGTTCAGCCTGGGCAGTTGAGGAGAATTTAAAAAGCAAAAGAACAATTTTCAAAAGACATTTAGTAAAAGGGAGGTGGAACTCTGAAACGTGCAAAACAGATCAAATAACTCAATAGACAATGCCTTTCAAGCAAGCACCGTATCGTCACTTAAACCGACCTCAGAAAAACTACAAAACTTACTTTGAGCTTCTTCACTTGGGTTGTCTCTGGCCTTCAGCAGTTCCTCAAACTCCACTGACATTGGAACACAGATCTGCAAGGACAGACAGAAGTTACAGAGAAAATTATTCCTTCAGCTAATGTTGCAGAACAATATAAAATCATAACAGGCTGCAAACAATAAAACTGCTAATTGAAAAGGTACCCAAAGCATTTCTTCACCATTACTTTTGCACAAAGAAAAAAAAGTCTGGCTTTAGCCAGCGTGAGACGGGCAGCTCAGCAGAAGGCTCCCGTGGTAACAGAGAGCTCATCCTGCACCTTCTGCTATTCACAGGGCTCTCACAAGAGTGTACATGCCTGACACACTGCCTCACCTTGAATGTTTTATTTTCTCAAATGATATTTTAATATAATTAATAAATGGATATTAAGGTGATTAACCTGGAAATAAAGGCAGTTTATTGCAGAGATGAGGTCTAACGGACCAGAAATCACCTATTCTTACACAGGAGATAACTACTTACCTCATTTGGGTGCTTCCGGTGAAATTCCTTAATTTGTTTCAGTCTGTTGTAGAATTCCGCAAATTCATTCGGCCCTGAAATGGCACTGAGCTCTTCCTTCCGTAGGCTAGGAGTTCGTGAAAAGAAGGACAGATTACAAGTGGAGAAGAAAACCCTGCAGCCTCCCCTCATGAACCTTCAAGGCAGCTCTGGGCCTCCCCCCGTGACTTAAACCAAGAAAATAACAAAATGCACCCGATTGGGGCACAATCCGGGTCCTGCTCTGGCAGGATGAGCCTCCAACGACTCTCCCCAGGGGTTTATAACCCCCCCCGAGGAGCCCCAGCCCCTTCCCTGCCCTCACAGGCTGCAGGCCCCGCGGGGCACACACAAACGGGGTGTCCGTGCCAGCCCTTACCCGTCCTTGTCGTCGTACAAGTCCCTCAGGTTGCCGCTCACCTCCATGTACCTCTGCAAAACAAGCGCAGGCCCCGCCGCCCGTTACCGGGGAGGGCCCAGGCCCGCTCTCCACCACCACCACCCCCGGCAGCCGCCCCGGGGCCGCCGTCAGAGCCCACCCCGGTCCCACCGCCCAGCCCCGCCGCACTCACGTCCTGCATGGCCCGCGTCCGGTGGTCGGAGTTGATCTGGTCGCGGAGCTGCGGGGAGAGGAGCGGGGAGAGGAGCGGGATGAGCGCGGGCCAGGGCCAGGGCCCGGCCGCCCCCCCCGTCCGCTTCCCCCCCGCGGCCCCGCACGCACCGTGGACTTCTTGGTCAAGTGGGGCACAATCCGGGGCCTGCTCTGGCGGGATGAGCCTCCAACGACTCTCCCCAGGGGTTTATAACCCCCCCCGAGGAGCCCCAGCCCCTTCCCTGCCCTCACAGGCAGCAGGCCCCGCGGGGCACACACAAACGGGGTGTCCGTGCCAGCCCTTACCCGTCCTTGTCGTCGTACAAGTCCCTCAGGTTGCCGCTCACCTCCATGTACCTCTGCAAAACAAGCGTAGGCCCCGCCGCCCGTTACCGGGGAGGGCCCAGGCCCGCTCCCACCCCCGGCAGCCGCCCCGGGGCCGCCGTCAGAGCCCCCCCCGGTCCCACCGCCCGGCCCCGCCGCACTCACGTCCTGCATGGCCCGCGTCCGGTGGTCGGAGTTGATCTGGTCGCGGAGCTGCGGGGAGAGGAGCGGGATGAGCGCGGGCCAGGCCCCGGCAGCCCCCCCCGTTCCCGTTCCCGTTCCCGTTCCCGTCCCCTTCCCCTTCCCCTTCCCCCCCGCGGCCCCGCACGCACCGTGGACTTCTTGGTGAGCATCTCCTTCACCATCACGTCCATGAGCCGCTCCCGCTCCTCATGGTACCGCCGCTGCTGCTCCAGGATGGTCTCCATCCCGCCGCCCCGCCGGACGCCGCCGTCCCCTCCTTCCGGTCCCGCCTGCGCCCCGCGGGAAGGCTCCGGCCCGGCCCGCACCCGGCGCGAAGGTTCCGGCGCGGAGGTTCCGGCCCGGGGCGGAGCGGAGACGGGGACGGACTCGGCCCGGCGATGCCTCTGCGGCCCGGGGGCGCCTCAGGCCGATGGGTCCCCGTCCCCCGGGACACCCTCACGACACCCCTACGGCGAGCCCCGGGCCGTTCTGTAGCGGCCGCCCTCCCGGGGGCTGCCTACCGAGCCCCTCGGGCCCGCCCCGGCGCTGGCCGCGGTGGGTGGCGCGGAGAGGCCCCC
>NW_015090879.1:3238051-3238575 GCF_001431845.1 Calidris pugnax
CCCGGGGCACTCCCACGGCGACCCCCGGGCCGTTCTGCAGCGGCCGCCCTCCCGGGGGCTGCTTACCGAGCCCCTCGGGCCCGTCCCGGCGCTGGCCGCGGTGGGTGGCACGGAGAGGCCTCCCGGTGGGGGCTGGCCTTGGATGCGGGGTCGGGACCGACCCCAGCCCTGGGGTCTGCGGCCTTTCTCCAGAAACGGAGCCGAGTGGAGGAGGCGAAGGCAAACGCAGGAGGCGTTGCCGGGGGGGGGCGGCTGCGGGGCTGGGCCCGGCTGTGCGGGGCTGGGGCCTGGGCTGTGCGGGGCAATGGCACAGGGGGGAGCTGGACAGACACAGCTGTGCTGCAGGCACTGCCGGCACTGCTCTCTGTGCCATGGCACATGTGAAAACGCAGCTGCACGCACTTTGGAACAGTCTTGGCATCTCCTGGAAAGGGCCCGGCAGCACTCCTGCCCACGGACGACTGCTCTGAAACACACTCATACCCCTGTGCAACACAGAGCCTGCAGACAGCCCCCCATCCCAC
>NW_015090879.1:3238585-3244409 GCF_001431845.1 Calidris pugnax
ATCCTGCAGCACAGCACCTCATCCCGCAGGACAGCCCCCATCCCACAGCACAGCTCCCCACAGCGCCCTTCGGCCATGCACCCACGCGCTGCCCGCCCCATCCCCGCACTCGTCCTCTCCCCAGCGTTGCTGCAGAGCAGGCAGCAGGGACAGAGAAAACAGGAAGAAGCACTTAGAACATGTCATGGCTTTAATTACCCCCATCAAAATTACTGTGAGCGTGCTGAAGTAAACATTCACCCAGCACATCCTGGGACCCAGCTGGAAGGGAAGGCAGCCTGCAGGCAGACCAGGGCTCCAGGCCAGCTGCCCTGCCTTTTGGGGGCCCTTTGCACCCCGAGGGTTGCCCGGGGCTGGGTGGGCAGCCGGGGTGTCGAAGGCCGAGGCGGGCAGTGACTGCGCTGCCCCAAGGCTGCCTCCATCTTGTCCTCCTGCAAAAACTCTTGAGCCCCAGGACACCGGGGAGACGGGGGCACGCAGGCACGGTCCCTTAGCCCAGACGCAGTCGTAGTCCGTGGCCCTCGGCTTCTGCAGCTGAGCTGGAGGCGAGGGCTGAGCGCAGGGCACGCAGGGCATGCCCAGCCTTGGCACTGCAGGGTGTCCCTGTCACCTTGGTCATCACTGCCCCCCAGGCAGAGCTCCCAGCCCCACAGTGACACTGTGACCCCACACTGTGACCCTTCTTGGTTATGAGCCCCCACCACTGGGGAGAAACCCCCCCATCCCAGGCAGGCTGAGAGGCCGCAGCAGCGTTACACGGCCATGAATCAGAGTCTGAACTGGACACAGGCCTGAAAGAAATAAACATGTAGGATCTGGTGCACGGCCCCCGCTCTGCTCTCGCGGGTCAGGGCTGGTGCCCTCGGTACCTGGGAAGCGCAGGGGTTGGTTGCCTGACACGTTGGTGGTTTCACAACACGACTGTGCCTGAGTGACACCCTCCTGGTGGAAATCCTCCCACAGAAACCCTGGCTGCAACCTTCCACTTTCACTGGGATTGTACTTGCCTTCTTCAGATCCACCCTGAATGCCAAGGAGAGATCATGCCGGTGCTTTGCCCCTACTTTGCCAAATGCAAAGCTATAATTAAATTTCAACTCGTAAATAAATTATTCATATTTTTCTACCATGCATGATAAATTACTTTAAGCCAAAAGCAACAACAACAACAAAAAATTTGGCTTAATTATGGCAGACAAACATGATCCTGCCCTGGGAACAGCCAATTCACTGAGGAGAGAGTGATACTGAAGGTAAGAATATTGTCTTTAATTACTCTTACACTACAGGCTGCCCCAAAGTACGTCATTTCTTCCTCATGAATGCCTGTCTAAAAATAAAAACGGAGATAAGATTCTGAACTTAGTGTTCTGTGTTCTTCCATTTCCCATTGCATGAAACTTCATCCCGGGAAAGGGAAGGAGTTGAAATCTAGCAGTGTCCACACGGCCCCTTTATTTGGGGCTGCTGGCGTTGGGAGGGTTGAGGTGGGACAAGACCAGCCCCTGCGTGTCCTCCCTCCTCCTGGCCCCAGGAACAGCAGCACACCAGGAGATGGTTTGCTCCGGGGAGATGGTTGCTCCAGGAGATGTGGGTCTGTCCCAGCAGCCCCCCGATGCTATGTGCCACCATGCCATGTGCCACCGCAGCCACCTTTGTGCTTGGGGCCACGGGACAGACCAGGGAAGGACACAGCACAGTTCTCCTGGAAGAAAAGGTGGGATGATGGGAGCAAACCTATTTAAGTGGAGCTACAGGACCTTCACTGGGCGCTGCCCTCTCAGGGTGGGGACAAAGGGACAACAAAAGAGACGTGGGGGATTATTCATGGGATGCCCTCAGGGTTCAGCCTGACTAAACCCACATCCCTACCTCCTAACACTGGAGACAAAGGAGAACTATTGACGCTTTAACATCAGCCCTGGGACCTGCCCGTGGGGCCAAGCCCCAGCCTCCAGCTTCTCCTGGCTCTTGCAGCCTCCTGGAGGGATGCAAGAGCAGCCAAGGCAGGTCGGTGCTCGGTTTGGGAGCTCAGACAAGGCATTACCAGCACAGCAAGCTGACACCCTGCCTGAACCTGTGTGCAGCCACGGCTGGAAAAGCGGCAAACGCCAGAAGGCAGCTGGAATTAGCCCTTCCCTCCTGCCCAGCCGCAGGCAGGAGCCGGCAGAGCTCGCTCCCAGCCGGCAGCTCCCATGGGCTCTGGGGCATGGGCAGACATCGCTGCCGCCCAGGCTGTACCCCACACACCAGCTCTGCTCCAGGAAAACCCCAGCTGGAAAGAGAACAAACCCCTGGGAAGTGAAACCACTGCCCGTGGCGAGCCCGAGCCAGGAGCAGCCGTGGCCATCTCCTGGGGAGGGAGCACACGGCCAGCACATGCCTTGCATGGCCACCGTGCCCTGGGCCGTGACACCAGGCTCTTCCACGCATGGTGGGAAGCGAAACCACTGCCCGTGGCGAGCCCAAGCCAGGAGCAGCCGTGTCCATCTCCTGGGGAGGGAGCACACGGCCAGCACATGCCTTGCATGGCCACCGTGCCCTGGGCCGTGACACCAGGCTCTTCCACGCATGGGGAGCACCACATCCTTGTACCCTCCCCCATCCCATCCCTGCCTGAACCCCACGGCTGGGCCAGCGAGCCTACAGCAGGACCCTGCTCATGCTCCGGGCCCAGGGAGCCCTTTGGGGACACCTTACCGGGGCCGGCAGCAGCTCGGACCTGGCTCTGGCCGTTGGGACACGGAGCAGCCCCCGGTCCCGTGCGAGCTCCCGGCAGGTTTGGGCACCAAAGCACAGCTCGGGCACGTTTGGTTACTTTTTTGGCTTTTTCTGCACCCCCAGCGCCTTTCCCTGCTCCCACCTCACCCTCCCCCGGCGTGGTTTGCCTGCGCTTAATAATATTTTCATGAGTGTTTTAGGTCTGCGCTCGGGGAGTCTCAGGGGATGTTTGTGCATGACATCACCCTCCCCCTCCTGTAAATCAGGCACTGGGCCATGAACAGCCATGACCCATTCATGACAGGGATAAAATCCAGATGTTCCAGTGCTCCATGCAGCTGGGTCATTTCCTTTTTTGGCTAAAAACGTGAGGCTCTTGAGGCTGAGTGAAAGAGGAGCCCGGGGGCCCTTTGTACAGAAACCTTTTGTGGTTAATCCCTGGAAACAGCGCTGCAGAAACAAGGGTTTGTGGTGCTCCAGCTGGAGGACTGGCTCAGCTGGGAACCTCCCGGGCTGGAGCTCCTCACCCGCCCTCTGAGGCCGAGCAGCAGCAAAACCAGAGCCCGGCGTGGGTCACAGGGCAGCAACAGCAACAAAAACCTTTCTCGGAAAGCCCTGTTTGTGCCAGAGCAGGAGCCTTTGAAGGAGCCAGGAGTTTCCTGCACAGAGCCAGCAGTGGTCCCGCAGGGGCTGTGCCCGTCCCACGGGGCTGTGCCCATCCCACACAGAGCTGGTGGGGTCTCACAAGCTGTGCCCATCCCACACAGAGCTGAGGTGGTCTCACAGGCTGTGCCCATCCTGCACAGAGCTGGTGGTGGTCCTGCAGGGGCTGTGCCCGTCCCACAGGGCTGTGCCCATCCCACACAGAGCTGGTGGGGTCTCACAAGCTGTGCCCATCCCACACAGAGCTGAGGTGGTCTCACAGGCTGTGCCCATCCTGCACAGAGCTGGTGGTGGTCCTGCAGGGGCTGTGCCCGTCCCACAGGGCTGTGCCCATCCCACACAGAGCTGGTGGGGTCTCACAAGCTGTGCCCATCCCACACAGAGCTGAGGTGGTCTCACAGGCTGTGCCCATCCTGCACAGAGCTGGTGGTGGTCCTGCAGGGGCTGTGCCCGTCCCACAGGGCTGTGCCCATCCCACACAGAGCTGGTGGGGTCTCACAAGCTGTGCCCATCCCACACAGAGCTGAGGTGGTCTCACAGGCTGTGCCCATCCTGCACAGAGCTGGTGGTGGTCCTGCAGGGGCTGTGCCCGTCCCACAGGGCTGTGCCCATCCCACACAGAGCTGGTGGGGTCTCACAAGCTGTGCCCATCCCACACAGAGCTGAGGTGGTCTCACAGGCTGTGCCCATCCTGCACAGAGCTGGTGGTGGTCCTGCAGGGGCTGTGCCCGTCCCACAGGGCTGTGCCCATCCCACACAGAGCTGGTGGGGTCTCACAAGCTGTGCCCATCCCACACAGAGCTGAGGTGGTCTCACAGGCTGTGCCCATCCTGCACAGAGCTGGTGGTGGTCCTGCAGGGGCTGTGCCCGTCCCACAGGGCTGTGCCCATCCCACACAGAGCTGGTGGGGTCTCACAAGCTGTGCCCATCCCACACAGAGCTGAGGTGGTCTCACAGGCTGTGCCCATCCTGCACAGAGCTGGTGGTGGTCCTGCAGGGGCTGTGCCCGTCCCACAGGGCTGTGCCCATCCCACACAGAGCTGGTGGGGTCTCACAAGCTGTGCCCATCCCACACAGAGCTGAGGTGGTCTCACAGGCTGTGCCCATCCTGCACAGAGCTGGTGGTGGTCCTGCAGGGGCTGTGCCCGTCCCACAGGGCTGTGCCTGTCCCACACAGAGCTGGTGGTGGTCTCACAGGCTGGCCCATCCTACAGAGGTGAGGTGGTCTCACAGGCTGTGTCCATCCCACACAGAGCTGGCGGTGGTCCCACAGGGGCTGCGCCTGTCCCACGGGGCTGTGCCTGTCCCACACAGAGCTGCTGGTGGTCTTACAGGCTGTACCCATCGTGCACAGAGCTGGTGGTGGTCTTACAGGCTGTGCCCATCCCACAGAGAGCCAGCAGTGGTCCTGGAGGGGCTGTGCCCATCCCACACAGAGCTGAGGTGGTCTCACAGGCTGTACCCATCCCACACAGAGCTGGTGGGGTCTCACAGGGGCTGTGCCTGTCCCCCCACCCCAGCAGCACCCGCAGGGGGAAGGGAGCGGGGAGCCGGGGCCCAGAGGAAGTCGTGGCAGCTGTTAGTAAATGTAAAGGAATCTGTGGAAAACAGTTTCAGATGTTAGGGGAATAAAGGGCTCCCTGGCTGATAGAAGTGAGTAATGAGCATGCACCGCTTGGGGGAAGGCTGCCAGGAGGAGACAGACCACTGCTACCCTGGCTGGAGACAACGGCAACTTCCCCACCAAACCCTCCTGAGAGGCTCCGTGGGCAGCTGAGTCGGAGCCAAGAGCCAGCCCGGAGGCACTGTGGCTGGCACCAGCACCAGCCGAGTCCTGCAGCCTGCCTGGACAGACAGCAGGCACGGACAGACAGACAGACAGGAGCCCTGGCAGCAGCCCCACAGCAGGAAGGAGCTGCTGTTCCTCGCCATGGCACTGGGTACAGCCGATGCCGGTCGTGGTTTGGGGAGGCAGGAGCACTACGGGGATCCCCCATCCCCAGGAGGGGTTGGGGACAAGGACAGGGCTGAGCACGGAGCAGCGCGTGGTTTGGGGAGGCAGGAGCACCACGGGGATCCCCCATCCCCAGGAAGGTTTGGGGACAAGGACAGGGCTGAGCACGGAGCCACGGCACCGACTCAGACAGTGCTCTGCCCTGTGCCCGCTGTTCCAGAAACACGTGAGAGCCAGCATCACTAAAACAGTTTATTATATAAAGCCGTAGGAAATACAGAGGAGGCTGAAGTTTAGGACACTTCCTTCTGGAGATTCCTCAGAATAGCAAACACACAAACTCTGATTTGCCTGCATCAAAGCTTTCAAACAAGGATTCAACAAGGATCTGCATACAGAGTTAATAACACTTCAGCATGCATAACATTTTCTGTTCCTAAGTGAAGCCTGGGGGGGGGGGGGGGTACCCCCTTCACCCCCCAGTGG
>NW_015090879.1:3244591-3276389 GCF_001431845.1 Calidris pugnax
GGGGGGGGGGGGGGCTAGCCCCTTCATCCTGCAGTTGGTTACAAAATGACAGATATTCATGACAAAAGAATACAAAAGGAAAAAAAACAAAACAAAAAAAAACAAAACCACAAGAAGATGCTTTCAGAAAAGCACGTGGCTGGCTGAGCAGGAAAGCAGGGTCAGCGTTTGTGCCCCAGCAAGGGAGAAGCAGAAGGGATGTAGAGACAAGGCAGCCATCGAGCGTCCCACCACAGAGGGGGCTGAGGGGGGCCCAGGGCCAGCTCAGCCATGGGGCAAGGACGGCTCCAGCCCTTGTGCAAGTCTGGGATGGCTCACGATGCCCTGTTTGGCACAGTTAGAGCCAACACAGGGGCTTGGGAGATGCAAAGCCCCTCCTCAGGGCAGCCCAGGTGCCACCTTTGCTTCTCCTCTGGGACACAGCGAGGGAGGAGTGTGGCTGGGGGAGCTGCTGCTCTCTGCCCACCTTGGGGGGGACACACTCAGCCCAGGCAGGGCAGGTTGGGAACACCCTGACTGCCCATTCATTATTAGCTGACCCGTACCTGTGAGTGATTTGAGCTCCTCATCCTCACCTGGGCGAGAGCACCTCCATGGAGACGTGCAAAGAGTCTGGCCTGCAAACGGTGAGGTGGCTACAGAAATCCAGAGGTGGATCCCATACGGCAGGACACGTGCTCCTCTCCCGGCCACACTCAAGCTCGGTGTCCCCAAATGTCCCAAGCAGGGCAGAGAGCACCCATCACGCCCGGGTCGCCACAGACCAGCCACACGCAGAGACAGGCTGTGCTGCAAAGCCATCCCCTATGCACAGCCAAGCCACACGGAGCAGGAGCTGCTGCCTCGTGTCACACAGAGCAAGGGAAGCACGTGGGGAAAAGTCAGCACCGTGCCAGGGGAGTGAGTACATGCTGCCAGCGCACAGATCCAGCAGCCCAAGGCTGAAGCTGCTGCTACTGCCTTTTTCTGGGGCCCTGGGCTGGGCTCGTGCCTGGTCAGACAGCTGCCACCCTTTGCTGGGGCCCTGGGCTGGGCTCGTGCCTGGTCAGACAGAAAGCAAGAGGAAAGAGTAAATAATGGGGGGTCTTGAAGCTCCTTTCTCAACTTTATTTGGCTTTGACTCCGCACAGAGCCATAGCGTAGCGTACTCTAGCCTTCAGAGAGGGGTGCAGGAACCCCCCCCGAACACACCGTGGTTTGGGCTCAGCCCCCATCTCCTGTGCCTTGTGCCCTGCCCCTGACAGGTCGCTGGGGCGTCTGGCACAAAGACCCTGAAGAATAGAGAAAGCCCCTGCCCCGCGGTGTCCTCGGAGGCTCATAGATCGCTGCTGCAGTCACGGCACAGGATCTCATCGTTGTCGGGGATGAAGCCTTTCCCAACCAGAGAGGTGTTGCAGCGGGCGCAGTTGAAGCAGTTGTGGTGCCAGTGACGGTCCTCAAAGGAGACGTATTTCCCACCACCAAAGCCTACGGGGGGGACAGGACACAACGTTAGACCCGCTGGAGAAACAGGGACAAGCTTCCTGCACTGACCAAGTCTCGGGCTGTTCATCTCCGAGTCAGCTCTTCACGTGCTGCCCTGGGGCACCAAACACCCCCCAGTATCGAATGCATCTAAAATTGAATTTCCACTCTTTGAGGGGGGGAAGAGAGGAGCAGGGAGTGGAGCTGCACCATCACAGCGAGGGATGGGGCTGCAGGGAGCTCCTGGCAGCACTGTCTGGAGTAGCTCCTTCCAAGGACAATGCGAGTGACATCCTGGGAAGAGCCTCCCTGCCACCAGCCCAGGGCCAGGCTCCTGCAGAGGCTCTGTGGGCAGTTTCCTTCCTCTGCGGACCTGCAGGCTGTGACCCCCTTCTCCCCGGGGCTGTGACAAACTGATAAGGGCCGGAGGGGAAGCGGGGTGCCCCAGAGCTGCCCCGTCCTCAGCCAGAGTCAACTCTGAGTCAGCAGCTGATTCACGGCTTTGCTGCCTCCCCAGCAGCCCAAGACGGAGCTGCAAAGGGAAAGGTCAAGTGGGGGAGGACAGGAAGGAGGCCAGACCCTTCTCAGGGGTTTCTGCAGGACAGGAGCCCCTGCTTCCCCTCTCTTCGGCAGGACCAGACTCCCTCCAGCAGTTGCTGCTCCAGCAGCAGGCTTTCCCTGTCTGTGAGCCATCTTTCCACCAAGCAAGGCAAGCTCGAGACACGAGGTCACACTGCGAGGGGGCACTTTGCCTTTACCCCTGGGCAGAGGGAATTCCTCCCGAGGGGCACAGTTCACCACTTTGAAAAATGCAGATGAAGGGACATAAGTGGCTTTAGGACCACTGCAGGAGAGATCCTCCCTCATGGGGGCTCCTTGGAAAGTGGCTGCAGTTGGTTTCGGGGGGAACATGCCTGAGGGCACCTGGCACTCTCCAGCATTTCACTGAATTTCACTGAATTTTTAGAGTTGGAAGGGATCACAGAGATCATCTAGTCCAACTCCCCTGCTAAAGCAGGACCACCCAGAGCTTGTCAGAGCATGTTACTCAGGAGCATCCAGGCGGGTCTTGAAAATCTCCAAAGAAGGGGACTCCACACCCTCCCTGGGCAGCCTCTGCCAGGGCTCTGTCACCCTCACCGTGAAAAAGTTCTTCCTCATATTCAAGTGGAACCCTTTATGTTCCAACTTGTGCCCGTTGCCCCTTGTCCTCTCACTGGCAACTACTGAAAAGAGTCTGGTTCCCTCCTCCCTCAGCCCGCCCTTGAGATACTTGTCAGCATTAATAAGGTCTCCCCTCAGCCTTCTCTTCTCCAGACTAAAGAGTCCCAGCTCTCTCAGTCTCTCCTCATAAGGGAGATGCTCCAATCCTTGAATCATCTTTGTAGCCCTACGCTGGACTCTTTCTAATAGTTCCCTGTCCCTCTTGAACTGGGGAGCCCAGAACTGGACGCAATATTCCAGTTGTGGCCTCACCAGTGCATTTGTCCCCAAGGGGGCCTGAAGTGCCTGGAGACACCTCCTGTGTGGTGGAGATGTGCGTGAGCATCCTCTGGGTCATGCGTGCACTCAAGAGCACAACTTCACCCAGAGAAGTCCCCGCAGCTCTGGGAACAGGGCGGGCAGGTCATGGCCTGTCCTGGGGAAGAGCCCCGTGCCCAGGGCCGTTGTCTCATAAGGGAGATGCTCCAGTCCTTGAATCATCTTTGTAGCCCTACGCTGGACTCTTTCCAGCAGTTCCCTGTCCCTCTTGAACTGGGGAGCCCAGTACTGGACGCAGTATTCCAGTTGTGGCCTCACCAGTGCGTTTGTCCCCAAGGGGGCCTGAAGTGCCTGGAGACACCTCCTGTGTGGTGGAGATGTGCGTGAGCATCCTCTGGGTGCTCTCGAGAGCACAACTTCACCCAGAGAAGTCCCCACAGCTCTGGGAACAGGGCGGGCAGGTCATGGCCTGTCCTGGGGAAGAGCCCCGTGCCCAGGGCCGTTGTGCTCACCTGTGATGGGCTTCGTGCAGGCGCTGCACTTCTTGGCGTAGAGGTTCCCAAAGCACTTGATGCAGTAGGGGTTGTCGTCCTGGGAGGTGAACTGCTGCCCGGCCAGGGGGGTCTTGCAGCCCGTGCAGACGAAACACTCCTTGTGCCACGGCTCATCCCGGTAAGTCACCCCTCCCTTGGTGAGGGTCTGCGGGCAGAGCACACACGGGTGACACGGGTGACACAGGAACACGAGGGAACAGGCCACAGCGCCAAGGTGCTGGCGCCTGAACCCGTCCCTGGTGGAGCTCAGGGAAGAGTGGGGAACACGTCCCTGGACCAGAGAACACAAGGGTTTTGGGGCTCTCAAATCAGACCTACCTTTTTGCAACGGGTGCAGCGAGGGGCAAACTTGCTCTCGTAACAGGGGACACAGTAATAATCCTTATTGTCGGGGATGAAGGACCGTGACCCGATGGGCTGCTGGCAGCTGCTGCATATGAAGCAGTGCTCGTGCCAGGTTTGCCCGTTGTACTCCAGCTTACGGGACCCTGCAGGGAGAGGTGGTCACTGAGAGGAGGGAGCAGCTCACACGGGGGACGCAGGAGGCTGCATGGGATGGACCGTGGTCCCCCTGCACCCCGCTCTGTGCCTGCCCTCCCCACGGCAGCACCAGGACACAGCACCTGGAGGGGGGAGGCCCAGAGCCACCACCACCACCACCACCAAGGGGAGGCTGCAGGAACATGCCCCAGACCCGCACACAGCCTGCGGCAGAGACGCCTGTTGTAACTCATTTGTAACCTGCATCTGAAGATGGTGCCAGAATGGCCAAGCAAAGACACTCCTTTGCCTCAGGCCATCTCCAGAGACATCACGCATCTTTAGTCATTCCTTCTCTCTTTAGTCATTCCTTCTCTTCTTGTCAGCACACACCAGAAAATGCCCAGGAAACCCTTTGTTATCTCCTCCCTGGCTCACTTCCCCATGAAAAAGGGGAACAGACAGACAGGGCTGTTGTGGTGACCACAGCTCGGGATCTTGCTGCCTTGCCAGACAAGCAGGGTGCCCGTCCCACCCTGTACAGCGTCAGTGGGGCAGGAGAGCAGGAATTCAGCTTTCTCCTCGCTGCCCTGGTGTTGGACCCTGCAGCCCTGGCCGATGCTGCTGGGAAGCAGGGACAAACTGCAGTGCTCGAGTCGGCTCCTACCTGGCATGACCGTCTTCTCGCAGGCGACGCACTTGGAGGAGAACTCGCTGCAGTAGCAGTCATTGCAGAGCAGCTCCTCGCCCTGGCAGGTGAAGGGCTCGTCGGCCAGAGAGCGGTCGCAGCGGAAGCAGCGGAAGCAGTGCTCGTGGTAATGGCGGTCCTCGTAGTACAGCTCCTGGGGGGACAGCCCAGGTGAGGGGGGGACGACCGACGACCCCAAGGAACCCCCCTGCCCGGCCCTGGGGGTCCATACTCACCCTGCAGTCGTGGCCGATCAGCTCCTTGCACTCGTCGCAGGTGTTGGCGAAGTGGGCGTCGTAGCAGGGGATGCAGTAGGGGCCATTGTCCATCTGGATGTACTTGCGCCCATACAAGGACTCCTTGCAGTTGTCACAGTCGAAGCACTCTGTCATGGTGCCAGCCTGAGGGGCTCCTTCACCTGCCAAGGGACCAGGGGAGATGCTGGGTCAGTATCAGCTTACGCCCCCCGAGATGGTCCCACATGGCCCTGCCATCTCCAGAGGACACGGGCGTGAATCCTGCGTTGAGCCAAAGAGGAGAGGGCACGGACCCGAGCTGTGGCACCTGCTCCGGGGCTGTTCCCACTTCCAAAAAAAGTCTGTACACACTCAGGACCTGGCATGAATCTCGCTTTGGGTCAAGTTCAACACTTGGAGCACTTGGGCACCACTCAGAGAACGTAAGCGTGCGGGTGAGCTTCTCCCCGCCTGCCTCCTCGCTGGGAACCAAAGTACAAACAATGACCAAAGGAGAGAAACTTTTTTCCATGGGAAGTTTTGATTTGGCACCGAAAACAGGAGCGTGCACACGCTGGGTGCACATCACTGTCACATCAGAGAGCCAGCCACCCCGAGGGAGATCTCTCTACCAAGCAGCCCTTCCGAGACCCATGCTCAGCCACCAGCACCAACGGTGAGATTCCTCCTGAGGGTCTGTGAGCTGATGCTCTGCCCGAGGGGGCCATCAGAAATCCAAATCCTGGAACTTCTCCAGAACTCTAAAGCAGCCACTCCACAGGGAGGAGGGAATCGGGTACCCCACACCATGCCCAGCTGTGAAACCACATCCCAGCAAACCATTCACTGCTCCAACTACAAACACTCTTCAGGGAGAAAGTGTTGGGAAGGGTGGGTGTTTTACAAGCAACAGAGGTGTTGGGGTTTTGCATGCAGGAGATTGGACATCTCCTGTTGCCTCTTGTCTCCCTCTCAGAGAAGAGGTTGCGGAACTATTTCAATTTCTTTGGAGCACTGGCTCCAGAACAAGAGCATCTTCCTTCTGTTTGGTTTAACCTGGTTATTCCTAAATATGGAGTTTTCCACTCGCAAAAATCACACCCTTCTTTATTACAGGTTGCTCTCAAGTGGAGACAAGCCCACGGAATTACATCTGAGCAGTCAGCGGCAGAGCACCACACGCTGCAGGTCTCCTCCTGAACCCACCCACTTCAGAAAGGGCTATTATGGCTCAGGCTCCAGTTGAGCATTTCGTGGTGCCAGGGGCTCCCCGGCAGCGACGGCGGCTCCCTCCGGGGCAGGAGCAGATCCAGACAGCCCTGACTCACGGCAGCGAGCTCCCCAGGGCTATTCTTGGTCAAGCCACACGGCTCCCAGCTGTTGTCAAGCGTGGTATGCGCCGATAGGGCCGGGGGTGAATAAATCTAGTGTTCCCACATGGCTACGTGACCAACAGAGGGGGAACAAAGTCCCTTTTCAGACGCCGTCGTTTCCCAGCTGCCGCCCGGGCCGTGTCCTGCTCTGCTGGCCGCCGCGTGCCCTGCGCTGGGACGGGGGCTGCGGGGGCTGCGGGGGCTGCGGCAGCTCCACGGCACGTCCCCGTCACCAGCGTGGGCTTTGGGCCACCACTCTGCTGAGCCCGTCCCCCAGAGCCCCAGCCACAGACCTGCCACCTGTGAAACCAGGCAGCCCAGTAGCAATTCCCAGTCTGCTACTGGAGATGAAGCCGACGCTCGGAGGGGGCTCACATGGGGGAGCCAGATGGGTGTCGGGGTGCCAAACTGGATCCCATTCCCCCAGCTCTGCCTGACCCCCAGCACCCCCCTCTGGGGCACCCCATAAGTGCTCACCCAGCCGGGCAGTGGCCCCCACACCCCCAGCGCTTCTCACCCACCGCCGCCGCCTCGGCCTCCCCACTCGCCTCCGCTGCCTGAAGCCACCCGGGACCTTTCTCTCTGGCAAAGAATGAAAATCAAATTAATAACCCTCCTCCTCCTCCTCCCAGCCCCGTTGCAGGGAACTTTCCAAGGTGTGTCTGTAATAAAAGGGCCTCTAACGAGCACTCCTACCCCGGGAGCCGCGGCACCGTCGGAGCAGGGATCTGCCATGTTTGCTCAATGGGTTGCACTTTATCTCAGTAACACGGGGTCAGAGGGACATCAGAAAATAGAAAGAATGAAAAACAACTTGAATGGAGAAGCCTTGGGTTTTACTGGTGACAGGGACTCATCCTCCCGAGCCTGTCCCTGTCCCCAAACTCAAAAGAAGGGACAGCGTTTCCCCGTGTCCCAGGGGCAGGATAAACCCACCAAGGGCCAAAATGCAAAGTTACAGAACACAAAATTGATCCGGTTTTACCTCAAACCAGGACAGGGACTGAACCACCAACTGCCCCAACGAGGCAGGAGCCATTGCCGTCCCTGGCCCCACACGCACCCCTGGGACCCAGGGACCCACAAACCACAGAAGAACCCACGGGAGAGCAGCAAGGGCTTCGGGCCGTGGCGTGGCCACAACAAGCCATGCTTGCCCCTGACTTTGAGCAGTTTTTCCCCAAAGTCTACCAATGTCTGCCGTGCCACGCGAGCCACGTGCGGGCTCTGCGGCGTCCTGAGGCGCTGGCAAACGCCCAGGCAGAGCAAATCCCAGAGCCTGACGTGGCCAAGGCCACGACGGGAGTGTACGGCACCAGACTCCACACTGCCTCTTTCCACAGAGAAAGAGAACAAGCCCCGGAAGTTTGCTCGAGGTTATTTGTTTTAGATAAGCCCCGTTTGCTCTCTTTGTTCCGGGGTGGTGTCAAAGCCCGACAACGTTACACCAAAGCAAACCCCACAGCAAATCCCACGTCTGCGCCCCGAGACACGGCGGGCGCTGCCAGGGACCAAGTCCATGGAAAAAAGGAAGGTGGGAAAACAGAAATGGAGTAAAAAAAATAGCACAAATGCCCAAACAAGTAACGAGGAACCTGGAAATTCTCTCCATTCATGAAGAAAAGAGGCGGAGTTTTAAGATACATTTAAAAAAGCCCTTTAATTGATGCTCAGCTTTAGAAGACACAACCTAGGCAATTGCTATGTGTGCTAATTAGCATGTGCTCATACCTCGCAGCCTGCACCACCCTGTAACCATCAGCTGTGCTAGGCTGATGTAAGTAATGCTTTCAAACACTAACCAAGGCGTAGCCCTAAAACGATTCCAGTTGCAAAGAGGGTGTTTGTTTGCCCATTACCCGGTGGCTGTGGTCCCTGTGGGACAAGGTCCCTTCCACTGGGGACGGTGGAGCTGGACGTGGGGTATTCTCTCAGCTGTTTGCTGGCTGTCTGAGGGCAAAAATAAACCACAGAGATATGCCTGCAGCTGCCTACCCTTTCCCTTCGACAGATATAGTCGTGCTCATGGAGGAAAGGAAGTTCAGTTCCTCTCCTGTGCCCATGAACAAACAGCTTTGGGAACAAGAGCTCCTCTCACAAACAACATTTAAAGTGCTCCAGGATGCAAACCTGATCAGCCTGGAACAGAGCTCGGAATAGCTTCACGTATGAGAAAGGTCAGCAATTTGTCAAGGACGCTCTGCAGGGTCCACTTTCTAATTAGAGAGTAACATGCACCCAACACCACCCCGGTGTCATTGTCCGCAGCAACACAGCAGATGGCTTAGCAACAGCCCCAGGAGATCACTACATTAATTTTAGTGTCGGTAAACTGGGGAGCTGTTATGCAAAGGAGGCAGTACAGGCTGTCCAGGGCCAGCCTTTCCCCTACACACAATCACTTCAGGTTTGAACCAGCCTTTTGAGATGACTCCTGCTACAACGAACTCCTCCTGCAAGAGGTCTCATGCACAACCTCTAACCCTGTGTCACTGCACACCAGGTTGTTGTTCGTTGTCAGGTCACAAGCAGCCGCTCCACAGTGATCCCAGAGCAACCCATAAGGCTATTCCCAAGGAAACACTTCATCTGTCCAGGCCAGAGGAGCAGACCTGACTTCGGTTGTCAGGTTCCTGCCCGTTCTCCTCTTCCCTGGGCTGCTCAGAGCAGGGAACTGCTTGTGTTGTCGCAGGTCACACCTCAACAGAGGAGAAAGCACAACCTTACTGGGACGGGCCAGCATTCCCCATGTAAGGATGAAACCGTCCAGGGACCAGGCTTTGGAAGACAGTCCTCAACGCACTCCAAGGTCAGAGGAGGAGAAGAACGCTTTTTGTTCCTGTTGGCTTTCCAGAACCATTACGGGTCCTGGAATCTGTGTGAAATTGTTTCTGCCTGCCACCGACCCTAAAAGGGAAACCAGCTGCTTGCTCCGAGGAGCAGCTCCAGCCCCTCCATTAGGCTGGGAATGTTTTCAGTCCACGTTTCCCGACACGGCTCCTGCGGATCCACCCAGGGCCACTGCACACCCCGGGCAGGGGCAGCGTGGCCAGCCCTGGCTCTCCGGGGACAGAGGGGATGAGCCCCTGGGGCCAGCTCTGCCTCTCCCTGGGGTGCCACCGGGGTTGCCCGCACATCCCCACGCTGCTGCCTCTCTCTGCACCCCCTGCTCTGCTCCCAGACCCCCATATGGGGCTACAGACCAAGTGTGGTGGGACCAGCATCCCCCATCTGCTGTTGGAAGAGACCCTGCTGCCGGCTGGAGGCAGCTGGTCAGGGAGGTGCCGAGTGCTCCATCGGGGTACCCCAACCTGCACCCCCAGGAATGGTGCTGCATCAAGCCCTCACCCCCTGCTTGCAGCACCACCGAGTCCCATCCTGCCCATGGGTGTCCAAGCCGCCTTCAGCTGCAGCCTCCCACGGGCAGCTGGGACACCCCAATGCAAGGGGGTGCTCGGGGGGCTCTGGCGTGGAGGAACCAATTCCTGAGCACAGCCATGGACCTCACCCAGTGGCTGCCCCATCTCCACAACAGGACATGGCAGGTCACTTCAACACACAGGGGAAGATTTGGCTCCTGCAGTTGGCCTTGTGGGAGGCAGGAGACAAATGAGTCAGTGGGGGCACTGCCAGGTGGCCCCACCAGGATGCTGGGGTGACGGATGTGTGGTGATCAAGCTTCCCTGGGCATGGGCAGAGCAGCCTCCTGCCCCGAGCAGTCCTGGGCTGCCCTGGGATCTGCAGCACCTCCAGCCCAATGCAGTCGTAAGGAAACACCCCACATTTCAAGGGAATAAGGTGCAGCTGGAATTGTCCTTGCTCAGCAAGGCAGGCACCACTTGGAGAGGAAGGAGCAGCAGAAACTGTTAAAGGGCCTGACAAATCACAAGGCATACCTTGACGGTTGCACAACTTTTATAGACTTATGCTGGCAAATTGAGGGCTTCTTAACGTTCAGAGGAAATCTCTGAGGTGCCCTCCATTCAAAGTGCAAAACCACATCCCATGGACTCCTCCTGACAGCTCTGCACACAGATCGAGATAAGTGCTACAAGCACAACTGTCCCACAAATGTCCCATCTCACCCTTAAACCAAGAAAAATCTCCCCTGTCGTCAGACCACAGCCTGCCCTGCAGGAAGCACCGTGTCTGCACAGCCGTGACCGAGACACACACGCAGTCCAGGTACACTCAAAGGATCTGGAAAGCAGCAATGTTTTTTTTTTTTTTAAAAAAAGTATAATGTATACTTTTGAATTACCATAAATGACTGACCAAGTCTCCCAGGAAAGCCAATGAACCCTAGAGAGCCCATCTGCAGCCAACGATCTGCACGTGGCCGTGCGGCGCTCGCACACTCGCCGGCAGACGTGGCTGGGGCTGCAAGAAACCTCAGCACCCCCGGGGCCCTCAGGAAACTCAGGGTCCCTGGTTTCAAAACACCAGTGAGTTCATAGACCTTTTCCCTCTAGCACTAAATTCCTGTTCTTTCTCCTAAGATAAGGAAACATAAAACTTCTCCTATGTGAAAGGAAAACCTGCTGCTGTTAAGCCGGGCTCTCACAGGGCAGCATCCCCATACAAGGTAATGGGACAAAGCTCCGAGCCAGCGTTTGTGCACACTGGGACTTTTGTCCCTTCTCTACCCTTTAAAGAAAGGATCTCTTTTTAATGAGGCCGCAGTTGCAGGGGAATCCAATTTTCCATGCTACAGTGGAAAACCAGGCGGGTTTCAGGCCCATCTGAGATTCAGACTGTAATTTCTTGTGGCCAAGACCTTGCTTTGCACTTAGTTTCCAGCTACTTCTGCCCCTTTCCTCCCCTCATCCTTCCTACCCGAGCAGGTCCCCCAAGCCCAGCTGTGAGCTGAAACACCCACAGCGAGCATGAAGATGAAGTGGTTTGGAAGAAGAGAAACAGAAGAATTATTGAAACACCACCAGTGAGAAACACCAGGCTTCCCATGGGTGCCCATGTTCATGGTGTCGACTCCCAGCCCGGACCGAGAGCAGAGCTTTGGGCAGCAGAGCTGTTGGGACACATTCAGAACAAGCAGCCTGTGTCACTCTGCTAACATTAAAACGGGATGTTTGCTCAAGAGATCAGCTGCTAATCTTACTCAAAATGTATACAAAGCAAGCAAATTCCATGCACTCAACAGGAAGTCCGGAATTGAAACCATTTGGACCTGTCATGATTCAAGCAGACCACTTAACTACAGGAGATAGTCCAAAAATCAGAGGAGTAAGATACGGACACATCAGAAACTTCTCCCCAGCCAAAGTCCCTTTTACCAGTTGGTTAAGAAAACTGCAGCTTAGAAACGTGCCAGAAGAGACTCTGGCCAGTCTCTGGAGAAGGGAGAGGCTCCACACGTTGGGTTCCTTCCCCTGCCCTGGGCAGCACTGGCCGGGCAGGAGCAGCGGTAGCCCATCGGCTACCAGAGCTCGTAGGGGGCTGTGGGTCAGCAGCTGTGGACATGGCCGGGGTGACCATAATAGGAAGAGAGATGCTGGAGCCAAGTTTCAGGGAGCGTGACTGATCACAGGAGCTTCGGTGCAACCAGAGGAGCAGGAGTCACAGGCCAGGGAAGCGGCTGCTCGTATCAATTCTTAAAAAAGGAGCAAGGAACGGGACAGCAATCGCTTTCTGAAGTCCTGCTCCCTTCTCCTCTCCAGCACGTTACTCATCCCATCTCAGAGAGAAGGACCTGCTCCTGATTAAATATGGGAACAGCAATATCAAGAACATCGGAGTCACACTGAAAGTGAGCCTCCCATCTCAGAGAGGACCTGCTCCTGATTAAATACGAACAGCAATACCAAGAACATCGGAGTCACACTGAAAGTGAGCACACACCATCCTTAGGCTTTCCCCCTTTGTCACAGCCAACAGGAAAACCCCAGCCCAGCGGCATCCCCACCAGTGTCCTGCTGAGGCCACCAGCCCTGGACCACACCACCAGCTCCACCACATCCCCAACGCCGGAACACACAGTCCCCACCTGCCTGTGGTCTCTCAGCCTCAACAGCCCCAGCAAAAACACCATCAGCTAATGGGTGCTTGACAAACCACATTAAGGGAGCCTGCCAATGTCAAATCCACAAATTCCCTTCGTTGTCCTCTTTCAGCTAGAAAATTGGGCAAGAATGAGGAACTTGTTGCTCGTGCTGGGCAGAATAGGCTTTTTAGACACATTGAGCAGACCGTACATTAACCATCATCCTACTGGCAACAAACAGTAATGCAAGAACACAAAACAAACCCTAAAGATAGTCATCAACCATATAAACCAAATTAATGGGCAGTGGCTGGATTCCAGGCCCCAGGTTTCACACCAGGTCGGGGCAGAAGCTGATCCGGGGAGTGAAATGTCCCTTGGAGACAATTTATCCGTGAACCTTCTTCGTCCATGTCATTATGAAGCGATGGACAAGAGAAGGTGGTGGGGAGGGACTGTAACTGGGTGAGGTCTCATCAAGAGAGTAACAAAGAGAATAGAAATAAGCGTGTAGGAAACTCCAAATCGGTCTGGTGTTGTGTCACCCCCCTGGTGCACACAGGTTTTCTTGTCCTGTGTGTTACAGCCTCGTAACCCCACACATCACTGCACCTACAGCCCCACAGAGGCACCAGCACAAAGTTAGCATCCCCCAGAAACAAACAGATGGGAAAATCCATTTGTGCCCCAAACTCAAAAGACAGAACTTGGCTGCACGAGCCCAGGATGTCCTAAAACCTTCCCCACGCAGAAACCCAGATCGTTAACAGCGCCCTGGCAATTACAGGAAGAAAAAGGGAGTCCCGAAGAAAAAGCACGTTGCGAGGATTATAATCTAGCAATGAAAGTTTAATTTTAGACGGAATTGATTTATGCCCATCTAACCCAGCAGGGCTGGCCCACAGCCACGTCAATGCCCAACCGCTCCAAGGCAGGACTCCGGCAGCAACGTCTCAAAATCTCTTTGCCCCATGAAATAAAGATCCCAGCGCTCCAAGGCAGGACTCCGGCAGCAATGTCTCAAAATCTCTTTGCCCCATGAAATAAAGGTCAGAGCCAGTACACGGGAATTCAAACATAAAAGCAGGAGAGGAAATGACTAACTGCACAATGAGGCCAACTCACCTTCATCTTAGATCTGCTCAGCACACAGGAATCTTGCAATTCAAACAGACATCGCAACCCATACGCAGAAAAAATAATGTGACTGCTCTAGTTGCTAGTTCTTGGGGTCTGTGCGTCTCAGTACAGATATCACTGCAAAATAATGGAATTCCGCTCTATTTCCTTAAAGTTCTCTTACAATTCAGCCTTACGCTGTAGTTTTCACTTTTCTTTCCCTTAGTGGCAGCCGTTTTTTTTAAATCGAGGATGAAGCCATTCTCATTTCTGAGCTGCTCCATAATTTAAGTTAGTGTTTACAAATCTTTTTGCAGTCATAAAAGGTGCTTGGGCAATTACACCTCTATTTTGCATGTAAGGGAAATCAAGGGGCTGCTTCTGAGCTGGCAGACAGGCTGCAGGGGACAGACAGACAGAGTTTCAGGGTTCATGTTCTGTGCTCACGTGCTGGGAAGCAAACCTGCACAGTCTGAGCCCAACCCCTTATTAACTGTTTTCTGCAGAAAGCCTGGCAGCTCTTTTGCTGATTAAGTCTCTGCTCAACTTTGGGTTTCTTTTAATAAACAACGCAACTTCGACTTCTAGTAGCAGGAAAAGACATATAAACCAGACATGTTTTATTTAATGCATGCCGGTTGCTCAAAGGGCAAAGCGAATTTTTTCACCAAATTTGGTCAAAATATTCCCTTTTTCACATCGATTCTTTGTCTCCCAAAGACGAGCATTAGTAGTTGGTTTCTTGTGTACCAGCAGGTACACGGGGGGGGAAGGTAACCCCGGCGGGTTGGTGCCTTTTGGGGCTCCTCACCCCAACAGAGCCCACAGAGAGGGTAGAAAGCCAGGGAGGGGACAGGGAGAGGGTGCAGGGACACTCCTGTGCCACACACGCTCTTGCCCATGACCATGAGCCCCTCTGCAGCACTGGCTGCCCCACGGGCACCGAGCATGGTCCCCCCCGAGGTGCTCCTGCAGCTGCTGGTGTCCCCTGCAAGAGAAGCCATCAGCGCTCTATCTAGCTCCAGCATGTGAGCAGCTGCTAAATCTGGGGAAGGACGGACTGAATCCTGGCAAAGACAAACTGTCTCAGGTTTCCATCCCCAGAACTGCTGGCCTCTGGCCCGAAACAAACCCGGGATCATTCGTTGCCGGGGAGATGCTGGAGGTCCCAGCTGCAGCCCCCCCTCCCCGGGAAAGGTACCGCTGTGACCGGGCACACCGAGCCCTCTGGAGCACGGGTGACTGCAGAGATCTCTGAGAGGGGAAGACAACCTCTTCCCTCAGCCACTGCCTTTCCAACGTAGCAGCAAAACAAGATTCCTTCTGTTCAGAAATTCAGATCTCCCTGCGAGGTGATGTGGTCATCAGGTACCACTTAATTTTACTGCACAGAGCTGGTTAGTTTCAAACCAGCCTCCTTGTGCAAGCATTTCTCACTGGGGCCTTTAAAAATCACTGTCAAATACTGCACGTTGTTATAACAGAAGTCATCAGTTGCAATTGTCACATAAAAATCTCTAAGAAATAACTCCTTGCGAGCGCTACAAAGAAATTTGCAAGATGCAACTGCCATGCCCTGCTGCAAAACCTGCAGATAAAGCATTTGGCGGTACCTGCCAGAGGGAAAACTGTTCCCACATCCAGAAACAGCTGTTTTAAGGGGCACAAACGCTCACAAGATTTCTGAACCCCTTTATATCACGCAGCAGCACAGTTGCCACCGCCAATGCCCCTGCCCGGAGCTGGCGCGGCCGCTCTCGCTTCACCCTGGGCTTCGCTGCAAGGAGGGACCAATACGCCCCAAGAACCCTCTCTGGGTTCTCCAAACTGACCAGAATAAAAATGCTCGATTCCCAAGACATTTATCCCAAATTGGTGAGCCCCTGGAAACAAGAACTCAGACCAGCTGTGTTACCTTGCATTGTGGGAGGCGATGGGGCAGCAGCAGAGCCGGCGGCGCAGGGCGAGAGGCAGCTCCCGGGGCAGGGAGGGCTGGAGCAGGTGCAACAGCAAAGAGACTCACCAGTAAATCATCACTTCACCAGCAAAACGCCCAAGTGCTTGCCCAGAAACAAAAGCAGCCACATCATAAACCAGAGGGTGACATCAGCACAGGGATTGCATTTCCTACGGAGGTCTAAATGTCATTACTTGTGACTGAAATCGGACACTTACAATTCAAGTTACTCTGATTTTTCATGAGACACATCAGAATTTTGATTCCAGTTTTGTGTAATGTATTTCACCTCCAAACCCTTTCTATTTCACAATGTCCCAACGACAGAAAAGAAAGAGAACAAGCAAAACTCCCAAAAGAAAGTGAAAGGCTAATGAACATCATTATTAGCCTGACCCACCAAGTCAGGTGCTAATGAGGTGAGCAGCAGAACGCACCGATTTCCAGGGGAAAGGGTCAGTGTTACTCAAACCCTCTGGATTGTCCTCTTCCACTCCAAGTTCT
Organism: Calidris pugnax; assembly: GCF_001431845.1. Classification (NCBI taxonomy): domain Eukaryota; kingdom Metazoa; phylum Chordata; class Aves; order Charadriiformes; family Scolopacidae; genus Calidris; species Calidris pugnax. The sequence continues at coordinate 3,260,450 of NW_015090879.1, forward strand.
GCTCCACGTCTCCTCCTGAAGCCAAGACCCCTGGCATCAGGGCTCTGCAGCACTAACTTCTTCACCCCGAGTTGAGTCAGGGTTTTGCAGAGCGCGAAGCGTGACGTGGTCTGTGCCGACGGTCCCAACATCCTCACCAGCCTCGAGGCCCTTTGTGATTTTCCACACACAGCTCTTCAGGGTCTCCAAAAGCAACACAGCCAAGGCTTCTATATATACAAGCATAACGGGCCAGATTTAATCTCCCTGTGAGTTACACGATGTTTGCGCAGGGCTGAGAAATACTAGAAATAAAATTTCTCTTGGCCGAGTTACATGCAACACACTCTCTACCTCTTGCCATTAACAACTCTTCAGTAAGTACCACAATTTCTCTACATATTGCAGAACCCTCTGCGTTAGGCATCACAGCAATTTTCTTTATTTGAAGGGTTTGCGGAGCTAAAGGCAGCCACTGAAACGCCTTAAAATTGAAACACTGACTTTTCTATTTGAAGATTTCCATGTGCCAAGAAGAGAGGCAGATAAGAATAACTAATCCTCATTCGAGGACACAAACTAGTTTCTTTACTTGGAAAGTAGTTTATCTCCCTGACTCCCTACTGCAAATAACAAATAACTGTGATGATCCAGTGCAAGAGCGCTCAGTTTCCAGGGATCTGACATCCCAAACCTCTCACAGGATTGTTGCTTCCTCAAGTCCCTACCAGCTGTCACCAGCAAAAACATTATTTACCCTTGTAATACCTGCAGGACAGGGAGTTATTTTATCTCCCTCCTGGGATTTGCACCTAGGAGGGTCTTGGCACAAGGTGATCCTGGTAGAACTAAAAATGGAGCCAAGATCCAAGTCCCTGTCCATCTTTCTCCTCCTCCTCCTGAGACACAGCACATTTCCCGTCAGTTGGAAACGGTGACACCCCCGGATGTGTGCTATGGACCCACGGCCAAAGAGATTCCACAAACTGAACTTTGGGTGATAAGAAAAGAAAAAGGAAGAGAAGGACGTGATCTTTAAGGTCCTTTCCAACCCAGACCCTCCTATGGGAGGCAGACACGGGACTGTGCAGCTGAAGTACAGTTGATCCAGACTCGGGTTCTTTCGACCCATAACGCCATTCCTCTCCCAGTTGCTCCCACCATTTGAATTTTGGGCTCTGGGAGGTGGACACTGAGCTGGGGGTGGCACTGGAGGAGTGCAGTGCCAGGAGTCATGCACCACTTCAAACGGTGTCAGCTCTTGGGAACAAAAAACCCCATGTTTTTCTTAAATGAGGGTAGTGGAATTCCAAGGGGAGGTCACAAGCCTGGCAGGATCCAGCAGTTCAGGCTGGTCCGTGGCATCGGGGTGTGGACAGAAGCAGTTCCTTGCACCCAGAGACAGCTCAGGAGCCACTTCTGCTGCTCTTTCTTCACCACCTTCACACCCCAAGCAGGGTCTAGGAACCCGCCACCAGCTGCAGACCTCAAAAGAGGAATTTTTGTGTTCACGGTTGGATTCGATGATCTTAAAGGTCTTTTCCAACCGAAATAATTCTGTGCTTCTGTCTTCACCCCCCCCCCTTTCAGATAGACATTTTACATTATTACTCAAATTTCTTTTGTTTCAATAGAGGAGCCTTAAAAACCAGACATTTTTCCCCAGCAGTACCGAGTTAGTACACACCTGTTTTAGGGAAAAAATGGCATGTTTTGCAGCCACACAGACCCAGGCTACAGCAGAAAATACCTAACGTCTGATATACTCACATGAGGGAAACCCCATGGGCTTGCACCATTCAAGAAACAAGGTTGTTTTACAGTTACAGGAAAAACACATGTCCAGAAGAGGCTCTAAAGCCGTGAGATGCAGCTTGAAAATCAACTGCTAATTGTTTTTACAATTTGAATTTTATATTAAAAAACCTCCCAGAGACCTCAGGAGGCAGAGCTCAGCCTGGAAAGGATTTTTATGGTTACACTGTAAACCCACAGAGAGCAGGGATCTAGAACAGAAACAGTTCATTACAGCTAAAATACTGATCCTGGATTCTGCCTGAAACAGCTGGGATTATTTCTCCAGTTAAGCAAATTCCTGTTACTGAAACTCACTCTGATATTTTAAAAAGTTTGGAAGAGATGCTGAGTAGCCACTCTTCTTCCCAGATATCAATTAACACAGAAACTTAACAAGATTATGACTAAGTGAACACTTGAAATTTGGGTAAACAAATTCAAAATATCAAGGTTATGTTTACATTCCAGGGTAATAATTAAATATTTAATATCTTGTGGTTCCAGAATTCTAGGTTTTTCTATGCACCAAAATAGTTGGTCATGTAAAAACCATCTGTAGCAGCTGGAAGACATTCATTTGGCCCACTAAGATTCATTACTTTAAAAAATACATAAATAAAACCTTCATTTTATTTCCAAAAACCTAACACTGCTGCTTTCAGTGCTGTGAGGGTGCTGGGTGAATAATGCTTATGCAATGTTCTCAGCAGGAGGTAGCGGACAGGCCTTTAAAAATCACTGTCAAATACTGCACGTTGTTATAACAGAAGTCATCAGTTGCAATTGTCACATAAAAATCTCTAAGAAATAACTCCTTGCGAGCGCTACAAAGAAATTTGCAAGATGCAACTGCCATGCCCTGCTGCAAAACCTGCAGATAAAGCATTTGGCGGTACCTGCCAGAGGGAAAACTGTTCCCACATCCAGAAACAGCTGTTTTAAGGGGCACAAACGCTCACAAGATTTCTGAACCCCTTTATATCACGCAGCAGCACAGTTGCCACCGCCAATGCCCCTGCCCGGAGCTGGCGCGGCCGCTCTCGCTTCACCCTGGGCTTCGCTGCAAGGAGGGACCAATACGCCCCAAGAACCCTCTCTGGGTTCTCCAAACTGACCAGAATAAAAATGCTCGATTCCCAAGACATTTATCCCAAATTGGTGAGCCCCTGGAAACAAGAACTCAGACCAGCTGTGTTACCTTGCATTGTAGGAGACGATGGGGCAGCAGCAGAGCCGGCGGCGCAGGGCGAGAGGCAGCTCCCGGGGCAGGGAGGGCTGGAGCAGGTGCAACAGCAAAGAGACTCACCAGTAAATCATCACTTCACCAGCAAAACGCCCAAGTGCTTGCCCAGAAACAAAAGCAGCCACATCATAAACCAGAGGGTGACATCAGCACAGGGATTGCATTTCCTACGGAGGTCTAAATGTCATTACTTGTGACTGAAATCGGACACTTACAATTCAAGTTACTCTGATTTTTCATGAGACACATCAGAATTTTGATTCCAGTTTTGTGTAATGTATTTCACCTCCAAACCCTTTCTATTTCACAATGTCCCAACGACAGAAAAGAAAGAGAACAAGCAAAACTCCCAAAAGAAAGTGAAAGGCTAATGAACATCATTATTAGCCTGACCCACCAAGTCAGGTGCTAATGAGGTGAGCAGCAGAACGCACCGATTTCCAGGGGAAAGGGTCAGTGTTACTCAAACCCTCTGGATTGTCCTCTTCCACTCCAAGTTCTGCTCCACGTCTCCTCCTGAAGCCAAGACCCCTGGCATCAGGGCTCTGCAGCACTAACTTCTTCACCCCGAGTTGAGTCAGGGTTTTGCAGAGCGCGAAGCGTGACGTGGTCTGTGCCGACGGTCCCAACATCCTCACCAGCCTCGAGGCCCTTTGTGATTTTCCACACACAGCTCTTCAGGGTCTCCAAAAGCAACACAGCCAAGGCTTCTATATATACAAGCATAACGGGCCAGATTTAATCTCCCTGTGAGTTACACGATGTTTGCGCAGGGCTGAGAAATACTAGAAATAAAATTTCTCTTGGCCGAGTTACATGCAACACACTCTCTACCTCTTGCCATTAACAACTCTTCAGTAAGTACCACAATTTCTCTACATATTCCAGAACCCTCTGCGTTAGGCATCACAGCAATTTTCTTTATTTGAAGGGTTTGCGGAGCTAAAGGCAGCCACTGAAACGCCTTAAAATTGAAACACTGACTTTTCTATTTGAAGATTTCCATGTGCCAAGAAGAGAGGCAGATAAGAATAACTAATCCTCATTCGAGGACACAAACTAGTTTCTTTACTTGGAAAGTAGTTTATCTCCCTGACTCCCTACTGCAAATAACAAATAACTGTGATGATCCAGTGCAAGAGCGCTCAGTTTCCAGGGATCTGACATCCCAAACCTCTCACAGGATTGTTGCTTCCTCAAGTCCCTACCAGCTGTCACCAGCAAAAACATTATTTACCCTTGTAATACCTGCAGGACAGGGAGTTATTTTATCTCCCTCCTGGGATTTGCACCTAGGAGGGTCTTGGCACAAGGTGATCCTGGTAGAACTAAAAATGGAGCCAAGATCCAAGTCCCTGTCCATCTTTCTCCTCCTCCTCCTGAGACACAGCACATTTCCCGTCAGTTGGAAACGGTGACACCCCCGGATGTGTGCTATGGACCCACGGCCAAAGAGATTCCACAAACTGAACTTTGGGTGATAAGAAAAGAAAAAGGAAGAGAAGGACGTGATCTTTAAGGTCCTTTCCAACCCAGACCCTCCTATGGGAGGCAGACACGGGACTGTGCAGCTGAAGTACAGTTGATCCAGACTCGGGTTCTTTCGACCCATAACGCCATTCCTCTCCCAGTTGCTCCCACCATTTGAATTTTGGGCTCTGGGAGGTGGACACTGAGCTGGGGGTGGCACTGGAGGAGTGCAGTGCCAGGAGTCATGCACCACTTCAAACGGTGTCAGCTCTCGGGAACAAAAAACCCCATGTTTTTCTTAAATGAGGGTAGTGGAATTCCAAGGGGAGGTCACAAGCCTGGCAGGATCCAGCAGTTCAGGCTGGTCCGTGGCATCGGGGTGCAGACAGAAGCAGTTCCTTGCACCCAGAGACAGCTCAGGATCCACTTCTGCTGCTCTTTCTTCACCACCTTCACACCCCAAGCAGGGTCTAGGAACCTGCCACCAGCTGCAGACCCTCAAAAGAGGAATTTTTGTGTTCGCGGTTGGATTCGATGATCTTAAAGGTCTTTTCCAACCGAAATAATTCTGTGCTTCTGTCTTCACCCCCCCCCCTTTCAGATAGACATTTTACATTATTACTCAATTTTCTTTTGTTTCAATAGAGGAGCCTTAAAAACCAGACATTTTTCCCCAGCAGTACCGAGTTAGTACACACCTGTTTTAGGGAAAAAATGGCATGTTTTGCAGCCACACAGACCCAGCTTCTGTCTTCAACCCCCCCCCTTTCAGATAGACATTTTACATTATTACTCAAATTTCTTTTGTTTCAATAGAGGAGCCTTAAAAACCAGACATTTTTCCCCAGCAGTACCGAGTTAGTACACACCTGTTTTAGGGAAAAAATGGCATGTTTTGCAGCCACACAGACCCAGGCTACAGCAGAAAATACCTAACGTCTGATATACTCACATGAGGGAAACCCCATGGGCTTGCACCATTCAAGAAACAAGGTTGTTTTACAGTTACAGGAAAAACACATGTCCAGAAGAGGCTCTAAAGCCATGAGATGCAGCTTGAAAATCAACTGCTAATTGTTTTTACAATTTGAATTTTATATTAAAAAACCTCCCAGAGACCTCAGGAGGCAGAGCTCAGCCTGGAAAGGATTTTTATGGTTACACTGTAAACCCACAGAGAGCAGGGATCTAGAACAGAAACAGTTCATTACAGCTAAAATACTGATCCTGGATTCTGCCTGAAACAGCTGGGATTATTTCTCCAGTTAAGCAAATTCCTGTTACTGAAACTCACTCTGATATTTTAAAAAGTTTGGAAGAGATGCTGAGTAGCCACTCTTCTTCCCAGATATCAATTAACACAGAAACTTAACAAGATTATGACTAAGTGAACACTTGAAATTTGGGTAAACAAATTCAAAATATCAAGGTTATGTTTACATTCCAGGGTAATAATTAAATATTTAATATCTTGTGGTTCCAGAATTCTAGGTTTTTCTATGCACCAAAATAGTTGGTCATGTAAAAACCATCTGTAGCAGCTGGAAGACATTCATTTGGCCCACTAAGATTCATTACTTTAAAAAATACATAAATAAAACCTTCATTTTATTTCCAAAAACCTAACACTGCTGCTTTCAGTGCTGTGAGGGTGCTGGGTGAATAATGCTTATGCAATGTTCTCAGCAGGAGGTAGCGGACACCAGAGTTTTACAAATGCATACAAATATCTGTTAACTAAAACAAGTCTTGTATTTAGGTTAATGCTCTTCTGTACCAACTCATTATTCACAGCAATATGAAAACCAGCTTGCAAATGGTTCGGTCTCTACTTCTGTTCTTTCTCCCGTGCTCCCAGATTCCCAGTGCTGAAATCTACTTTTAAACATTGCTGATGAAAAGGAATTTCTCTTCAGAACTGGGATTCAGATACCTGTGGTAAAGAACTACAAAACACAAGCCTCCACGCACGCCTTTTCGCTTACAAGAAGTTCCTGCATAATCTCAATACAGCTTTTTAAAAATCAAGTAAACAAGAGGCACAGCTGAGATTGTAAAAAGAGAGTTGAATTTGGCTCAGTATCCACAGGGATCACTTTTCTGGCCACAGTTTGCAAAGGGTTATTTATTGGCCAACCATTTTCCTTTTGCTGGAAGATGCTGAGGTTTTAGCAAAGTTTCTGCAGAGTATGCAACAGTATTCAGCATTTGCTCAGCTAATGAGTTAAATCATTGCAGCTCTCCGATGACTTGAAGATTATGGGTGTAGGAAAAGGGAATGCTCGGAGAAGGGAACTTTCAGCAGTCACCACCAAACTGCGGTTAAAACAGACACCAATGACTCTATTCAGCTCCCAAACCTCAGACAGTTTCCATTTTCTCAATAACAAAGCATTTTTGTGGAATGAGGTAACAGCCTCCATCTGCCAGGTCTAACTCTCCACTAGGATTTCTCAAGAGCGGCTGAACCAGGAGGCTGAGGGAGGCAGGAGCCCCCGACGCCTGGGGACAAAGGGACAAGGCCCCGGGACAGAGGTGGAGAGGAGCCTCTGGCACCAACACACAAACTCTCCTGGGAGTTTGAACCAAAAGTAGCCTCAAGTGAGCTCCAGCCTCCCAGCTGGAGAGGGCAAGAGGCCGAGGAAAGAGAGAGGCTTTTCAGAGAGGATGGACTGGGAGAAGACAAACGGGTGCTGCAGGTTGGGTGCTCAGCAATTCATCTCGAAGGTGTCACCAGGGCAGAGCAGTGATTTAGGAGTGACACAGGTCCCTGAGCCCACGTTGTGAGATGCGCAGTGTCCATACTCCAGACTCCTGCTCCCCAAGGACAACACAGCCCATGGGAATGGCCACTCGGGCTGGATTTACCCCTCCCCACCCGAAATGCTGCTCTGAGCCAGAGCAGTCACAGCCTCAGAGCTGAGATGGGAGAGGTTTTGATTTTGTTTTGCCTTGGTTTTGTCTCAGCAGCCTGTATCCCGGCCTCTCCTTCCAGGGATGCTGAGCACCCATCCCTCCTTTTGATTTCAGACAAGCCAGCTCAGTCCCTCTGAAAAGCAGAATGTTCATCCAGATTCTGGTGAAGATTCTACCTCCTGTTGGGACCCCCAGACCCGGCTCCCCCTAAGCAGACACTTGTCAGTCAGCTCCAGGTTCAACACACCCCAACCCACTGAAGGATGAGCAGAAACCAGCCCCAGGCTCATCCCCCAAACAAAGGTAAAACCCTTGGGACAGGAGGAGAGATGGAAAGGGCTTGGAGGAAAAGGTGGCTACACAGCACAGAACATCAGGAAATCATCTCCATGGTGTTACGCGAGTCTTCTGATCTATTTTTTGTCCCTACTTACATAAATCTTTAAAAAGCAATGCAGGAAACTCTCTGGGACACCACAGACATGGGCAGTGACTGCTCCGACCCGCGGCTCGGGCAGGTCAGAACATACAGGATCCAAAACTCAGCCACTGCTGCTGTAAATCCTGCTGCCAAGAGCAGTTATTCACTCCATCTGGAGCCCTCGTTCTGCCCGTGTGACAGAAGACATTTGAAGACAAATCTTAAGAACCACAATTCAGAGGGATTAGAAAAAGATTTCTAGAAGATCCGTTCTGATTGCATTATTTTAGTCTGGTGCATCAGGTTTTACATTTACAAGGACAACAACAAAGATTCCCAAGCAGAAACTGCCCCGAGGCCGTTTTGCACAAATTTAATTGAAATTTGCAACCTCCAGATCCACGATACCACTGCAGTAAAAAGGAGAATCAATGAGGATAGAAATGTAAGTGCAGGTAGTGCCATCTGACATTCACCAGAGATCAGCTAGACACACTTCTGCTCTTCTGCCACAAAACTCTCTAGCCAAAGCCTTAATAAAAGCAAATACATTTAACCCTGGTGCTATTCAGTCCTAGGGAGATGCTGAAATCTGTGCATTTATACGTTAGTCATATGTATTAATGAGCAACAAACACATAGAAATGCATGGAGCAATTGGAACTCAACTCACCTGCAACCCGAATTGAGCAACGTGCTAATTAGGAGAGGTATTTCAGTTCCAAAGATGCCAGCTCCCTAACCATCAATCTTTATTTCTGCAGATCAGACACAACCTCCCAGACACGGACTGATGTAAACCAAGGAGGAGCTTTTCAGTATCAGAAGATCTGGGGCACACTCCCACCCCTGCTGCTGGTTTCCTGAACGCACCACACAACTTCCTTCCCACCCTGACATCTCATTCCCTCATCGAAAGCAAAGGCAATTTTTCAGCTGGTTTTTTCTGAAGGCTTTTGTGTTCCTGTAGCACTTTCTCCTCAAGTTTGGAAAATGTTAATATTGACCTCCTGGCTCATCTGTTCAATACCCTACACAGCTGGACACCTGGAGAACACCGCTGGCACGTGGTGTCCCTTCCTCCCCCCAGCCAGGACAAAACCTCTCCCAAACCACTTTTCTTCCTAAAAGAAGAACTCTGCTGTCAAATCTCAAAAATCCACGCTGCTACTCCTAGTCTCACTGCAAGGTCAGCCAAAGCAGGCTTCCATCAGAGATGAGCTCTGCTGGAGAAGGCTCCCTGGAGATTATAAGAATAGTACAGTCAAGCCCAGATGGCAGCAACGTGCAGAGCACATTTCTAGCAAACACAGCAACTGGGCAGAGGACTTTGCAAAACTGAAGTCCACCCTGATTTCTGCCATCTGCGAGGAAAACACCAAGGTCTAGGCTGAGGCCTTTGGGAAAGGTCAGGATAGTCTTACAGGCTCTCAAGATACTGCTTTTGTTCTCACTATTTGCTTCTCAATTCCTTTGTTAAAAGATACTAATCTCTCTGTAAGGCAGTTACTCGGAGCCAAGAGTTTAGATATTATTGCAAAACATATGCTTAAAAGAGACTGGAAATGATGTTGGCAGTGTTACAGAGGAGAGCAAAGCGCAGCTTTGGGTCAAAACAAAAAAAAATAAATCTAAGCTAGTAAGCAATTCCCATGTGATATTTTCAGGAGAGCCAGCAAAAGCTTCTTCTAGAAAGAAAACAATGCTGTGAGAACGAAGCTAACAAGAGTTGGCTGTTGGAAAAATAAATCGGCCAGTAACAAGCCAGAGTTTTGCCAACAACACATATCCAAGAGAATCTTTCTGGGAAACCGACCCAAGTCATTACACTGGAAAGCCCCAAGGGACTGGGGACCTTGAGGCTAAAAGCTGGCAAATTGCTTCATCAGTTAAGGTTGGTCCCAATGTTTTCTACTGCGTAAGAATAATTTGTTTTAGCCTGCAGGTCCCTACAGAGCAATGGGTGAGTTCAGGCTCCTTCCTCTGGGAAGGGAAAGGGAGCGCTCGGCAAAGCCCTGCCCGGTGGGATGTTCTCAGAAGGTTCCCATCCCTCCAGCCCAGGGCTCAGGCTTCACCCCGTGCCCCCGGCACGTTACCTGCCAGGAAAACCATCCTGGAGGTTCTGGCCAAAACCATCCTGGAGGTTCTGGCCAGCCCCCCCACCAGCGAGAAGCTGCCACAAAAAATGTGACGATGGCGTCTCTACAAAAGCATCTTCTGGAGACTCCTTCACCCAAACTGTGTGCAGCTGGAGCAATTATTCTGATGTATCTTGTTTTCTGGAGGGACAAGGAGACCTTGCTCTACCTCTCTTTCAGATACACCAGGAAATAGGCACACTGATGCAGAGTGATAAAGGCAAGGCTTTTGTTTGCAGTCGTCTCCTTCACTTCCAGTCCAGCTGCTCGCAGTTACAGGAGCACACAGAAGACAACGAATGTGATCTCTCACTCTGCTTCTGTGCTGGCAGAGGAAAACCCTGCATTGGCAGGGGATGTCAAGGCGCTGTCTAATGACTTTCCTCCTCTTCCAACTCCTTTTCTGATTCACGTTGCCATCTTCCTCCCAATTGACCTAAATAACATGTTCAGGCAGCACTGGAAGCGTTTCCGCCTCATGCTTCAACGGCAGCAGCACGATCCCTGCATCTGGAAAGGGCATTTCTCAGGAAATTCACACCACAAGTGGCTCGGGAGCGTCCTTCCCCAGGACGGGAGAAGCACCCTGTCTCATTTCATCAGTCGGGCTCCTGGCTGCAGGAGAACAAAGGTTGCCCAGGAGCAGAGAAAACACACACGCCGAGCCCGGCTAATCCCAACAACGTGGGCAGAGAATTCAGTTACCTCATTTCCAGGTGCGCCGTCAGCATGAGCCACCACTGGCTCGGGATGAAAGAGGGAAAACTGTTCCTGGCCCTGGACTCGTCTGTACCGTTCATGCTAATTACTGCCCAGCAGCCTTTAATCCTTTCATCCCGTATCACCCTCTCAGCCCTCAGTGCCTCCGGAGCCTTTTGCCCGGCGCTCGCCGCTGGGGAAACGGCCGGAGAACACGAGCCCCCACGATCCCTTGGAGCCAAAGGCACAGCCCAGGCTCTGGGAAGGGGAAAGCAAAGAAAGCCCTTGCAGGAGAATTTTGGTGGGTCAGCCACTGCCAGACACATGGTGATTGCCCCTAGGAGCAACACATGAGCACTTGAACTCTATATCCCAACACCTGGAGAACCTCTCCAGCAGCGCTGCCTCACAGGGACCAGCCCTTGTCACTCCACAAGGACTCAAAAGGGAGCCCCCAAAAAAGATTTTTGATCCTCTGGCCACCTCGTTCCTTCCTTTACCCTACGTTTAGTCACTCCTGATAGCCCAGGTAGATATCTCACCTCCTTACAGCCCCACGGAGCGCCGAGCTCAATGTTATCTCACAGCAGTGGCCTTCACAGCTGTGTACTGAGTAAATGAAAAAGTAAAGTGTCAGTTGAAAATACGTGTATTGCCAACCAGGAAACGGATTGTGGGGACACCCAGGGAAGCACTGCAAAGCCCCAGGGACAGCCAGGGCACCCCCAGCTCCAGGAGAGAGGTGCCAGACGGGGGCTTGGGGGTGACAACTTGCAAGGCAGGACCTGGATCCTCAGCAGCCAAACAGATCCCCCTCTTATTCAAAGTGTAAGATAAATACAGTTCCCCGATCACAACAGAAAGGAAGTTTGTGATCTGTACCACCTCTTTCAGGTAACTGAGCTTTAAAACTAAGGCAGGAACGATGCGAGGCAAACTCACACATCTCTGTGCTGCAGCATGCCCATTGAGTCCACAAGAGCTAGTCCGTATCTGTTATCTCTACATTTTTTTATTAGCTCATGTTTACTTTGGCTGCACATCCAAGCAGGCAGTTAAACAGGGTGAGAGAGGAAAATCTTGGACTCCCAACAATGGCCAAGCAGTTTAATCTGCCACGGGGGACAATGACGTGCCTCCTATTGGTGTTTGGTACCGGCAGGGTCAAGTGTGACATGTGCTGAAGGAAGCACTAGGGAAGCACATCTGTGGCCGTTCCAACAACACCGAGTGTTTCCTTGAGCTATTCAGAGGTCCCTTTTCCCCTCGTGTGTGGAGAGAACAGCCCCAGCTGCCCATCACCTGCACCAGCTTTGCCACCAACTGGATTTATGAGGCTGGAGGCTGCTACCAGCTCCAGGTTAGACACAGCACGTCCCTCCAGCTGACAGCTCAGACATTCAAAACTAAGTTAGGAAGCAGTAAAGATTATGTCCTTGGCAACAGCCACCAAGTTGGTGCTGGAACATAATTTATATTCCTGAACAGAACTGGCACTGGGCAGGTTGGTCATAAACATCAACAAACTTCCCTCCAGCGATGACACCGGCCAGAAGGGTCTAGTGTTGTTATTTATCCATGTTGCTGATTTAAGTATATTTTTTTTTGTATTTGAGAAGTTTGAAATACTTTGTAGAAGAACTCTGCAACTTGAGAGCCCAGGCCAATCTACAGTAATAAATTCAGAGCCAAATAAACAATATGAGTTAATGTTAACAGTCAGATGACCACAGGCCAAATAGTGCAGTCTCTCTTTGGCTTTAAGAACGGAACATAAATTTCAGGATTTTTATTCTACTGCTGTTTGGATTCTGTGCTAACACATTTCTAAATAACTCTTCATTAACGATTAACTTATCACACTTATCACACACAATATAACTTATTAACATTAGCCCTAATGGACATGTCTTTCTGATTCCTCCCGGGGTAATAGTGTCCTCTCAGGGGGTTCCTGCTGAGCAGGGGCAGATTCATCTGTTAAAACTGTTCTCCATTTAGCAAATATCAACAGACACAAAGCCAGTCACTCAGCAGAGGCAATTCTGCTCGGATGAAATACAGGAAGGTGGAAACCATGTGGCATTCTTCAGTTTCCCCTTTCCTTTCACAATCAGACCCTTGATATTTTCTTCAACCGGAAAACTGACACTCCCCCCCCCCTGTAAACTGCTGACAATTGTACTTCACACCTGGCAAAAACCAGCGCAAAACGGAAGGAAGAGAAGAAACAAAGACCCCAGACTTTTCTCAGCAATTGCATCTCCGCAGAACGGAGCGCTTTTCTTTCCAGCTGGAGCTAAAGACCCACCACTTCTGGATGGACAAACTCCAGCAGCCCCCATGGGAGACATTGCCTCCCACCCAGGAACGGCCACGAAGGCAGAGCTGGGGGGGCTCCACGGCCATGGGACCCCCCGTCCTACCCAAACCCCTCTGCAAACTCAGCCCTCGAGCTTGAACGTCCTGTCCCCTAACAGTGATCCTAAACCCTTGGTAGTTACCTAAGATTAAAGAATACTGGAAAAGTTTCTCTGCCTCCTAACAACTCCAGATGCAGCCGGTGTCTCTTCTTATAAACTGTCCTTTTTGATTTTTCTTTTTTTTTTTCCTTCTTTCTAATGGAATCAAACGCTGAGCAAAACTGCAAGTGTCACTGGCACCACCTCCTCGCCAGACCGAGCTGGGTGCTCCACGGCAGCACGGACAACCCAAAAACAGAGGATATCAACCCAAGATACTGAATAACGAGCACCAGGTTTCCTTACGTGAGCAATTACAAGAAATTACGAAGCTGTTTGTCTAGGTAAGAAGTTTGGCTTTTATTCACACCAGCCAGTCAGTCCCCAGTTTCCCCGTAAATACCTCCTGTAAATTTCCTTCTCCATAAAGATCTGGAAACTCTCTCACACAAAAGGTGAGGCAGAGGCAACAAGGTTCACACTCACGTCTCTCTCCTGAGGCTGCTGCTGCGACTGGGGCTCTTCAAACATGACCTCATGCAAGTGAAGGACAAGGAAAATCCCACAGACATGAACGAGGACCCAAGTGGGAAACCATGAAAATGTTGTGTGTCATTGCTGTGATCAGCATCAACGTCCTTTTCCAGGGAGAGGGGGTGGGAATCACTTGAGTACTAAGAGTAATAAATTTATTCCATTTTCCTGCTGGCATTTCAAACACCAGCAGGCCGTGTAACTGCAGCAGCTCAGCTGCAATTAGGAACGCAGCAGAAAGCATCTCACCTCATAGAGCAAGCAATAGAGCGAGCGAGTCCTGGCTGTGAACAAACCAAGCCCTTCCAAAGTGGGTGAATTTCAGCGACCTGCCCTCAGAGAAGCTTTCCCTGGCTCCATCAGTTCAGGGTTCACCCCCATCTTAAAACCACCCGCTCCGAAACCCAGGAGAACATCAACCAACTCATACCCCTCAGAGATCTGCTGACCAGTGAACGCTGGAAGACTTCTCTTTCCAAAGACCACTCTGTCCCACCACTCCCTACACACAGGTATAAAGAGTTCCCATTTCAAAACACACCTCTGGCTGCAGAGCATCCACTGTAATTAGTGCCCACAACTATGTTGACTCTATTTTTGTCTCCTATGCCATGCCACCAATCTTAAAAGGATACGAAATTACAGACCTGGCTGGGTAAGAACTAAACTCGGGCTCCCAACCCTGAGGAAGTAGCCAGCAAGAGAAACAAGAGCACCATAGGGGCTTCACGCCGGGAAAAGGAAAGAAAATGGCACAAAAGTCAGACAAGAGAAATGTCAGACTTCCCCTTTCCTGCTGATGGCACGCCGGTCAGGAAGTTAAACCACATTTTGACAAAGCAAATTAGGGAAATGAGGCAGCTTCAACACCTTTGAAAATTATTACCCACGCCAAAGGCAGATACCTCAATATCTGAGCCTTAGAGACTCTTAAGGAAATACATTGTTGGACTAGATGATCCCTATGGTCCCTTCCAACTCTAAAAATTCAGTGAAAAAACATTTAGTGAAATATACAAGACAACACTTCCCCAAAATTAACGGTAAAGGAATATTTGACAATCACACCCTCATAGCAGCTAGAGGAGCCACAGGTTTCTAATGCTTGGTAAAGGAGTCAGAAAAGTGAAAAAAATCTCCCCACATTCAGTTCACGAGGATACGGCGTTCCCTGGACCCTCGGCCTGGCCCAGGACAGCCTTCCCTGTGCTCCTGCACGAGGATTTCCACGCTGGAAAGATTTATGATTTTTAAAACTGGGAAAGAGTGAACATATTCAATTCAAATCTAAGTGTAGAGACCCCAGTACCCAAGCCCACACTGTGCAGTAACCACCACCACGGGCATTCCCTCCAGGCTGGGGGAGAGAAATTCCCACTCGGGGGCTTCACCCGGACTAACTGTAAAGTGCATCCACGGATCCTCATGAAAAGAGTCAATGTGATTCATGTAACCACAAGTACAAAATGCCAACAAAACTGGAAACCAAAAAAAGAAAACGTTACCTGTAAGAAAACGTAACAATGCGAAACAGAACTGCCTTCAGTCAAAAGAAAACATTTTGAAAAGATGCTGAACTATTTTTTAACAGCAAGGTTCAAACTGCGCCTTTGGAGTCTTTGTTTAACACACACACACACACAAAAAAAAGCAAGGCTTTGACTGCTCTTTCCCCACATCCACCCCGGGATTCTCCGCAAACAGCCACCATTGAGGATGTGCTGAAAATTTACACGACGTTCCAGCATTTGGTTTAAGTTTACTTCTAAGTTTATTGGTTGGGTAAAATTTCAGAGCTTTCTTAATAAGACACAGCTTAACCAGCGCAACTTCACAGTCTGGGAGAGAGACACAGCCCAAAAAGACTTTTTTTTAATTTTTTTTTCTTTTTCCCTTTGAGAACACGCCGTGAGCTGCGCTCCCCAGTTCAGACGAAAATTTTTTTCTTTTTCCCTTTGAGAACACGCCGTGAGCTGCGCTCCCCAGTTCAGACGGAGCCCCCGGACCCCCCTCCACATCCCGGGTAACGAAAAAACCAACCACCCCCGGCCCCTCGGGGACTCCCCGTTCGGGGCAGCACCTCGGGGACACCGTCCTCCCGCCGCCCCGCTCCCCGGGGAACCCCCGGGGGCGAACCCACCGCCGACCCTCCCGGGGTTGCGGGGCCCAAAGCGGGCGGCAACGGCGGCTCCGCCACCGGGCACCCCCTTCCCGTCCAGTCCCGACCCGACCCACCTGGTCGCCGTCCCGGTGGCCACCCCGCTCGCTGCTCGCCCCGCCG
>NW_015090879.1:3277201-3277515 GCF_001431845.1 Calidris pugnax
GGGGGGCACCGGGACCGGGTGAGGCAGAGCGGGAGGCCCGAGAGTCCCGAGCCCTCCCGCCACCATGTCGGCCGCCTTCAGGAAAGCCGCCAAATCCGGGCAGCGCCCGCACCGCGAACGGGCACAGGTCAGTGCTCCGAGCCGGGCCCCGCACCGTGACCCGCACCGGGTCGGGTTCTCCCGCTCCCGGCCCCGCCGCCCATACCGTTCTCTCTCCCCTTAGCCCGCCGCCCGGAGGAGGCTGGGGCTGCTGGAGAAGAAGAAGGACTACAGGCTCCGCGCAGAGTGAGTCGGGCCGCCGCGGCGGGGCGGGG
>NW_015090879.1:3277542-3284085 GCF_001431845.1 Calidris pugnax
CCGCGATCGCTCGCCCCGTGCCCGGTCCCGTCCGGTACAGACGGTGACAGCCCCGGGGTGGCACAGGGTCAAGGCCTGACACCTTTTTAATAACCGTGTCGCCGTTATTGTGCTTAAGGCAAAGCCTGTTACCGCTCACGGTTAACGGGGGGGGGCTGTGCGGGACGGGGGAACACGTTTCCCGTGTAACGTGGGTGGACACCGTGGGTTTCCAGCCGTGTCACGGCACCCACCGTGGAGATCAAGCCGTCCCCCGGTGCCCAGCTCCGGTGGGGAGCCCGGGCTGCAGCCCCCGAGCATCACTTCGGGGGGTGTGGGCACAGAGAAAATGCTGAACAACTGCTCTTTGTTGGTTTTTCCCCCCCCCCAGTGATTATCACAAGAAACAAAATGCCCTCAGAGCCCTTCAGAAGAAAGCTCTGGACAAGAATCCCGATGAATTCTACTTTAAAATGATCCGGTCGGAGCTCCAGGTGAGGATCTGAATTGCCTTCCAGCAGGGTTGCACTGTTGCTCTTAAGTAATTTCTTTTCTCCCTTGTTTTCTTTATAATTTATGAATTAGTAAATAAATTCGCAGACTCGGTTTGATGCTGGTGGAAGGCTTGGAAGAAAACAAGGGGCAGAGGACAAAAAAGGCTCTTGTGTGTTTATTAAAAGGAGCCGGAGCGCGCTGTAGCTGGAGGGATCTGGCTGCAGGCGCTGTGTTCTGTCTCATTTTAGGATGGAGTCCACACAATAAAGCAGCCAAAGGATGAAGTGACCCCCGAACAGGTGAAACTGATGAGGACACAGGATATTAAATACGTGGAAATGAAAAGAGTGGCAGAAGCCAAGGTAATACTTTTTCTTTTTTTTCCAGTTCTCTCAGAATTGTTCTTTTTATTGTTTTTTTGTTGTTATTGTTGTTAGCTATTGTGTTTATATTTGGTGAAATCTGATTTGTGTAATACTGGAAATGATAGATGGAAACATCAGTGGAGCTCTGTACATAGAGCCTTAAGGTATGCTGAATAATAAAATGTATGCTACGCATTTTTATAAAATACAGCAATTTCTTATGTAAATTTCAGACGTTAAACAAGGGCTCTTGCTTCTCATTAAGAATTGAGGATTATTACTGAAGGGGGTTGTTTTAAATATATGGTAGGCAGGCAATCAACACAAACATGACCCACTTCTGACAATGTTTTCTGCTCTGATGTTGATCCCCACGCCATTGCTGCGATAAAGAAATTAAAGAAAGTCAGCTTTGAATTTTCCTTCATGCTTTTGCTGGTAATTTCATGGCAATCATTCTTACTTTGTCTGCCATTCAGACAACTTACTGCTTTGAAAATTAATTTGTATGCGTTTGGCTAGTTATTAATTAGAAATTATTGTTAACCTCTACTCAAAAAGGTTATGAAGACGTGACAAATACAGACTAGGTGTGTTTTCAAGGATTAAAAAAAGGAAGAGTTCAGATGCTTGAGAACCAAACAGGGATTTACTTCAGGGAGATGTTACTTACTTTTGTTACCGATGTTTGGCCAAAAGGATGGTTTTTCCTGCAGAAAATCGAGCGGCTGAAGTCGGAGCTCCATCTGCTGGACGCCGAGGGGAAGAGTCCCAACAAACACACGTTCTTTTTTGATACCAAAAAAGAAGGTAAGACTTAAACATAGAAGGTAATACCAAAAAAGAAGGTAAGACTTAAACAGGTTTAAGCAGAAAACTTGCGCAGTGGTGTTTTATTGTAGGGTGTTTAAAATAGTATGGTGCTTTCTTTATGCTGTTATAAAAAAAAAGTATATATATATTTTTTTCAGGAATAATAATTCAGGTGCTGTAGAAATCTCTTTTAATTGCTAACTAAGCTAAGACTTAAGTTCTGCATTTTCTTAGGCTTCCATCGCTGACTGTACTTACGCTGCATGTTTGGAAGGTTTGCTGAGCATTATTCCAAAAATTCCATGTGAGTTATTCCTAAATATACCAGAAATTATTGTTAACCTCTACTCAAAAAGGTTAATTAGAAATTATTGTTAACCTCTACTCAAAAAGGTTATGAAGACGTGACAAATACAGACTAGGTGTGTTTTCAAGGATTAAAAAAAGGAAGAGTTCAGATGCTTGAGAACCAAACAGGGATTTACTTCAGGGAGATGTTACTTACTTTTGTTACCGATGTTTGGCCAAAAGGATGGTTTTTCCTGCAGAAAATCGAGCGGCTGAAGTCGGAGCTCCATCTGCTGGACGCCGAGGGGAAGAGTCCCAACAAACACACGTTCTTTTTTGATACCAAAAAAGAAGGTAAGACTTAAACATAGAAGGTAATACCAAAAAAGAAGGTAAGACTTAAACAGGTTTAAGCAGAAAACTTGCGCAGTGGTGTTTTATTGTAGGGTGTTTAAAATAGTATGGTGCTTTCTTTATGCTGTTATAAAAAAAAAGTATATATATATTTTTTTCAGGAATAATAATTCAGGTGCTGTAGAAATCTCTTTTAATTGCTAACTAAGCTAAGACTTAAGTTCTGCATTTTCTTAGGCTTCCATCGCTGACTGTACTTACGCTGCATGTTTGGAAGGTTTGCTGAGCATTATTCCAAAAATTCCATGTGAGTTATTCCTAAATTTGTTTTTATTTGTAGTTAAGGAGTTTGACATTGCAACTCATCTGGATACTGTCCCGGAGCTCGTGGGCAGAGTGTACAACAGACCCACCATCGCAACGCTGCAGAAGGAGTCCCTAAAAGGAGCCACTGAACCTGCCCACTTGAAGGTACTGCCACTCTTCCTGCTCCAGTTTTCTCCATGCTTTACATCTTTTAGATAATAAGCACTAAAGAGCTCGTTGTACCGTTGTGGAGAACAAAGTTGTTCCCTTGTCTTTGAATTTTTACTGGTGACACAAGGCTGTAGTGGATGTTACTAATTAAGTGCCTGGAGCCTACAGTCAAGTCTTCTCCTGGACCAACGTGGAGAACTTGTGTCCCAGTCCCCTGTGGATTATAAGTCAAGAGCTGTCATGCATGGGCCAGATCTGATTAGGCAGTTTCTTTGGCAGAGTTGATCTATTTCTGCTCCATTACACGACATACAGCTATGGGACTGTCTCTTCCTTAGATTACTGCAGTTCTATGTGTCATTTTTCACAGCATCCACTATTAAATGTCCCCTCACACCTCACCAAAACCCGCTGCACCCCTCAACAGGGGTGTGAAGAAGCTCATTCCAACACAGATGAATCTATCATTGGGTTTCTGATCTCATGGTATTTTTCAGGCAGGTTCTGAGCCTGAAGGTGCTTGAGATTCAGGACTTGTCTCCTCCCTTTTCTTCTTAAAGCTATTTAAGCTATAGTCTCACTTCCTGGCTTTCCTAATTTAAAATATTTCAAGATCCTTCAGGGTGAATCGTGTAAACAACCACCTCTGATTCTGATGTTTTAATATCACAGCACTTCTGTCCTAGAAGTAGCCACACTCAGCTTTAACACTAAATACCGCTCAATTAGCTTAGATGTATTGTGCAGACCCATAAGCTTAAGTTGGTCTCTGTAAAGTAAAAATAAAGTTGTCTAAAATTGCCAATTGGTAGATTTGCAACCTGTTGTTTTCTGAATCAGATGTCAGATAACAAACGCCCTGTGGTCCTTTCCTTCTTGCCAGCTCTCTCAGTCTGGCTCGTCAGTAAAGCAGTTGGACAAGTTGTAGACTGACAAGTTTTCTCCTCTAAATGTCTGAGTCATATTTTAAGCATGTCAGGATCTGTTCCCCTTAATTTAATTACTTAAATCACACCTGCAGTAATACCATTTTTGTGCTGGGAAAGCCATCCGCTCTTATTAGGGAAACGTGACCAAACAAGTTGCATTTTGGGAGGCCTCTCTGCAATTTCTAAGCACTTCAGGAATTGGTCTCTCTTCTCCCTCCCACCCCCCCAAAATATGGGATTTTCATTAGACAGTTAAATGTTATCTTGCACTCAAGACTGAAATTCAGAGGACTTAGAAAAATGACATTGGATTTAGGAGATTAAAACAAGCATAAAGAGTTAAGTTTTAACTAGAAAACTTCTACTGTGAAAATCAAGGTGTTAAAACAGTTCTGTGGGATCCAGGCACAGACTTGAAGCAGCATTCTTTAAAATGATTGCGATTTAAAACCATAAAAAAAATGTTTGTGTGGCCCACGTACCTCAGAACAGGACAGTTATAGACCATAATACCTTGTTCCTCTCTGTCTTGAAAAGGCTTCTTTTCTTTTTTCCTCTCCAGAAATTAGCCCAGCAGAGGAAGAATCAGTACGACCTCCTGAAGCAGCGCATTGAAAGAGAAAAGGCCATGTTTGTTGTGGCCCAGAAAATCCAGACACGTAAAGATCTTGTGGTGAGAGATTTAGTTCTGGTTCTTTGAATCTTTCCTTAAGGTCCAGCTTTGGACGTACACGAGTCTTCACTCGGATTTTTATACCGATGCTTCCAGATAACCCCTGAAAATAAGTAATCCTCTTTTAGCATGGCAAAAGTGAGGAGCTGAAGCATTCCAGTTGTGCCATGGCTAGTAAATCCTATCTGCTAGTCCAACTCTTACCGTGGCAGCAAGGACAGAGACTCCACTTTGAAATGGTGCTCACAAGGCTGTTGTAAAATACTGTTTTACTCCTCCCAAGTACAAAATGCTTCCGAGTAGCAGAGGGAAGGAACCATTTCTGTACGTTACCAGAGGAGCTTAAAAAAATCCCAACAATCAAAAAATTATTTGTCTCAATGGGGACTCACCATTCACTGGTGCTTGTGAGTAAAACAGATT
Organism: Calidris pugnax; assembly: GCF_001431845.1. Lineage (NCBI taxonomy): Eukaryota > Metazoa > Chordata > Aves > Charadriiformes > Scolopacidae > Calidris > Calidris pugnax. The sequence continues at coordinate 3,282,339 of NW_015090879.1, forward strand.
GTGTCTGACAGTGGAAAGAGCAGACAAATATAATTCCCACCTAAAGAGCAGAAAGTGACCATTTTTCCCTAATACCTTGTCAGCCCCAGACAGGGACCTTCTGATTTATTTGAGGGTAGTGTGTTGTTTTTTTTTTTTTTTCTTCTTCTTTCATACCAGCAATTTTCTTTTTCTTTTCTTCCAGGACAAAACCCATAAAGTAAAGGTGAAGAAAGAGACTAAAAATAGTCCAGCTATTTACAAATTCAAATTCCAGCGGAAACGGTAGCCTTTCTATTAAGTAATTGCTACCATCTTTGCTTAGAAAAGAGGATTCTGCTTATGAAGAAGGACCCACAGACCCTCTCGGTTTGTTTCTCACTGCAGCCCAGTGGTGAATTTGTTAAAACAAATTGCTGTGAGCCTGCGGTAGCCATAAATATATTGTATCTAATTAATTGATTAATAAATCAGAGTTTGTTGTCTTGGTATTTACAGTGGGAAGCCACAAGAGGTGCCTGAATGTCCTAGGAATACACAACATAAACAATCCTTGAAAAGTCAAGGTCAAAATTGGGAGATGGGGAGACTCGTTGCCCATGAGCAGAAGAGGTGCTTCAGGGCTGTGGGGTTCAGCTCTGGGGCTGCCACCACCACGTGTCCAAAACCAGGAGAGATGTTGGGTCAGCTTTTCTGGCTGTCTTTTCAAGCAGGTTAAAATTCAATTATTATCTTTCTGATCACTCCCCCGCCCCCAAATCCCTCTTTAATTCTCACTCTCAAGAGTGGAAAGGTGTTGCTAAGGGCACATCGCTGAATTTGGGCACTCTCCTGTGCTCGCAGTGGGGAATTGGTTCTTCCACTGTACAGCAGGGAAGAAAAACTACCTTTTTGAGTAATTTCCATAGCTAAGAAGCTGTTTGTGCTTATTTCTTCTCCCCTACAACGGGGCAGTGCCAGTGTTGCCCACCAGGTTTGAAGAGAGGTGACAATGAAGGGCAACTGGGGGACAGAAGCGTGTCCTCCATGGTGACAGCAGGTTGGGTGCAGGGGGGTAGCACCAGGAGGGGAGTTTCAGCCAAAAGCAATGAAGATCCTTGAGGGTCCTGGAGGAGTTCGGGCAAGTTGAGAGCGTTTGGGTGGAAACATTCCTCCTCTTATCTCGCTGGCGCCGTGTCTGCCAAGGAGCAGCACATGCCCATGCAAGACGGTGGGGAAAAATAGATGCTCTTCTCAAGCTCTTCCCACTTTGGGAGGTTTCCTCCCTTCTCTTGGATGAAAAGTGACTTTTTTTTACATCCTAAAATGCAGCTTCTCTCGTTGTTTCCGCCACTGCAGAGTTAGCAAGAGGGTTGGGGTGGGTTTTTCTCTGGGGAGCACGAAGGGAGGTCCCGTGTTTTGCTCCTCAAGGTGGAACTCAAGGAGGCCTCCGAGGGGCTCAAAGGAGGCCTCCAAGGGGCTCAAAGGAGGCCTCCGAGGATTCTGGCGCGGGATGTCACCAGTTCGCGGTGTCACCGTTACCGGGAGGCGATGAGCCATCCCCAGACCGGGAGGGAGCATCCCACCCCCCTCCGCGGGGAGATTTCGTCCCGCTCCCCCCGGGAAAGCCCCTGCCACCACCGGGGGATGCTCCTCCCGTCACTCCCCTCCCGGCGGGGGCAGAAGCGGCGGTCCCGGTCCCCGGGAGGGGGCAGCAACGCGCCGCGGCGGGGACCGGGACCGCGTTCCGGCGGCGAGGCGAGGGGGTGCCCCCGGGGGGGGGGGGGGG
>NW_015090879.1:3284095-3308364 GCF_001431845.1 Calidris pugnax
TCCCCGCTTTCAGGTGTCCCAGGGCATCCTCACGGATTTTGAAAGCTGAAGTTGCCAGTATTTGGAGAAACGCAAAAAAAACAGAGCAATTTAAAAAAAAAAAATCAAACGAGATTTTAAGGAAATTTTCAAGTGCACCTCTGTTTTTCAGGACCTGTTAGTTGTTTTTAAAACCTCCCCAAAGGTGCCGACTGCAGAGGCTGGGTGCCTTCGAAGTGAAACTGCTTTTAGAGTGAGATTTAAACGGGTAAATATTTGATCCTTATCCCTGACTAATTTTCCCTGCATTGAGAGAGATATTGAAAAAAAGATGGGAGAGCAAAACAGCAATTCCACTGGAAGACCCTAAAGGAATTACTGTCTGGCAGGAGCTGAAAAGTAACAACCTGAACAAGAACAGCTAATTAGCCCCGCGCTCGAGATGCCGGGTGCCTCCGATCCCATTGGCAGATCAAGTGCTGCGATGGGCCCAAATGAGCTAATCCCTGGAAGGGAGCCATCTCTTCCCAGGAAAGGAGAACAGGATCTTATGGGATGCAGGAGGGAGCTGTGGGGCTTCGAGGGGTCAGTGTTTTCCCCACAGAGAGTTGTGGGTCGAGAGATGTACTGCTGCTTCTCCCGGTGGTGGGGCTCCTCTACGCACAGGAGCCACAAGCTTTCAGGGAAAACATGAGTAGTTATGGCTGAGAAAAGTGCTGGCACAGTGTGTCAACTGCCCAGAAACAAATTTGGGCTCGAAATCATGTTTTCCAGCAGGTTCTGGAAAAACCTGTCTCCAAGAGATATTTAGGAAAGAAAGAACGTAGCTTGTGGCTAGGGGTGCAGGACGTGGTTGCCACCATCCAGCAGCAGATGGCTGTGGTGGAGGGCAGTGTCCCCATGGGCCAGTCACTGACCCAACAGCTGCCTCCGGGGCACATCACAAACAGCCAAACCCTTCCCTTCATCTGCCAGACCTGGTTCGACTCCCAAAGCCCTCAGTTTCCTCATCCTACAGCACCAAGATGTTTCTGCACGGGTCTGGGAAGAGTCAGGACCCTCTCACTGAGCACAACACCCAGCCCCCTCCACCACCAGTGGGATCTGCTGTCCTCTAGCAGGGCCCTCGTGGGGAAGGACACAGAGAAACAACCCCCAGCTATTTTGTGTTTGGGATAATTATAGTATCAGAGGCTGAACCAACAGGTTCTTTAGCAAGGAGATTCCCCACAGCTTGCAAGATACAGATATCAAAATACCCCACAGATTCACAGCTCAGGTTTCAGGTGACTCAGAACAATATTGTGCCGTATAATAATTTCATGTAATTCCTTGTTCAAGCTGAAGAACTCAATTGATAATGACTGACTATAAAAGTTAATAGCAGGCTACATTAAAAGCTTTCAGGATTATCTCTAGGCAACTGCAACAATATATTACGAGTAGGAGAACCATCACCAGCCCTTGGGCTTCACGGGTGGTTTCCTGTAGGCCCCATTTTCTGACCTGAACCCAACTGGAGACCAGCACAGTGGGGTGTCTCACCCCATCCCGGGGGCAGCACAAATCCAGAAGCCAACATGGTGGGGGAGGCTCCGGACCCCCCATGGGCAGCCACTGCCGGGTCCACAACAACCAGAGGGACAACCCCAGAGCCCTCCTCCCTGTTTCATTTCAACAGTGGAGCAAGGAGATGTGGTTACCCCCATCCCACCACCCGTTCCCAAAGGTGCTGCACCGTGTGTTGAGTCCACTCACCATGATCAGTTGGCCATCCTGAAGTCCCAGCAGCTCCCACTCGCCGTCTGGTGCTGCTGTCCTGGGGTCCCCAGTGGGGCAGTGGTCTGGTGGGACTGCAGGTGTCCCCCACACTGGCTGTCCTGGCTCTGTCACCGAGGTACGGCGGGGGGTTCAGCTGAGGTGACTTGCCCAAGGGCACCAAGGAGAAAAGGGTGGTGGAGCTCCTCACTCAAGCCTGAGCAGCTTCACAGCAGGGAGTTGAAAGAGCAGGATGTAAATCAGGAATGACTAATTGCTCTCAGCATGGCTGCCCTAAACCTCTCTCTTCCACGGGCTCCTTGGCCACCGGGACGGAGCAGAGCAGCGCAGGGGCTGCTGATGGCTGGGACAGCCCAGGCACCAGATATTAGCCCCACCACACACACTTGGGCACAGCCTCCCATTTCCCTCCAAACAGGGTATTCCTGCCCAAAAATCAATTACAGAGGGTGTCAAATAAATAAATACCTGCTGCTGCCTGTGTTGGGAGAAGCTGGGCATCGGGAGCAGAGCAAGCACCAGGCAAGGTGAAAGCAGCAAACTTGTGCTTTGCCATCTCTACAGTTATAGCCCCAAAGCTTTTAGTGCCTTGAGAGAACCCAGGTGAGCAGCATCACCCGGAGCAGGCAGGAACCCATTATTTAGTGAGAACATATTCCCAGGATGTGCCTGGCTTAGCAGACCTAAAGACTGAAATAGTAAGTTAGTGCATATAGATCATCATTTACTGAAGCACAAGCCCTGATGCACCTTTCTAGGGAAGCTCTAATTTATTATGCATTGTCATTAGCTGCAGCAGGCAGCAGGGCCTTCATTAGAGCTAGAGTTAAGGTCTGTTTTGGCTGCCTCATCAGCATCAGTGAACTGCGTCCCTGCGAGGTTTGATACAATTTAATTAACCTAATTAAAAGCTCTGATTGCAGAGATGATTGGGGTAGAGCCAGCAGCAACTGCATATTTATAACGAGCTGGAAGGTGTGGGACTGGAGCCAAATGATATGCATCTCTAATGAGCTGGTGCTATTGAAGTGTGGATTTGGAACACTAACATTTATTTTTGGCAACAATGGCCAGTTTATCTTCGTGATAGAAACGATCAGGGCTCGATCACATGGAGCAGGGAGCTCGGCGCTGTGCTCCCTGGGCTCCTCCAGCCTGGTGGCAGCCCCACACCATCACCCCACAGCCCAGCTGCTCCCCCAGGGCACTGCCAGCACCCCCACAACGGGCAGACACAGCACCCCCCACCCCACACCTCTTTCTCACACACCTACCTGCAAGATGCACACGCAGCATGCACAAGCCCACACCACGTGCTGGTAGCCCCAGATAAACCAGGTAGAAGATGCCAACAGGCTTCCCTTCCCCTGCCAACTCCTCCTTCCAGCCCTTCCATACCACTGCCACCCTCTCCAGACCCTCCAGCCCTATGGCCAGACAGGGTTGGGCTCCTGGGGCAAGGAACCTGCCTCCGTTACTCCTGCAGGCATCAAATACCCCATGTCCCTGGTCTTCTGTAGAGCACCATGCACCAGATAACAAAAAGCAGCCTGGAGTGGAGACCTTCTACCTACCCCCCTGCAGGGGCTTTAAAGCTTCTGCTGTCCTGGCCAATTGGGTTGGGTAAGCACCAACACCTGCCCCTGGTCCACCCACCACCGCAGGAGCCTTTTCTCCTCCTGCTTAAAGAGCAAGGGGCTGTCAGACCTTACAGCTTGGTGCTCTGCAGGTGGGCTGTGTCAGAACGTGGGGGCTCTGCTCAGGACACCCTTCTTTCTGGGCTGCAGCTGTGCTTGGTGGAGGAGACGGCAGTGACCTTTCTCTTTCCACGTTTAAAGGCTACAAACCCTGCTCAGAGCTGGGGCAAGACGTGCCATCAACTCTTATGCCCCAGGATCCGCAGGGATGTGCTGGCACAGGGCCCGGAGCTGTGCCCACGCTGGCTCTGATGTTGGCAGCTCCACTGCTGGGGGCTCAGACAGAGAGGGGGTTCCCGGGGGCTGCAGGAGAACAGGGAGGGCAGAGCCCCCCAGGACTGTGGGTGTGGGGTGCGGGTGGTCCATCTCCCTGCGGCCAGGGCTGGTCAGGCTGCTGCTGTACAACTCCCTGAAAGGAGGGCGTAGAGAGGTGGGGGGCGGTCTCTTCTCCCAAGTCCCAGGCGACAGGACGAGAGGAAATGGCCTCAAGTTACCCCAGGGGAGATTCAGGCTGGATATTAGGAACAATTTTTTCACCAAAAGGGTTCTCAGCCATTGGAATGGGCTGCCCAGGGAGGTGGTTGAGGCACCATCCCTGGAGGTGTTCAAAAGACAGGTTGATGTAGTGCTGGGAGGTATGGTTTAGTGATGGTGATGCTTCTTGTTTGTTGTGCGGGTGTCTAGTTTTGTCAAAGTTAGGTTGACGGTTGGACAAGATGATCTTTAAGGTCCCTTCCAACCCAGAAGATTCTGTGACTCTGTCCTGCCCCGGGGGCCATCACCATGGGCTGCTTGTCTGCAGTGGGGACTGCTCCCCATGAACCACCCCCACCTGCCTTGTTGTCCCTCCAATGAGGACGTGTGTCCTGGGGCAGCGGGCAAGGCAGCAGCACCAGATAACCCAGGGATGGGTGTCCCCAGCCCTGGCTTTCCCCTCGGTGGGGGTCAGGGTGCTGTGGGGAGTCGGGGGCTGGCAGCAGCAGCGGGGTGTCCCTGGGCTCCTGGGTAGCCAAGGTACAGCAGCAAGTCTGACGAGCCACTTGGAAAATTTGATCCATGCTAATTATGCTGAAAAAAAAAAAAAGCCTTTCTGATAACGAGTATGAAACAGGAGCGTAGATAATACTCATCTCTCAGTGCCATTAATCTTTAAAACTGGAACAATAAGTGAAAACACTGCAGGGCATATGAAGCAAGGTGTGATTCACATCTGCTCCTCCGTGGCCGCCGCCTGATTTATTGGCAAAAGGCAACTTCCCTGCACTGTTTCAACAGAGCTGCATTACTTAACACCACGGACTGTTTTGCCTGCCTTTATCAATCAAAGTATCTCCTCAGGTTTTTTTTAATAATCTGCCGTCCTTCTTCCCCAGTACAGCTCTGGAGCACGGGAGATGAGTCCCCCAAACCCACCACTCTCTCCCAGAGCAGGGCCCAGTTCTCAGCCTCTCCAGAGACCCCTCTTTCAGCCTGGACGTGGAACCAGTCCCTGACAGTGGGGATGAGGTTCCCCAGCCCCAGTGCAGCAGTGGGGCAGGGCAGGAGGTCTCCCAGGACCCAGGCTGCTCCGTGCCCCATGGAAGGGGGATGTGGGCTCCATTTCCATCCCTGAGGGCTGGTGGGCTACCTAGAAACACCTGGGGTTCCTGGCACCACACAGACACTCGCTCTCTGAGCCAGAGCTCTCCAGGTCCTCTGCCACCCAGACACATTGCATCTATCTTCACACTTGATGTTTTTCATTCTCAAATGGCTCTCTCTAGGATTCGCTTTCTTTTATTTAAAGCATGGATTTGCTGAAGTGACCTTTCAGCTGACCCTGAGGAGAGGTGGACGGCTGCTTCCCATTGCAGTCCCAGAAAGACTCCTGACCTGTGCCTTTCACTAAGTTCAAAGCACTGCTTGCCTTTTGGCCGTAGCCCTCAACGGAGCCTTGGGATGGATTTTTCTCCCACACTTCTGAAAAGACATCATCAGAGACATTTCCCCTCACAGGCTCTTTAATATTTACACTGACTTTGCGAGCAGGTAATATATTCCACCTTTTTTTTTAGCCTTTTATAAGCACATGCTCCTCCTTGTAGCACAGTTGGAGGCAGTGGTGGCTGTGTGTGAGCTGCCATGAGGGGCTGGGAGGACAGACAGATTGGGGCATGAGCTTGCAGATTGCTCTGGAGCTCTCAGCACCACCCGCAGCATCCCGGGCAGCTGCAGACCCAGAGTGATTCCCAATCAGCCCTGCTGATTCCCACATCTCCTGCTTCACCAGGGACACGGTCCTTAAAACCCTCCTCCCACTACTGACTCAGCCCAAAGCTGATCATCTTGTTAGTCGGAAGACAATCCAAACGCAAAACAAAATGCTGCTAAAAAATGTCCCATAGATTGCCGAGCGTCTTATAAAGCCTGGCCATGGGCTTAACTATATCAAAATCATACAGATGCTTTTTGTCAAAATCGTACTGAACCGGGAAGGCAGCGAGCAGCTCCAACCCAGAAGTGTCATAGATGTACTTGCAAATGTTTGTCCATAATTTTGTTGATTCCAGAACTGCAAGTCCAGGAGGGACTGTCAGATCCTGTGTTCTGATCGCTGCCATCCACCGCGTTTCACTCAGAGAGCCAAAACTGGGTCCAGCAGCTCAAGCTGGGGTTTGGCATTTCAGTCCCGAGGAGGCTGAGCCAGGGCAGCCTCCAGCAGGAGGTTCACCCATGCCCGGGGCTTTGGTGATGGCAGGGAAATGCTGAAGGGAAAGATGCCCGGGTGCTCCCCAGAGCAAAATCATGACCCCTGGGGCAGAGTAAGGCAAGACCTCTATAGTCCTTGGCATTTTCACTTGGAAGTAAACTTCTTCCTCGCCTCAGACCTGGTGAACACATAAACCACAGATGTATGTGAGCAGAGCATAGCCAGAAATGTCAATGGAGGCTTCAGGGTAGTGTTCCTCTGCACGTCCTGTGCCTCGCTCCAAAAGGTGTGTAGAAATGTCAACGGAGGCTTCAGGGTAGTGCTCCTCTGCGCACGTCCTGTGCCTCGCTCCAAAAGGTGTGAAAGGCCTGTGGGTAAAGTGCAACTTCCCGCCCCGATAAAATACCTTGGCCAACTGTTCATGGGGAAAAAAATCCTTCTTCACCTTTGGAGATGACAGGACACAGCCCCAAAGCAGGAGATTTGATCCTAAGCCTCTATAAACTGCGAGCATCCCATGCCTGCTGAGGGCAACGCAAACCTCCCTGTCTTCTTCTAACACTGCAAAGGTGGTGGGACACCAGGGGTCCTTGGCAGGGTGGGACCACCTGGGGTCTGGTCACCTTCCCACTGCATCTCCCCCAGGAGCAGGCGTCAGACCTGTTTCAGGAGGAGTCTGAGGAAGGATGAGCTCGGTCTCTCCTGTGCTCTGCTCCAGCGGTTGGTGTCCCTCTGCTCTGAGGACCTGCTCCTCACTGATGGTCACCCTGACTCCCCACATGCAGGGGGACAGCAGGGTCCCTCGGGGCTCTCCATGGAGCTGAGACAGAGCAGTCCCACCACGGAGATGGGATGGAGAAAAAGAGCCCAGGATGGGAAGGCTGGGAGATGCATCCTGGGGTGCAGGATGGGGCTGAGGGCTGGATGCAGGGACAGTGAGGACATGGGTGGTGGCTGCAGGGTGACACCAGGCTGGGGGGGCTGGCCTGAGGTGGCCCCTTAGGTGGGCCAGCGGTGACAAGAGCGGTGAGGCACACAGCTGCGCACAGGGTCACATTTTTTCAGTCCGTGTTGCCCTAACAAACAAATGTCCCAGGATGCAGACAATAATGTTTTTATGAGACTCTAAATTCTAAACTCAAATGCTCTTTGTAGTGGACTAATAGCCAACACGTGGCCCTTCGTCTCATGCTGAACTTTTGTGGTCCTACAGGGGAAAAAAAGGCCCTGGTGAGCATTTACACTGAGCACTTTGTTCTCACAGATTTGTAGAGCAAAGAGAATAATGTATTGAGACTCTCAGCCTGTGCCAGTTTGGCTTCATTTGTCCTTCTGAACTTGCCCTGAGAGATAATGTTTCCTTCTAATCTGCTGCCGTCCACCTACAGCAGGGACCCAGTGAATAATTCTCCCAAACAAGCCTTTATTCTTAAGGCTCTATCTGGCCCAAACCCTTTCTCCTCCTTACAGAGTGATTGTTGTGTTCATTACATGATAATAGCCCGAGCTGTATTCCAGCCCACTCTTGCCATGGCCACACAAACAAGGTCCAGGCTGCGCTGCCTTTCAGGATAATGCTGCTCATTTGGCATTATTTGAAAGAATGTGCCAGGCATCTGAGCACCAGGCGCTGGCCCTGCCAGCCTGCCTGCGTCAGACCACGGCTCTGACACAGTGGCTTCACTCTCCTGCAAGAAACCAGCCCATCCTCCAGAGAGCTGAGGTTTTCTTTCTGCACGAAAATAAATGACTGTTAAACTCCTAGGGGAAGGAGACACAAGGAAGAGGAAATAAGACTTAGAAGTCTCTGGTTAATGTGACAAATCTCTCCTATTCTTTTCTCTCCAGGTACTTATGTCACCCTTTCACAATGATATTTTAATAAGCCTGTGTAAGCTTCACAAATTGCCTTTTATATCTGTAGGAGATGGGAAGCTCCAGGGGATGAGCAATGTACACACGGAATGCACAAGAAACCCATTATCTAGTCTGCTCCTGGAAGTCACTTTCTAGGGATATCTGAAAAGGGTGCCCCTCTGAAAACACCCAAGGGAGCTCCCTCAGCTGTGGAGAGGTGTTGGTGATATCAGTGCTGGCTTCGTGGTGCCTTCCAATGGGATAAATCTAAGCTGAGGGCGGATACTGTGCTGAGGCACTGGCAGGGGACTTTATCCTTAACTCTGCTCCTGAGTTAAGAAATGGCTACGGGTCCCTCTCTGATACTTCCCAGGAAAATTGGGGAAATGAGAGGCTAAAGCCTTGGAGCTGGGTGATGAAGTGTCCCTCTGCTGAGGGGAGACTGTCTGACCCGGGCAACGACTGGTCCTGGGTGCTAAGTAGTGGGTTAGCTCGGACTGAGGATTGTATTGCAGGGATGTGTCACCCAGCACCCAGCACCCACTCGGTCTGTGGGTTCGTGGGGGGGCAGGGGAGCACACACGTGTGTGTGCAGGTGTCCTCAGGAGCACGCACGCAGAGCTCTGTCTGCCGAACACAATCTGTGCGGGCTGTTCCCAAACTAGTCTGTGCAGGGCAGGGGGTTCTCTCCAGGAAATGTAAGAAAAAAAAAACAAACAAAAACCCTCTCAGGAGCAGGTTCACACACGAGCACGTATATGAAAAACACACACACATCCACTGTGTGCTCACACTCGCTGTGGGTGCACGACTGTGGGTGCTTATATCTCAAAGCAGTGGTGAAAAAAACAGAGGGGCACTCAGGGTGGCTTGGCTTCCCCAATGCTGAGCAGCACAGCCCCCCCAAACCCTCACAAAACCCCACAAACCCCCGCAAAACCCCACAAAACCCTGCAAAACCCCACAAACCCCCGCAAAACCCCACAAAACCCCCACAAACCCCCACCTGCCCAGAACATTTGCTCATGCATCCATATCCCCCCCCATCCCCGCGTTCCTGCCCTGCTCCCAGCGCTGCTCCTGAGCTCCCAGAGCTCCCCAGCGAGTGTGACCCATCCCTGCACAGGACGGCTTGTTCCAAGAGCCGCGGGAGCTCGGAAAACCTGAGCAGGAACGGCAGTGTCCTTTGTGTATCACGAGGATGGACTCCTGCCAAATTCCTCTGCACCCACTGCCTCTATTAAACGTGTCAATCATTTCTTGGCAACCCAAGCCCCAGAGAAGAGCTGAGAGTCGACTTCAGACCGTTCGGTCGCTTTCATTAAATGGTGAAAAATACGTGCTGAGCTCTGTCTGCAGGGAGAGCCAGGTTGCTGAGCCCTTCCTGCTGGTGAAGGGGATGTGGCAGCAAAAGACAGACCCCCACGCAGTCACGGGCTCTGTCAGCCTGTGAAACACCCCCGATGCCTCTGCTCACGGGACCCCCACGTGTGGGTCTCAGTCCTGGGCAACTGGGAAAGCCAAGGGGTCAAGGTGGAGGGGATGCAGGAGTGCCCACACACGGTGATGCTGGCACAGGGTGGGCAGGGGGCTGGGGCAGGCAGGGACAGAGCTGTCATCTGCCTGTGACCACTCGGACAGCCTCTGCTAGCCCAGCTATTGCCAACCAGCACAGAGGGGCTGGCAGGGAAGCAGCTCCCATTCCTGGAGCTGAACCCAAGGGAAAAAGCTGGGGTGTCTGGCTCCCCACCCTCGGCACCAGCTGGGTGCTGGGTGGGAAGGTGCCCTCGCTTCAGGGTGGCACCTGGGCTGCGGTGGCAGGGCCAGCAGTGCTGGCACCCAGGAGCAGCGGGGCTCTTGGGAACAGAACAGGAAATTCTGGGTGACTCAAAGATTCCTGGCACAGGGCACAGCTGGTGCCAGCTGAGCACAGCGTGAGAGAGGAGGACAAGTGGGCAGGGACCCACCGGAGGAACCCGGGCAGAGCACACCGTGGGGGTCAGGATCACAGATGAGGAGCCTGGGGACAAACCTTGAGAGTTGTCTTTGGGGGGGTCACCACAGGAAGGGGAGGAGGGGGCCAGGCCACGGAGCAATGGTGGGTCCAGGGATGGTGAGCTGAGGAGCTGCAGCTCTCCCTGTTTCTCAAGGCAAGAGGAAAAGGACATTGCACGAGAACAGAGAGACTTTAACTTCTCGGTTGTGTCCACAGCCCCCAACAGCACAGCGTGGCCAGTGGCTCGGCAAGTGAGTGGCCCCGGGATGACACACTCCACCCCAGGGTCAGGGACCTTCCTGCTGGCAGATGCCCCCACTGCCCTGGCAAATGCCGGGGCCCAGCTGGGCACTGAAGACTATTCCAGCCCCGATTCCTCCTGGCCCCCGGCCAGCGTTTCCTCCACCAACAGGGACATTCTGCAGTTGCTGCTCTCAGCCGAGCCCAGCAAACACCTCCCTGTGTGCAGACACCAGTGTCCCGAGAGGCCCCCACTACCAGAGCTGCTCTGCATGGGACACAGTGCCCTGGGGACGTGGGGACAGGTCCCTGCTCAGCCCCACTCCAGGGGTCCCACAGAGACACTGCACACCCGCTCCGCTCCCACCCGGGCAGCTCTCCCCTCCTCTCCTCGCCTGCTCCTCTGCTTCTTCCCTTTGCCTTTGCCTCCTCACGTAATTCCTTTGATCTTCACTCCAGGGGCTCACTATTAAAAATTAATGTTTCATGGATGTTGCTACCCATGGCTTGAAAAATGGCTTTTCTCCCCCAGGTGGTGGCTTGCACCAACTCCCCAAGGACTGTTTGGCTCTGAGTGAGAACAGCTGGGGACAAAACCTCTTTGGCTTCTTGTGCCTCGGCTCAGGGCAGGATGGGACCCGCTCCTGTTGTGCCTCAACGGGGGAGCTGTGGCCGTGCCTCGGTGCTGGGGCTCATTCCCCCATCATTAGCAGAAGGGCCGGTGCAGGGTGGAGGGTGCTGTGCCCTTGGTGCCCTCTCAATGGGGCTTTCTGCCCAGGTTCCTCTGCACCCAGGTGCCAGGAGCCAGTGGAGGGCACCTCTGGTCGGGCATTGGAATAGGCTGCCCAGGGAGAGGGTTGAGTCACCATCCCTGGATGTGTTTAAAGGACGTTTAGATGGGGTACTGAGGGATATGGTGTAGGGGAGGGCTTTGTAGAGTAGGGGAGATGGTTGGACTCGATGATCTTGATGTCTGGAGAAGAGAAGGCTGAGGGGAGACCTTATTAATGCCTACAAGTGTCTCAAGGGCAGGCTGAGGGAGGAGGGAACCAGACTCTTTTCAGAAGTTGCCAGTGAGAGGACAAGGGGCAACGGGCACAAGTTGGAACATAAAGGGTTCCACTTGAATATGAGGAAGAACTTTTTCACGGTGAGGGTGGCAGAGCCCTGGAACAGGCTGCCCAGGGAGGGTGTGGAGTCCCCTTCTCTGGAGATTTTCAAGACCCACGTGGATGCTCCTGAGTAACATGCTCTAACAAGCTCTGGGTGGTCCTGCTTTAGCAGGGGAGTTGGACTAGATGATCTCTATGGTCCCTTCCAACTCTAGAAATTCAGTGAAATTCAGTGAAATCCCAAGGGTCTCTTCCAACCTGAATGATTCTATGATTCTCCGAGCCGATAACAGAGACGTGAATACAGCGCTGTCTCCAGCAGCCCCAGCACCCTTGTTTCCCATCCTGGGCTGCCTTGTCCAGTGCTAGGGGCTGAGGGGGGGTCCTGGCCCCTTCTCTTGGGCTCCTCTCTGCTGGAGGAGGCTGGTCCTCGCACGGCCTCGGCTGGGAGCCGGGCTGAAGGCAGACGCACAGCCCGGGGCGAGCTCAGCCTGGGAACGGTCCTCGCTCCTGTCCTGCTGGGTGTTTTTGGGAGGGAAGGGATGCAGCGCCTGGGGCGGCAGGTGGGTGCAGCAGGAAGTCGGGCTTGCTGAGCTGGGTGTGTAGCATGTGGGGATGCTTGTCTGGGCTCCCAAAGCGTTTTCCAAACACTTTAATTATAGTGATTTATATGGCAAAAGTGTGGGGGCGAGAGCTTGGGAAAGGCATTAGCAGGTTTGTTCCGAGGGCTCTAATCAGGAGTAGGTGATGGGGGCAGGGAGGGTACAGCACCGGGCTGTACCTTGAACTGCGGCGTCAGGACAGGTCTGAAGGATGCAGAACCTCCCAGCCATGCCAGGGATGTGCTGGAGGCATCCTTGAAGCCTCGGTGTGTTCTGGGCTCCTGCAGGAATGGCCCTGGCACCAGGAGTACCACCAGAGGTCCTGTGCCCATCCCCTGTGCTGCTCCCAGCTGAGGTCTGCGGCACAGTGTGTCCTGGGCATCCCCCACACACAGCCCCAGCACAGCCCAGGCATCCCCCACCGTGACAGAGGAGACACACAAGCTCACATGGCACTGGAGGGTCTTTGCAAGATAAGTCACCAGAAAATGCCCAGCAATTCAACAGCAGCTCAGCATTCTCCTCTTGGTGGTGTTACCTTGAAAGCGAATAACCTCTACAACACTGTTCTCTTAAATCTTCACTGTGTTACTTGCACACACACGCACACACTCACACCCCCACAGTGTCTGTAGCTCCCTGGCAGCCGAGGAGTTGCTGGTCCCTGCAGAAAAACCACGTCCCCCCCCCAAGCCCGGGGAGCCCTGCAGCCAGGAAAGCACTGCGGGGCAGCAGCGCTCGCTCCGAAACCTCAGCCCTCGCCAAGCCTGACTTGCTCTGAGGAGACTGTCACTCCTTCCCAGCCCTAATTACACCGGAGGAAGCGAGAGAAATATTGGGCTGCTGTCGTGACTGGTGGCAACAGCCCGGCCCTGGGCACAGCACGGGGGCTGCAGGGCTGAGCCATGGCCATCAGCTGGTGCAGGGACCGAGCAGTGCCAGCGCGGTGGCTCTGACCCCTCTGAGCCACCAGAGGATGCAGCCCTGGCAGCGTGGCCGGAGCACATGTCACCCCCTGCTGCAATCCTGCTTCTTGGCCTGTTTTCTGATAAATAACCTTTTTCCTGTCCCTTTTGACACTGATGTTTATTGATGGCTGAAATCCCTTACAGCCAGGTCTGGCCTCACAGAGCCGAGGTGCCCCCGCGTGTCCCGTGGCCAGGGAGCAGGAGCAGGAGAGGGGCAGAGCCAGCTCTGCATCACCGAGATGCCCAGAGCCTCCCCAACCCCACTGTGTCAGGGTGGATGCTGGCAGAGGCTCCCAGCAGAAACGTGGCATTGAGGACAGAGTGAAAAAAAAAAAGAGTGTGCTTTAAATAAACGTACCTCTGCTTCCCGAGGCGGCTGCTCCTGTCTGTGCAGGCAGCGCTGAGCATCCCCAGCCTTGGCTCTCTCCTGGGGAGTGTGGGGCAGCCCCACAGCAAAGGGGCACCCTGAGCCTCAGAGCCCAGCAATAGTGTCTTCAGAGGGCAAAGGCAGCCAAATCTGGGGCTGTAGGATGCCCCCCATTCCCAAAACAGGCCAGGAGGCACCAGCTGGAGGTCGGGGCTCCAAGGGCTGAGCCCGGAGTCCTCACCCCCAGCTCCCATCAGAGGACATCAGCCCTAAAACCACATGGACACGGGGTGGCAAACCGCTCTGCCCTACCTGGGGAGAATTTGCTGATTAAGGGATAAGCAATCACTTCTCTACCCACAGGCTCACGTTATCACTTAATTGAATCCAATTGATTGAGAAGCTAAAAGCAGCCCTGGCTTAGAGCATTGCAGATGGTGCCTGGGAGCAGGGCAACGTGCTGAACCCTTAAAAGCATTGGCATCAAGGGCAGACAGAGTCTTGCTCTCCTAAAGTGTCTCACACATCATTATTATGAACGGGAACCAGCAGCAGGAGGGCAGTTCCAGGGGAATATTATTTATCATACTTCAAGTCTGCACAAACAGCCTCTTATTCTTGCCCTCTCTGCCCTCAGTGGGCAGGCTCTGCTCCCGCAGAGATTTCAAGGGAAGGAAGTGTGCATCTGCAGGGCGATGTGGGGGCAGCCTGGCTCTTAAGTGGTCTAACCACTAGCCCACACTGCTGGGCAGGGAGCCCAGGAGACCTGCTGCCCAAACACACGCTTGTACGGAGGAGCAGCTGCACCCGGGGCTGCTTGGGAACCCGCATCCCCCAAAGCCCTACCACAATGTCCCCTACGAGGGCAGGGACAGACACTGATGTCCCTCCAGGCACGGGGAAAAGACATGGAGGGAAGTGATGGGCACCCACACAGCCTTCGTGGCAGCCTTGGCTTTGTGAGGTCCCAGTGGGGCAGGGAGTGGGGCAGGGAGTGGGGCAGGGAGCCAGTGCTTTCTCAGCAGCCGGCTGAAAAGTCCCTGGGTGCAGCTGGGGCATCTCCACACCGAGTGACAGCATGTTCTCCACGAACTGTTTCTTCATAGTGAGCCTGTGGGACCTCCCAGGGGACAGGGAATATCTCCTGACGCTCTGTTTGCAGTGCCACTGCCCAGACATGGTCAGCCTTTGCTCACCTTGCACTTGTCTTTCTCGTTTTTTTGTATTTTTCAGGCATTCAGCGCTGACATCCCCATAAAAGGCAGTGCATACTTTAATGCTGCTACTTTCTTCTCCATTAATTAAAATCAAATTATAGCTGATGCACACTGCATACTTCGCAGTGAAAGCAACCTGCTTTCCCACTCTGCTCTCTGGAGCCTTTTTCACTGGAGCAAATTATGGAGCCTGCTGAGCTGAAAAGAGTGGAGCCCTGCAGAGACCAGGGGGATGTCCAAGGACCCAGTTGGCCAGAGCCTCTCCTGGGCTCAAATGTTGGGTTTTTGGCAGGCTGGGGCCATGGTCTGCCCAGACATGGTCAGCCTTTGCTCACCTTGCACTTGTCTTTCTCGTTTTTTTGTATTTTTCAGGCATTCAGCGCTGACATCCCCATAAAAGGCAGTGCATACTTTAATGCTGCTACTTTCTTCTCCATTAATTAAAATCAAATTATAGCTGATGCACACTGCATACTTCGCAGTGAAAGCAACCTGCTTTCCCACTCTGCTCTCTGGAGCCTTTTTCACTGGAGCAAATTATGGAGCCTGCTGAGCTGAAAAGAGTGGAGCCCTGCAGAGACCAGGGGGATGTCCAAGGACCCAGTTGGCCAGAGCCTCTCCTGGGCTCAAATGTTGGGTTTTTGGCAGGCTGGGGCCATGGTCCCCCAGGGCCAAGGGGAAGAGCATCAGTGCTGCACCCCAGCAACCTCACTCCACGCAGAGGGGAGGCTGCCCAGCAGCTGGGAAGGTGAGGACTGGTGTAAACTGGAGGTTTTGAATGGCCAGGAGCCTGGCCAGTGTCTCACCATCCATGGAATGCCAGTGTCCATCTGCCAGCCCCAGGAGGTGCCTGTCCCATGGGGGCCCAGCAGAAAGAAGCAGAGTGGATACTCATCTCCCTGCACTACTCTCTGGTGCTCAGCACTTGGTTAATTCTTCTCCACTTTGTGCTTCAAATGGGACAAGGCTCTGTGAGTGCAGGGTGCTGCTTCTCAGGCACAGCCCTGCCATCACCTCCTTCCTCCAGCAAGGGACAAACCCCTGCCCAAGGAGAACTGCAAATGGCTTATGTCCCCCTTGCTTTGGGCCAGCAAATGGCATCATCTGCCCATGTCCTGTACCCTCTGTGAGAGAGCAGCAGCACAGACACGGGGAGGCACCGTACCCCGTGGGACTCCACACTGCACCGAGGCAGGGACCTGTGATGCCCCAGCTCCTGTGGCTCAGCACAGGGCCCAGCAGATCTCATCCCTCTGCCTGGCAGGCACAGGCAGGTCCTTCTGCCCAAAACCAGGTACTAGGTCCCCAGGAAACAGCAAGTGGCTCAGCACAGAGCCAGCCTCACTTGTGAAGGGCCTCAGAGCAGCAGCACGGACACGGGGAGGCACCGTACCCTGTGGGACTCCACACTGCACCGAGGCAGGGACCAGTGATGCCCCAGCTCCTGTGGCTCAGCACAGGGCCCAGCAGATCTCATCCCTTGCCTGGCAGGCACAGGCAGGTCCTTCTGCCCAAAAACAGGTACTAGGTCCCCAGGAAACAGCAAGTGGCTCAGCACAGAGCCAGCCTCACTTGTGAAGGGCCTCAGGAGAGAGGAAAAGGTGCCCCAGGCCAGCCCCTGCCCCATATCCATTACAGTTGCATTTTTTTTTTCCTTAGGGAAAGGGTAGAGTTTCTGAAAAAAAAAAAAAGACAAGACTTCCCTTGTGGCCCTTGTGCTGGTGCTGGCAGGAGCCATGTTTGGAGTAATACATCATCAATGGAAGGTACTTAATGATATATTGCCCTAATACATCACCATAGCAACAGTGCTCTAATAATGTATTATTCTAATGTGTTACCCAAGTGTGCGTTCTTCCCCATGATGTATGGCTCGGATTGCTGTGCTCTGCCAAGCCCAGACACAGCAAAGCTCCCCTGCCCACCGAGCACCTCCTCGGAGCAGGCCCTGCCACCACACAGGATGCTCAGGCTGAGTGGGCTCACCCCTCCTCCTGCCACAAAGGACACCTCTCCTCACTGATGGTCTTCTCACGCCATCAAAAACCGTGTTTGGGACTGTGGAGTGAGTTTGAAAACAACCATTGGGGTCAATGTGCTTTTTGTGGTGGCTGCTCAGGTTGTGAGCGTCTGTCTCAGCTCCCCACACTGGTTGCTCCTGCTGGTACACACCCTCCTCCCTCTTCTCCACGGGTTATCAGGGTTCTCAGCCATTGGAATGGGCTGCCCAGGGAGGTGGTGGAGGCACCATCCCTGGAGGTGTTCAAAAGACAGGTTGATGTAGTGCTGGGAGGTCTGGTTTAGTGATGATGATGCTCCTTGTTTGTTGTGTGGGTGTCTATTTTTGTCAGTTAGGTTGACGGTTGGACAAGATGATCTTTAAGGTCCCTTCCAACCTAGAAGATTCTGTGATTCTCCTGCCCCCCAAGCCCTGGTCTCCCACTGCCCTGCACCCCAACTCCAGCAACCATCACAGGGGACATGCAGGGACTGGGCAAAGCCTGAGGGTGCTGCAGGGTTTGCTTCCATCTTCATGGGCACCCCCAGCCAGAGGTGGGACTTGGCACCCGAGGGCAGAGGAGCTCCTGGACCAACACACACCCAGGCACATGGCACAGCACGGTGCTCAATCCTCCCCCTCCCCATCTCCCAGCTGAGGTATAGTGTCTCACTTGTGGAGCTCCGAAAAGACAATCTGAAAAGCATTCCTTTCCTGGCATTTGAAAAGTTCAGAAGGGGAAGTGACGGGCTGGTTTGTGCATTTCTCTAGCCCCTTCCAAGGTAGCGAGGCCACAGAGAGCCCTGGGTTTGCTCGTTAACAATGAAAATACCAGCTGGAATTCTCCTGCCGCCCATGACAGGGAGAGCATTGTTTCCAATTCACACTATCTTTTTTGACCATTCAAATGCCATTAATTCAGTCACCCCAATGCGTAGGACAGTTATCTGAAATGTTTTCCCAAACAGCTTAGTGACTATAGAGCAACAATTCATGGAATTGCTCGGGGACATCTGTGCAAAGCAACGCGCAGCAAAGCGCTCGCAGCCGCCTGAATGCTCTCTGTGTGGAGCCCGGATTCCTGAGAGGAGCAGGGAAGCTGGCAAGACAGAGAGTGACTGAATGAATGGCAGGAGAAATCATTTCATCTATGCAAATCCATGCCAAGCTCTCCGTGCAGCTGCTGTGGGCAGGGAGCTCGGCCCCTCCGGACTGACACGGAAGAAGATTTTGTTGTGCTGTGGAGATGATGCCCCTGCCAGACTGGCAGCCCCTCGCTGCACAGGGTGGGCAGCCACTGGTGTCCCCCCACCCTCCAGCCTGTGTCTGCCATCCCAGGTGTCTGGGGTGAATCCTCCCAGCAGTGCTGGATGCAGAGCAGGGCTCTCTGTGGGCTTTAGAAGTCCCTAGAGAATGAAAGCCACCTACCAGCTCAGAGCTAATGATGCCCATGGCATCATTATCATTCCTCATGGACCATGAGAGGAGCAGCAGCACCCTCTGGACCAATAGCTGTCTGTAGTGACCACAGTGCCAGTGAACAGGAACCCTCTGGGGACCCGGGACAAACAGGGCAGTTGGACTAGATTATCTCCGTGGTCTCTTCCAACTCTAAAAATTCAGTGAAATTCAGTGAAAGCCCCCAAGGTGACCTCGCAGCACCCAGCTGAAGGGAGGTCCAGGCCCAGGGTAGGAGCAAAGTGGGACAGTTACTCCTCCAAGGCACCCCTGCCAGTGCCAGGCTGATGAAAAGCAGAAAACAAAGGACTACCTGAAAAAAAAAACAAACCAAAAAAACACCCCAGAATTCTCAGGTCTCTCACCAGTGACTGCCAAGGTGCTGTGTCAGCCCAGCTGGAGGTTTTCATGGTGGAGGGACACCCCTGCAGGAGTTCTGCAAGGGCTGTATCGTCCTCAGACCACACAGACCCTCATGGAAAACGGCAACGAGGGAGCACAACCCAGGGGGAAACAAACCTGTGACACCCCGGAGTGGGGTCCTGCTGGAGAGATGTAGAGGCAGGAAGGCTGCTGTGTGTCCCCAGGGCCATATCGGAGGGTCCCTTGGCTGTGGATGAGGATGCTGCAGCTTTGGCCACACACCAGGGTGGTGAGAGAGGCAGGAGACCTCCCTGTGCTGCATTTACAACCCTCCTGTGCTGCACCTGGGCAGATTCCTGACTCTTGATGTTCCAGGGGGACGGCAGTGACAAATTACAGCATCCACAGCAGAGAAAAAGGGAAGCAGAGTGACCAAAGGAGGAATGATGGTATTATCAATAACGTTTCCAATAGCTGATGGATGAGGACACCCAAATGATTTTTAAGGTTTCAGTAAAAACGCTCCAAATGGCAGCTCAAAGGCAAAGTGTGTATTAATCCAGGGCTCCCAAGGAAGCCCTCCAGGGACACGCACAGCAACGCCAGCCTCAGGCACAGCCCGTGCTCAGCATCACGCCGTGGACAGCCCATTTCATAGCAGACATGAAGGGACCTTTTCCTTGTCCCCGTGGAGACAGGAGCAATCCCGAGAGGGATGGACACACCGACACGTTGCTCAATGGGACGATTCTAAATTGCTGAGATTTTTTTCCCCACCTTCCCTACCCAGGGCTCGGTGTGAATGCTGACTAAACAGCCTCTGGAAACAAACAGCTTTTGGGAAGCTGCTGTAAAAGCTCGCTGATTTCACCAAAAGCAAGAGTAAGGAACATCAAGGAAAAGATTACCTCCTAATTCTTTGGGGAACTGATTTTGCAGAGCAGCCATCCCGTTTTAATGAAATACAAACCCTCCCTTCAGAAGGCAGGGTGTAGCCCCCTGCCCTGTACACGGCAGGATGTACAGCTGAGAGCTCTGTAGAATTCTCAGGTCTCTCACCAGTGACTGCCAAGGTGCTGTGTCAGCCCAGCTGGAGGTTTTCATGGTGGAGGGACACCCCTGCAGGAGTTCTGCAAGGGCTGTATCGTCCTCAGACCACACAGACCCTCATGGAAAACGGCAACGAGGGAGCACAACCCAGGGGGAAACAAACCTGTGACACCCCGGAGTGGGGTCCTGCTGGAGCAGACCAGCCAGAGCCCCAGCCTGGCCAGCACAGAGATTGAGCAGACGTAGAGGCAGGAAGGCTGCTCTGTGTCCCCAGGGCCATATCGGAGGGTCCCTCGGTTGTGGATGAGGATGCTGCAGCTTTGGCCACACACCAGGGTGGTGAGAGAGGCAGGAGACCTCCCTGTGCTGCATTTACAACCCTCCTGTGCTGCACCTGGGCAGATTCCTGACTCTTGATGTTCCAGGGGGACGGCAGTGACAAATTACAGCATCCACAGCAGAGAAAAAGGGAAGCAGAGTGACCAAAGGAGGAATGATGGTATTATCAATAACGTTTCCAATAGCTGATGGATGAGGACACCCAAATGATTTTTAAGGTTTCAGTAAAAACGCTCCAAATGGCAGCTCAAAGGCAAAGTGTGTATTAATCCAGGGCTCCCAAGGAAGCCCTCCAGGGACACGCACAGCAACGCCAGCCTCAGGCACAGCCCGTGCTCAGCATCACGCCGTGGACAGCCCATTTCATAGCAGACATGAAGGGACCTTTTCCTTGTCCCCGTGGAGACAGGAGCAATCCCGAGAGGGATGGACACACCGACACGTTGCTCAATGGGACGATTCTAAATTGCTGAGATTTTTTTCCCCACCTTCCCTACCCAGGGCTCGGTGTGAATGCTGACTAAACAGCCTCTGGAAACAAACAGCTTTTGGGAAGCTGCTGTAAAAGCTCGCTGATTTCACCAAAAGCAAGAGTAGGGAACATCAAGGAAAAGATTACCTCCTAATTCTTTGGGGAACTGATTTTGCAGAGCAGCCATCCCGTTTTAATGAAATACAAACCCTCCCTTCAGAAGGCAGGGTGTAGCCCCCTGCCCTGTACACGGCAGGATGTACAGCTGAGAGCTCTGTGATGGCATATGTCAGACACAGCCTTGGAAACGCTGCCGTGCTGGAAACGTAACAGAAAACATTGTTTTCTGTTGAAAACTGGCAAATCTCCAGGCCGGGGTTTCAACGGATAATTTGTAGATTGAATGTTAATGAACATTATTGTTGTTATCTGGAGAGGCTGGGCTGACTTCACTCTGCTGCCAATTGCACATCTTGATTTTTTTTATTTATTTATTTTTTTTACCCCTATACCCACCAGAAAGGGCAATTCCAGCACAGCTGACAATTCAGGAAGCCAATTGAAGGCACATGGGAAAAGGAGATCCTTACTGTGCCCAGCCCACATCACTCCCGCAAACTCTGCTGCTTCACGTACTTGCTTAGATATGGGATCATTTCACCCAAATCCTCTCTGTCCTTCCTCCTGCAGACTCCCTGTGCTTCAGCAACCACCCCCAGCCCTGCTCTCCGGAGGTCAGGACCCTGCATCGATGGCATCTTTAACAGCATAAATCTCTTTTTAGCTCTTTGGGGACAGAGGCGGGCAGGGGAAACGCTGTCATTCCTGCAGCCTTGCACTACGCTGGGAGTTTGTGACAAAGCTCTGCTGGTAGGAGCCTTTTTGTGTGGAACACCAGTGCATGGCACAGCACAGCAGCTTACTGGAGATCTGGGGGGGCTGCAGTGGTGCAGCACCAGGCAGTGCCCCCCCCCAGCTGGCTCCCAGGCACCGGCAACGCAGAGCGACCCACCGTGATTTATGTGGCACTTGTACAATTGATGCGCTTTGTGCCTGGGGACAGTTAAATGGTAGCTCTGTCATTAGTTTAAGCAGAGGTTAAAGGTGATCAATAACAAGGGTTTCATGCCCAATTGATCACCCCTCGCTATTTATTTCTGCCTTTTGCCTCCCATCCTCTGGTGCTTTTAGAAATGGTAATTAAAGGTAGAACAAGTGTTCCACTGAGCAGAGTATCAAACACTCCAGGTATCGATTCAATACTCTCCCTCTTAGTGAGGCTGACCTGTGTCCTCCCCAACTGGTGATGCTGGGGAGGGGCTGGGGAGGCGAGTCCCCTCCCGGGGGACACATCCAGTCCCCTCCCCCTGTCCCCAACTGGTGATGCTGGGGAGGCGAGTCCCCTCCCGGGGGACACATCCAGTCCCCTCCCAGTTGGACACCAGCAGCGTGGCTGAAGGGCAACTGGGAACTGCGGGAGGGCTTGGGGACAGGAGGCTTTTCCCTACTGGGTCCAACCCTTTCCCTCCCCAGAAGGTGACCCAAAGCAGCCCCACCAGGCTTCTCCTGGGTGCCGCAGGGGCTGAGCACGGTGGGTCAGACCCTCACCCCTGTGGATCCCCCAAGTCTCTGCCACACGAGTGCGTGGACTCTTTGGGAGGGCTCCGTGGGGATGACAAGGGCAGCAACACGTGAGGTCAGGTTTGGCAACAGTTTTCATCCCTTTGCTCCTGAATAACGCTGCGACACCTGAGACCGTGCTAAGGCATGAGAAAAGATGTGATTAGAACTAAGTACTCACCATCTCCTGGCACTCTGAGCTCCGCAGAGGACACAAAAGCATAAGGGACACCGACCTTGGTCCTAAAGAAGACCAAGACCTTGGTCTTGGATCCGAAGCTGCACCCTGGGAGTGAGGGCAGGGGACAAGGGCCGGCCACCACGGCACGTCGGAGCTTCTCCAGACAGCTCTGCCACGAGCAATGTGAGTAAAAATAACACTGTGCTGATGCACGTCAGCCGGGAGCGGGAGATGGCACTGGGCTGTGCTTGTCATCACGAGCTGGAGCTCCACGGGGCTCCCGGGCTGATGGACACCGCTCAGCAGTGGGTGATGCCCTTCCACAGCTTCTCTAAACACACAGAGAGCCTGTCCTGGTCTCCTGGGGCAAGCAGGGTGAGCAACACTTTGCACAAACCAGGAAAATACCCATATACTGACTGGTAAGAGAGAGGGTCACAGGACAGCAGCTCAGTACAGCACAGCTCTGCCCACGCTGCACCTCAGGGAGCACATGGAAATGTTCTTTCCACCAGAGCCTGCAGCCCCTCAGAGCTCACCAGGAGCATCACATTCTGCTCTACCTCTTTTTGCTGAGACCCTCTCAGCACTCCCTAGAAACTAACCCTTACAACTTAAGGAAAGACATATTACATCACTTCACGAGAAGTAAAAACACTGGAAAAAAAACAACCCCTCAAAACATTTCTCATAGTCCTCTAGGAGTAAATTCCAGGAGCTCCAATATTCACTTAGAGGAAAGTCTCCACTGTAGCAAACCTGAAAAGCACCCTTCTGTGCTACGGTTCTCTCACTGCCCATGCTTTTGTTGATTTATTTCAAAAGCTACCACTTCTTTTGTCTTAACCAGGTTAGTCTTAAACATGACTGAAAAAACTTCTCCAATTTAAAGCTAATTATATATTTTAAAAAAAATACATAGAGACATCTGATGCAATGACCTGACTTTTAAAACCGATCCTGCAAATGACTGCAAAAGATACAAATATGTAAATCAACTTCATTTCCCAGACTTTTGGCTCACTACAAATCCAAGATCCAGCATCATCTCAAAGCCGCCCAGCCTCCAGGGTCAGTGAGTGGTACTGACACACACTGAGCTCCAGGTAATGAAAAACCACAGGACAAACTTCCACTGGAAAAAAAAAAACAACCCAAACAGCTACAGCGAAATGAAAAAAAAAACGCCCATTGGCTTTCTCATACCTTGTATCGATCCCCATGTGAGGAGCAGGCACTTCCAGGCATCTGACAACTCTTGTGTGTGTAAGTGACATCTGCAAGGAGATTTTGGTGCATTTGGTCCTGCTTTTACTCTCGAGGCACTCGGCTGTAGAGACATCTGATGCAATGACCTGACTTTTAAAACCGATCCTGCAAATGACTGCAAAAGATACAAATATGTAAATCAACTTCATTTCCCAGACTTTTGGCTCACTACAAATCCAAGATCCAGCATCATCTCAAAGCCGCCCAGCCTCCAGGGTCAGTGAGTGGTACTGACACACACTGAGCTCCAGGTAATGAAAAACCACAGGACAAACTTCCACTGGAAAAAAAAAAACAACCCAAACAGCTACAGCGAAATGAAAAAAAAAACGCCCATTGGCTTTCTCATACCTTGTATCGATCCCCATGTGAGGAGCAGGCACTTCCAGGCATCTGACAACTCTTGTGTGTGTAAGTGACATCTGCAAGGAGATTTTGGTGCATTTGGTCCTGCTTTTACTCTCGAGGCACTCGGCTGTTAAGGACACAGAGAGCCCAGCAGCTCCAGCTCCCCATCCACCTTTCTTAAACGTGCTGACAGAAAAAAACAGCTTGGGACCATTATGAAAGAAATACTATTCTTTGGCTGTGGTGACTGCTGTCCATTTCAGCCCTAGAGCAGCTGCTGCAGGGATTAAAATGCAAGAAAGCCTTGGAGGAACGATAATCTGGCCAAGTGATCAGAAGTGGATTGCCCTCTGTGGAGCTGCAAGAAGCCAACGTGTCCACATGGAAACACAGCCTGGTGCTGGAGGTGTTGTACAGGTGGCTTTATTGGGCAGAACGCTCCAAAAGAAAGGTGGGGAAGAGGAAAAAAAAAAAAAATCAATAAAAAACCATATCTTTAAAGTTCGTCATGGACAGCATTGTGCTCTCAGCAGTGTATGAGTCAGGGCACCCATGGAACTAAAACACCTTTGCAAAGCTTACAGGAAACAACGCTCATTTTGACAAACAGCAAAAATAATGTGGTATCAAGGAAGATGAAGTATTCAGGAGGTCTGAACCTCACAAT
>NW_015090879.1:3316325-3323505 GCF_001431845.1 Calidris pugnax
GATGCTGGGGAGGCGAGTCCCCTCCCGGGGGACACATCCAGTCCCCTCCCAGGTGGACACCAGCAGCGCGGCTGAAGGGCAGCTGGGAACTGTGGGAGGGCTTGGGGACAGGAGGCTTTTCCCTACTGGGTCCAACCCTTTCCCTCCCCAGAAGGTGACCCAAAGCAGCCCCACCAGGCTTCTCCTGGGTGCCGCAGGGGCTGAGCACGGTGGGTCAGACCCTCACCCCTGTGGATCCCCCAAGTCTCTGCCACACGAGTGCGTGGAATCTTTGGGAGGGCTCCGTGGGGATGAAAAGGGCAGCAACACGTAAGGTCAGGTTTGGCAACAGTTTTCATCCCTTTGCTCCTGAATAACGCTGCGACACCTGAGACCGTGCTAAGGCATGAGAAAAGATGTGATTAGAACTAAGTACTCACCATCTCCTGGCACTCTGAGCTCCGCAGAGGACACAAAAGCATAAGGGACACCGACCTTGGTCCTAAAGAAGACCAAGACCTTGGTCTTGGATCCGAAGCTGCACCCTGGGAGTGAGGGCAGGGGACAAGGGCCGGCCACCACGGCACGTCGGAGCTTCTCCAGACAGCTCTGCCACGAGCAATGTGAGTAAAAATAACACTGTGCTGATGCACGTCAGCCGGGAGCGGGAGATGGCACTGGGCTGTGCTTGTCATCACGAGCTGGAGCTCCACGGGGCTCCCGGGCTGATGGACACCGCTCAGCAGTGGGTGATGCCCTTCCACAGCTTCTCTAAACACACAGAGAGCCTGTCCTGGTCTCCTGGGGCAAGCAGGGTGAGCAACATTCTGCACAAACCAGGAAAATACCCATATACTGACTGGTAAGAGAGAGGGTCACAGGACAGCAGCTCAGTACAGCACAGCTCTGCCCACGCTGCACCTCAGGGAGCACATGGAAATGTTCTTTCCACCAGAGCCTGCAGCCCCTCAGAGCTCACCAGGAGCATCACATTCTGCTCTACCTCTTTTTGCTGAGACCCTCTCAGCACTCCCTAGAAACTAACCCTTACAACTTAAGGAAAGACATATTACATCACTTCACGAGAAGTAAAAACACTGGAAAAAAAACAACCCCTCAAAACATTTCTCATAGTCCTCTAGGAGTAAATTCCAGGAGCTCCAATATTCACTTAGAGGAAAGTCTCCACTGTAGCAAACCTGAAAAGCACCCTTCTGTGCTACGGTTCTCTCACTGCCCATGCTTTTGTTGATTTATTTCAAAAGCTACCACTTCTTTTGTCTTAACCAGGTTAGTCTTAAACATGACTGAAAAAACTTCTCCAATTTAAAGCTAATTATATATTTTAAAAAAAATACATAGAGACATCTGATGCAATGACCTGACTTTTAAAACCGATCCTGCAAATGACTGCAAAAGATACAAATATGTAAATCAACTTCATTTCCCAGACTTTTGGCTCACTACAAATCCAAGATCCAGCATCATCTCAAAGCCGCCCAGCCTCCAGGGTCAGTGAGTGGTACTGACACACACTGAGCTCCAGGTAATGAAAAACCACAGGACAAACTTCCACTGGAAAAAAAAAAACAACCCAAACAGCTACAGCGAAATGAAAAAAAAAACGCCCATTGGCTTTCTCATACCTTGTATCGATCCCCATGTGAGGAGCAGGCACTTCCAGGCATCTGACAACTCTTGTGTGTGTAAGTGACATCTGCAAGGAGATTTTGGTGCATTTGGTCCTGCTTTTACTCTCGAGGCACTCGGCTGTTAAGGACACAGAGAGCGGAGCAGCTCCAGCTCCCCATCCACCTTTCTTAAACGTGCTGACAGAAAAAAACAGCTTGGGACCATTATGAAAGAAATACTATTCTTTGGCTGCGGTGACTGCTGTCCATTTCAGCCCTAGAGCAGCTGCTGCAGGGATTAAAATGCAAGAAAGCCTTGGAGGAACGATAATCTGGCCAAGTGATCAGAAGTGGATTGCCCTCTGTGGAGCTGCAAGAAGCCAACGTGTCCACATGGAAACACAGCCTGGTGCTGGAGGTGTTGTACAGGTGGCTTTATTGGGCAGAACGCTCCAAAAGAAAGGTGGGGAAGAGGAAAAAAAAAAATCAATAAAAAAAACATATCTTTAAAGTTCGTCATGGACAGCATTGCGCTCTCAGCAGTGTATGAGTCAGGGCACCCATGGAACTAAAACACCTTTGCAAAGCTTACAGGAAACAACGCTCATTTTGACAAACAGCAAAAATAATGTGGTATCAAGGAAGATGAAGTATTCAGGAGGTCTGAACCTCACAATTCCCATGCCCAGCACAGCGGGTACACGGGGAAGCCTGGTCTTATTAGTTCACATCAGAACCAGGGGGAACATTTGTGGGCAGAGTTTACGTGAATCACAAAGGAAAACCCGATGAAGTTGCCTGTATTTCTGATTCTGTGCCCGGGTGAGAGCGTGTGCACACACACACACACACACAGATACACTCACCAACAAATCACACGTGGGAGAGATGCTGAACGCCCATAAATCAGTTTATTGGGCAGAACGCTCCAAAAGAAAGGTGGGGAAGAGGAAAAAAAAAAAAAATCAATAAAAAACCATATCTTTAAAGTTCGTCATGGACAGCATTGCGCTCTCAGCAGTGTATGAGTCAGGGCACCCATGGAACTAAAACACCTTTGCAAAGCTTACAGGAAACAACGCTCATTTTGACAAACAGCAAAAATAATGTGGTATCAAGGAAGATGAAGTATTCAGGAGGTCTGAACCTCACAATTCCCATGCCCAGCACAGCGGGTACACGGGGAAGCCTGGTCTTATTAGTTCACATCAGAACCAGGGGGAACATTTGTGGGCAGAGTTTACGTGAATCACAAAGGAAAACCCGATGAAGTTGCCTGTATTTCTGATTCTGTGCCCGGGTGAGAGCGTGTGCACACACAGATACACTCACCCACAAATCACAAGTGGGAGAGATGCTGAACGCCCATAAATCAGCTCTGTGGGAGCTCCCATGAAACGACTTAACGAGCTCCTTCTCTGTGTTTTTCCTACATTTGCACACACATGTAAAAGAGAGGGATGATGCTGATCAGAGCCACATCGTACTCTTTGGGATAAGCCTGGAGAAATCCTGTCCTTTGGAGTCACCCGTTTCAGGAGGGTCTGTTGGGCCAGGTCTCTCTAAGCAGCAATATAAATCTTAGCGAGACCAGACACTTTGGTCTAAGAACATTTAGCATTTTAAACCAAAAAAAACCACCCTCCCCCTCCGTTTCAGCTCACTCCTGCCTCTGCCTGGAGCTGATCTGCTCCCAGAGCAGCAGGAGGGCAGCGTGTCCGCAGCATCCCCGCACGCCAGGCTGCACTCCTGTCCTGAGCACACCCGACAGGACACCAGCTCAGAGTTTGCTGCCCAGAATGAGCTGGTTTTAAACAACCCAACTGTAAGAAACAACACCAGGCAGCTGAGGAGAAGCAATTCCACAGTCGTGGCCTCCTGCCCCTAGGGCATAACCCAAGCCTGTTTCCAATACCTGTGAAATAACCACGCTGAGCTTTCCCCAGCTCCAACCAAACAACGGTAGCATTAGCGTAAAATTAAAATATATGCAAACAACGTTAGCGCAGAATTAAAGTCTATGCTTAAGCAGACGGTGCTGAAATCTTTCCTGGTGGGAGAGAGAGAGAGCGAGCAGGGATTGGCAGAGTTAGGAACAAGGATTCCAAGGTGTTAAGACTGATGCTCCAAATTTACATGAAAAGAGATTCCAGCCTTTCCACCGCTGCTGTGGCTGGTCAGGGAAGAGTTTGCATTGCTGGCATTTTTTGGTGGGATCAGGCTCCAGAGTGGAGAGCAGGCAGCAGAAGAGACCAGATTCTGTTGAAAGCATAAGAAGAATACAGCATCAATAATTACGTGTGACTGTGCCTAGCGAGGCAAACTGCTGTGCTGTAGTCACTTCTGCAGTTATTCCAGAGCAAGCACTCACTCTCTGCTCTTCCAAGTGATGGCAATAATATTCTAAGAGAAGAAATCTGGAAAGACGGCTACTGGAACACAACAACCTTTCCCTAAGCACACAGGAAAGCTGAGCAGCAACCATCCACTTTTTTAAAAACAAAAGGAAAACCAAGTAAGTGATATTCCGCTGAATATTGTCCGCCTTATGGAAACCAGCAGCTTCCTAAAATTACTGATAACCAATTTCTAAGACAAGAGGGTCTGGACAGAGCAGCTGCCCTCCCGAGCACCTGCAGAGGGGTGTGAGGCCGCTCTGCCCCGGCAGGGACGAGGTGCACAGAAGGCACAGCACAGCCCTGTGCCTCTGCTCCATCAGGGACAGGTTTCCCTGATGCCACCTGCCCCCCCTCCCTGGCCACAGACCCCTTGGCCACCACTTCACCCCACCTCCCCAGTCTGACCGGCCGGGCACTGTGGACCATGCAGCCTGGGCACTGGGGACAGGTCACCAGCAGTCACTCTGGAGGGAAATGCAGCCAGAGGAGAGAACCTGGCCTGAGCACGGCCAAGAACAGCCTGATGCTGTTGAGGGACCAGCCCCAGTGTGGACACAAAAGCAACTCTGCTCTGGAGAGCATCTGCCCAAGAGCAGAGAGCTCCTGAGCTCCCTCGGCCCCTGGGTTACAAGGAAGGATTTCACATCAGTGCAGACCTGAGCCCCTCTAATATTGGCAATGCACATAACTCCTTATCTACACTCCCTACTTTGCATTTTCTGCTATTTGTTTATGCATTGTTAAATCAGTCTTCATACATCTGCTTTTCTTTAACGTACCAACATCACAGCCCTACCTTCGTCTGCTTCTTCCTGATGCAGCAGGACGAGCTCAGACTTTCACTTCAGTGAGAAACAGCCATAACCAAAAAAAAATAAAATAAAATTTCAAGTCTCCCTCCAGTAATTGCTATTTAATCCTTGACCAAGAAAACTAACAAGTTCTTCTAAGAGAGGCAAACCTTTGGGGCATTTGATTTTTAGAGCAGCTGAGCGCTGCGGCACTGCAGAAATAAGATATATAAAGTGTATTTTATTTTTGCTGCTCAACAGCATGAAAGAGCTAATGCAGTGGGGCTGCCAGCGCCTTATACAATCTGACAAACCGAACAACCCAAGGGTGCTCGTCCTCCCCAGCACTCACAGCACATTTCATCCATTATGAGAACGTAATGTGAAAACTGACCCTTCCCTTCTAAGTATCGATACAAATGCTGTTTGCCAGGCAGGTTAGTTCAGAAGGAAGAGGCTACTGAAATCACTCCTGATCTAGAAAAAGCAGTACAATTAATCATTCCATGCAAACAAGCGTTTGTTTTCTTTAAAAAATAAAAAATAAAACCTCTTTTGTCTATTTCCGATTTTGCCGCTTCTTCCCTCAAAGCCTGGCTGTCACAGAAATTCTTAAATAAAGGCTGCAGAGTTACAGCATTACCAGTGTGTGTGAAAGACACAAAAGAATAGCTGAGGAAAGATCGTTTCAGAGTTGAAAATTAATTTAAATGGTTTCATGATACATTAACTCAAACCCTCGAACCAGCATGCTCTTTTACTTTTTTACCAGAGTGTATCATCTAAGCTACTGCATTTGCTCAGCCATTCAGCAATTAGTAAATATTCAGGAAATACAGCAAAACTTTTGGAATTCAGGATCGCTACAACAACCCTACAAATTCTGTGCTTTTCTATAAAAATGAGTCCCATTACAAAAAAAAGGAAGCTAAGTCTGTAACAAAAGCTGACAAAACATACAATGCACATTGAATCCTTCAAGTGAGATTCCTTATTGCGCTCTGCCAAGGAAAGTTATTAACACACTAAACTGCAGCATTTGGTAGCTTATTTATACCACAAAGCGAACCATTTCTTGACATACTCGTGAGCATTAAACATAGTATTTAATGAAGTAACTGCTCAAAGTAACTTTATTTTAAAATAATCTCAAAACCCAGTTTGCTAGAATTTTGAATGAGTGGAAGGTAATAGTTTGGTATGAGCTGCTGTGGAATAGCTACATTTTAACAGACATCGAGAATGCAATAATTTATAACATTATATATTGCAAATGCATTGTTGCTTAGGCAAGTATTATACACACACCCCAAAGGCACAAAATGCAACAAAATGAAAACGCAATGAAGACAGGAATTTTCACGCATAAATTTTCAAGTGTAACTTACATTTGATGCTAAAAATTTAGAGAGAGATATAAAATAATTATATACAAATTCCTATGCAGGATGCAGTGCTATGACTAGAAAATCCCCTTTAAACCTGCTGTTTTTACAGCATATAATTTCTACCAAGAGTCAAGTAGGGAAACTAGCAAGTGCCAGATGTTCAAGAACATCAGTAAGTTCTCTGCTAAATAAAAAAAGAAAGAATTTGGTGCTTTACTACCAGATTTTGACTAAGTGTTTCATCAATCTAAAAGCTCTGTACGCACACATTTCAAAAGTTCCCCCAACAGACAAAATACTGCAGAAATCAAAGGACCCGCACAGACAAACACAATCCTCACGTGTGACTTTTCTTGCTATTTGCTGAAAGAGAAGAGGTTTAAAGCCCCGGTGCGAGCTGATTCTTCTAGAAATAGAGAATGCAAGAAAACTAAATTTTCAGCCTTTCTTGCTATCACCACAAAAATATCAGGGCATGAAACCACAAAAGGGAAAACTTGGTGACATGAGAACCCCCGGGAGCGCGGTTTGAGTGGAAAGCAGGAATCTTCTCAGCTCATCCCTGGGTGATTTATTACTTCTGCGAAAAGTGGGAAGAAAGTTCTGTTTAGAACATTTTCTGCTCCCGCTGTAGATTGCAAAAAGTTGCGTTAAAATCAGGAAAATCCCGCAGTCCCGCAAACACGGCTCCACAGCTTCACGGCTGCTCCCGAGTCCTCAATCCCGGGGTTTTTTTTTTGGCCACCCGCACCCCCGCGGAACCCGAGCGCGGAAATTCCGCGCAACGACGAGGTTTCCCGTTACCGGGACGGGTGAAACCCCCCCGAGCCCCGCTCGCCCCCCTCCCGCAAAGACGACACGAGACCGGTTCCTGGGTAAATGGTTTATGCAAGTAATAAAATATTTACTATAACATAAATAGAAACGTACCCTCGCAGTCTACATTGGTTTTGCAATAAAGATACAAACAAAAAAAAAAAAAAAAACCGAAA
>NW_015090879.1:3323791-3325440 GCF_001431845.1 Calidris pugnax
GAAAAATAAGCTAACTAATCAACTATTTGTACCTACCGTTCAGCTGTATCTATTAGGAAGAGCTACACCTGCATATCCATGAACAGGATTTGCCCTTCCATGTTTTAAATGGGAGCAAGACAAAATGTGGAAGAGCTCTGAGTATCCCTCACCATAACAACACTCCACATTTTATCATGACTGCTAAATTTTAAAAATATTAGGCCAAGACAGCCTGATTTACAGACTTCAGAAAAATCTCCAGGGAAAAGCTTGTATTTCTATTATAACTCAGAAAAAAAAAAAAAAAAAAAAAAAAAAAAAAAAAACCGAAACCCAAGGGGATGGGATGGACCGGACCGAACCCACCAACGGGAGGGGGGAAAGCTCCGCGCACGGTTAGAAAATAAATAGAAACGGGCCGGGGGGGGCGGTACCGCCGCGTCCTCCGGGCGAGCCCCGGGCCGGCGGAGCGGGGGAACGGGGCCGGGGGCCGCCACCGCGAGGAAGGGAATAAATTAGAGATCGCAAACCTTTGGCTACTGCTGCGGCGGCCGCGGGCGGCTCCGGGGGGGGACGGGCACGGCCGGGCCAGTCTGAGGAATAAATTAAAGCGCGTCTCCCGCCGCCCGCCCCGCACCGCTCCGCACCGCTCCGTTCCGCCGCCGTCGGGGCCGCGGCGCCGGGGCCGGGGCAGTCACTGCACGGCACCGGGCAAGGCGTGGTGCAACGGCGACGTGTCCGCCTGTGCGTAAACGTCCTCCATAGGGGGGTGCGGGACCCCGGCCGGCGTCATGCGCTTCTCCTTCTGCCGTCGGTTGCAGAACCAGACCCGCACCACCTCCTACCAGTGCCAGTGGTGGCCCAGGATGGCACCGGGGCCAGTGGTGGCCCGACCCGGTACGACTCCCGGCGCGCTCTGGCACAGCGTGTCGTTGCAGGGAGTCCGCCAGGGAGGTGATC
The DNA here is from genome assembly GCF_001431845.1 of Calidris pugnax. Taxonomy (NCBI): domain Eukaryota; kingdom Metazoa; phylum Chordata; class Aves; order Charadriiformes; family Scolopacidae; genus Calidris; species Calidris pugnax. The sequence continues at coordinate 3,324,734 of NW_015090879.1, forward strand.
TCGTGTGCCGAGGGCTTGGGGCACTTGAGGAAGTGGTTCTCCAGGGCGCCCTTGACGCCCACCTCGATGGAGGTGCGCTTCTTACGCTTCCGACCCTGCGCCGCGATCTTGTCCAGGTTGGTGGGGCTGCCCGTGCTGGAGTCCGTCTCCTCCAGCCACTTGTTGAGCAGAGGCTTCAGCTTGCACATGTTCTTGAAGCTCAGCTGCAACGCCTCGAACCGGCAGATGGTGGTCTGCGAGAAGACGTTCCCGTAGAGGGTGCCCAGCGCCAGCCCCACGTCGGCCTGGGTGAAGCCCAGCTTGATCCGCCGCTGCTTGAACTGCTTGGCGAACTGCTCCAGGTCGTCGGAGCTGGGAGCGTCCTCGTCCGACGGCTCGGGAGGCCCCAACGGCGGCGGAGAGGCTGCCAAGTCGTGCCCGCCCGCCTCCTCGGCTCCCAACGGGTCGCGCAGCCCGTGGTGCAGCGCCGGGGCCGGCGGGCCCAGCATCCCGTTGAGACCGGCGTAGGGCTGCGCGTAGAGAAGCGGCTGCCCCGACGGCGGGGACATGGGCGGCAGGTGGTGTCCGCCGCCCTGCGCCCAGCCTCCCGCCGCGCCGCCCGCCGCCGCCGGTGGGTGCACCAAAGGCGGGCGGTGGTGGAAAGCGGCGGAGAGCTCCTCTCGGGGGCCCGGCGGGCCGCCTTTAGCGTGCTCGGCGGGCGGGAGGGG
>NW_015090879.1:3326337-3328214 GCF_001431845.1 Calidris pugnax
CCCCCCGGGTACCGGGCAGGTCCCCGGGGGCGGCTCGGGCCCCTCTGCCCTGCGGCTACTCTGCGGGACAGCCCCGGTCCCGAGCCGCCGAACCCCGCAGCCACTCGGTCGTTAAAAGCCCGGATTTACCTTTTCGGTAAAGTCGGCCCCCGGGAAGGCGGGAGCTCTTTCCTGAACATCCTGTAGGATAAAGCACCGAGGATCTGGGCTGGTTTTGGGCGTCACGGGAGACGTGGGGCCGGGAAGGAGCCTGAGAGGCGAGTCCCTGAGCCGGTTTGAGGGTTGGCACGGGATGAAGGGTGAAGGAGTTTGTGGGAAAAGACAACGACACCGAGCAACGGCCGTGTCTGGCAGCGCTGGGAGAGGGGCAGGGGCCACCTTAATTAACCCAGCTCCAGACTTCATTTGGGGCTCCAGGCCCGACGTGAATCGGGATGGGCACCGGGGACATTAATCACTTCTGAAAATTAATCTTCGCCTCTGTGCTCCCATTTGTAAGATGGGAGCAGAGAGAGTGACCTTTGCCAAGGGCTCGGGTGAACAATGAACCAGCGGATCAATACGTGTACGAGTCTCACATGTCAATGGCCACACACGGGTGCCCTGCTCTCTCCCAGCAGAGAAGGAGACACCCGGGCAGGGTGGCTCTTTGCTGCTAAGGACATGAACTGCTGCCCCCTGAGAAGGTGTGCCCCATCCCTCGTCTCTGCGTGGAAGGAACTTCACCATTTCTGTGCACCAAAGCACCAATTTGGATTCAGGCGACTCCAGCCCTACGTGTTGGGACTGAAGAGCAGACAGAAGAGCCAAAGCTGGCTTTTGGGTTTGGGAGGACTGAGCAGGGCTGCTCCACCACCCCATGCCAGCGAGTCTGCAGCACTGGGAATCCCTACTTGCACCACCCACCCTGTGCCAGGGCCATGGTGGCCCCGCAGGCTGTGGTGAATCGTGTCCCTAGTGCCGTGGGGTGGTGGGGAGAAGGTGCTGCCCACCCACACTGAGGTGCCCACCTGGTGATTTGGTGCACACCGGACCCCTCTCCTGGATTGCCCAGCCCCTGGAGCTGCTGGGTGGGTGGCATCACGCCAGGCTTTGAAGGTCCATCTCCTCCAGGCTCCCAGTGACAACACCCAGCCCAGCAGGACCCACTCCTGCCCTTGGGCAGCCAAGGGCCAAACCGTTGGCAGCAGGAGCCAGCACTTGCCCATTGGGAGGGCTCGGGCAGCACCTCGGGGGGCTGGGGAGCTGCTGGCCCTCATTTCGCTGCATCACGGAACAAACAGCTACAGGTGTGAGACCCTGTGCTGCTGGGCAGGCTTGCTTTCACACCGTCTTTGCCAAAACTGACGAGTTTGGGATTGAACACGTGCAGTTTTGGCCGTGGAATGCTGTGTAATTGTTTCCTTTCCCTGAACCCAGTATCTCTTCTCAGGTATCCAGCGCCAGAAAGAGCTGGACTTTGCAGGAGCGATGGGTTTCATAGATCATGGAGCATATTTCATTAGGAGAATAATGGTCTCCTCTTTTCTTCTTTTTTTTTTTTTGGTATGAGGAATCCTTTGCAAGCACTGCATACGTTTGTAATGAATATAACCCTTTCAGATGATTCAGTGACATGCTATAAAATATCATCCTTGGTTAAGCATTTTCTGTATATTTTTTTTCTGACCTAGACTCATATTCACGTCAACTATCCATGATGCAGTGCCATAATATTCAAATTTGGGGTAGCCAATTGCTTTTGATATTTATATCCATTTTTTAAGGGAATCACAATGAATAAATGTACCCGGCTCTAACTTTATGCAAAATAAGCTGTGTGTATATCAGTAAATCATTAATAGAAATGAATCATTTCCAAAGGCTGAGATCGCCTT
>NW_015090879.1:3328843-3329217 GCF_001431845.1 Calidris pugnax
CCGCCGGTGGGTGCACCAAAGGCGGTCGGTGGTGGAACGCGGCGGAGAGCTCCTCTCGGGGGCCCGGCGGGCCGCCTTTAGCGTGCTCGGCGGGCGGGAGGTGCGCTCCGCCGCCTCCCCCGCCGCTGCCCCAGTCCGTACCGGCGCTGGGCAGCCACTGGTGATGCGCCAAACCGACGGCGTGCCCGGCGGCGGGGGCCAGTCCCTGCAGGTACTCGTGGTGCATCATCTTCTGCACCTCGCGGTACGTGGTGCCCTGGTGCAGCCGGTCGCCGTCGGGGTGCATGAGCGCGGCGGAGCGCGGGAGGTACTGCGCGGTGGCGGCCATGCCGGTCTGCGCCGCGCCGCCCCGCGCCCCGCTTTAGAGCCGCGCG
>NW_015090879.1:3329707-3489879 GCF_001431845.1 Calidris pugnax
CTCCGCCCCGCCCCTCATCCTCCCACCCCCCGGGTACCGGGCAGGTCCCCGGGGGCGGCTCGGGCCCCTCTGCCCTGCGGCTACTCTGCGGGACAGCCCCGGTCCCGAGCCGCCGAACCCCGCAGCCACTCGGTCGTTAAAAGCCCGGATTTACCTTTTCGGTAAAGTCGGCCCCCGGGAAGGCGGGAGCTCTTTCCTGAACATCCCGTAGGATAAAGCACCGAGGATCTGGGCTGGTTTTGGGCGTCACGGGAGACGTGGGGCCGGGAAGGAGCCTGAGAGGCGAGTCCCTGAGCCGGTTTGAGGGTTGGCACGGGATGAAGGGTGAAGGAGTTTGTGGGAAAAGACAACGACACCGAGCAACGGCCGTGTCTGGCAGCGCTGGGAGAGGGGCAGGGGCCACCTTAATTAACCCAGCTCCAGACTTCATTTGGGGCTCCAGGCCCGACGTGAATCGGGATGGGCACCGGGGACATTAATCACTTCTGAAAATTAATCTTCGCCTCTGTGCTCCCATTTGTAAGATGGGAGCAGAGAGAGTGACCTTTGCCAAGGGCTCGGGTGAACAATGAACCAGCGGATCAATACGTGTACGAGTCTCACATGTCAATGGCCACACACGGGTGCCCTGCTCTCTCCCAGCAGAGAAGGAGACACCCGGGCAGGGTGGCTCTTTGCTGCTAAGGACATGAACTGCTGCCCCCTGAGAAGGTGTGCCCCATCCCTCGTCTCTGTGTGGAAGGAAATTCACCATTTCTGTGCACCAAAGCACCAATTTGGATTCAGGCGACTCCAGCCCTACGTGTTGGGACTGAAGAGCAGACAGAAGAGCCAAAGCTGGCTTTTGGGTTTGGGAGGACTGAGCAGGGCTGCTCCACCACCCCATGCCAGCGAGTCTGCAGCACTGGGAATCCCTACTTGCACCACCCACCCTGTGCCAGGGCCATGGTGGCCCCGCAGGCTGTGGTGAATCGTGTCCCTAGTGCCGTGGGGTGGTGGGGAGAAGGTGCTGCCCACCCACACTGAGGTGCCCACCTGGTGATTTGGTGCACACCGGACCCCTCTCCTGGATTGCCCAGCCCCTGGAGCTGCTGGTTGGGTGGGATCACGCCAGGCTTTGAAGGGCCATCTCCTCCAGGCTGCCAGTGACAACACCCAGCCCAGCAGGACCCACTCCTGCCCTTGGGCAGCCAAGGGCCAAACCGTTGGCAGCAGGAGCCAGCACTTGCCCATTGGGAGGGCTCGGGCAGCACCTCGGGGGGCTGGGGAGCTGCTGGCCCTCATTTCGCTGCATCACGGAACAAACAGCTACAGGTGTGAGACCCTGTGCTGCTGGGCAGGCTTGCTTTCACACCGTCTTTGCCAAAACTGACGAGTTTGGGATTGAACACGTGCAGTTTTGGCCGTGGAATGCTGTGTAATTGTTTCCTTTCCCTGAACCCAGTATCTCTTCTCAGGTATCCAGCGCCAGAAAGAGCTGGACTTTGCAGGAGCGATGGGTTTCATAGATCATGGAGCATATTTCATTAGGAGAATAATGGTCTCCTCTTTTCTTCTTTTTTTTTTTTTTTGGTATGAGGAATCCTTTGCAAGCACTGCATACGTTTGTAATGAATATAACCCTTTCAGATGATTCAGTGACATGCTATAAAATATCATCCTTGGTTAAGCATTTTCTGTATATTTTTTTTCTGACCTAGACTCATATTCACGTCAACTATCCATGATGCAGTGCCATAATATTCAAATTTGGGGTAGCCAATTGCTTTTGATATTTATATCCATTTTTTAAGGGAATCACAATGAATAAATGTACCCGGCTCTAACTTTATGCAAAATAAGCTGTGTGTATATCAGTAAATCATTAATAGAAATGAATCATTTCCAAAGGCTGAGATCGCCTTTCAAACTTTTATCTGTTTATGTATTTCAGAAGTCACCAAAGGAGAAAACACATGGGCTGTGATAGCTTAGATCCCCATCACAGGCTGGTTACACGGTAGTATTGGTTTAAGCTTGATCAAACGATGTTTTCAAACCAAGGCATTGTGCACAGATTGTGCTCTGGGCTTGTTTTGCTTAATTTAAGGCTGAATTTAAAGACTGGAAACAGCAAAGAACAAAGGAAGATGAGAAATTCCCATTCAACACCTTCCCCAGCAACACCGACTCCAGAAGCGAGAGCCAGGTGGCAAAATACCTCTTTTGTAAAACAACATGAAGGAGGTAATAGCAGAGGAGAGTGCTGACCCTAAATAAAGTGGACAGGGAGGGTCAAGGCATGTCCATATAAGCACTAACTTCAAGAGCTGGATGTGCCCTCCAACTTGGGGATTCTGTGATTCTGTGCACATTTGTGTTCCCAGTGTCCCTGTCTCCACTGAGGTGAGCTCTGTTTGAAAGCCCTTGTCAATACTTCAGGATGTTGAAAGTGTCTTTCCTTTTTAAAAAATGATTTTTATTATAGGTATTATTATTTTTACAGTGCTTTTCCAGAGCCACATCATCCAGCGAATCCCTGTAGGAGGGCATCCAGGTTTCCTAGCAAAAGCTAGTTCCTTCATTATGCCTTACCAAGGAATACCAGCACGCAGTCTGTTCCCTCTTCAAGGAATAAACAACCCCATGGGTGATGTTCGATACGACTCGTTTCTCTGTGTGACTGTGACAGCCTCAAAACTGCCTAATGCAGCTGGGTCTGAGGCTGGGGGGGGACTGGGCGAGCTCGGCCACGGGGGATGCCTGCCCAGGTACCGGGGACGTGCAGGTTTGCGGTCGCTCGGGGTCGAGCTGTGACAAGGGGCTGTGTCGTGTCAGGACATCACAGCTGGAAGCCTGTCTCAAAGGAGCTGGAGGAATCCTTCCCAGCAGTTTTTCAGGCATGCCAGTCCCTGCTCCACTCCCCTCCCAGTTTGGGTTCAGCTCCCACGTGTAACACCACAGTCCCATCGGGGGCAGGAGAATCCATGCCCTGGGGCAGGAGGGGTTCGGTGGGGGGAATCCCTCCAGCCTCCGCTTTTATTGGGGTTGAACAGCACCAGCTTTCTCTTCCACGCTGGTACAGACTGGAAGGCTGCTCTGGAGTTACACCATGGAAGGACAAAGCTACCAACACCCCGAGAAGTGAGCACCACGCAGTGTCGTGCCCTCACTTACTGGACAAATCCCATCCGACCCAGTGAATTCAAGAGTGTTGCAGGGGTTTTAACCCCCCCTCCCCGGCCTGGGGTTAGGGCTGCTTTCTCCTCCAAGGCAAAACAACAAAGACATTGCTGCTCGTACCTCCAGGTCAACGAGACTCCCACACACAAGACAAAAATCAATTTGAGAAGCTGCGCTGGATTCCGTGAGCTTTGAGTCCAGAAGATACAGCAAGTGCCAAACATCAGAGTTAGGGGAGAGGTTCTCACCCTGCTACTGTGCCCTGGAAGGAACACGGTCCTAGTTGCCCTGACCATCTTCAATCATGAGAGAAAGTCCTTTTTTTGTTGCAGTCTGTCTTTGAAGAGGATTAGGCTCACTTCTGCAGGGGTCACCCGGTTCCAAGCCCACTGTGGGGACTCTGGGGAAGGGAAGCTGTTGTCTCCTCTGCAGCATTTGCACCATGAGCTGCATCAACACCCGGGGGCATCGGGGACCAGCCAGGACAAACCACAGCTCCTCTGGCCGTGGTGGAACCTGGCCCTGGAGCTGGGTCTCCTGCACCTTTTTGCATGGCTATATCTTTTCGCAAAACCTTATTTTTGCTTTGTTTATCTGAACTTGCAGAATTCTTAATTTAGTGAGTGACAGTTAACAAGTTAGTGGCTGGGACAACAGTGAATTTAACCATAAAACTAGAGAGGAAGAGAAATAGAGAGTGAATCATGAAGAACAGTTAATACAGATGTGCAAGGTATGCTCACTATGATTAGCTTTAGTCTTATACAGTCCTGTAATTATTTGAAAATTGTCCAGAAATATGTTCTCACAAGGCCAAAATGAATGCAAAAAAAAAAAATGCTGTTGTGATCTGTTATTGAATCAATGAAATTTAGATTAGGCAGTCACTAAATTCCTGTTTACACAACAGACCTTAATGGCTCCAAAGGAAGCACTCAAATGTATTCAACAAATAATCCCTATTTATGAAAGCCCCATAATATGCATTTACATAATCCCCACTTTAAAAAGCTATATCAGCTCTAAAGTTCTTCAGCTCAGAGATATGCCCCAGGGGATTAAAAGTACCAAACAAAACAAAGGGAAGTAAAACGTACACACGCACACATCCCCACATCCCCAATCTGGAGATTAACAGACACAGGAGAAGTGGGGATGACACACCAGCTTTCCTCACACACTCCCCCCCGACCCCACAACTGTGTTTGTGCACGTGCACAGACGTGAACACATGCACAGCTCTACAGAATCACAGAATCTTCTAGGTTGGAAGGGACCTTAAAGATCATCTTGTCCAACCGTCAACCTAACTGACAAAAATAGACACCCACACAACAAACAAGGAGCATCATCACTAAACCAGACCTCCCAGCACTACATCAACCCCTCTTTTGAACACCTCCAGGGATGGGGCCTCCACCACCTCCCTGGGCAGCCCATTCCAATGGCTGAGAACCCTTTCAGTGAAAAAATGTTTCCTAATATCCAGCCTGAACCTCCCCTGGTGCAACTTGAGGCCATTTCCTCTCGTCCTGTCGCCTGTGACTTGAGAGAAGAGACCGACCCCCACCTCTCTACACCCTCCTTTCAGGGAGTTGGAGAGAGCAATAAGGTCTCCCCTCAGCCTCCTCTTCTCCAGGCTGAACACCCCCAGCTCCCTCAGCCTCTCCTCATCAGACTTGTGCTCCAGACCCCTCACCCAACCGTGAGCACGTGTCTGACACCGACACATCGAGTCCCTCCCCACTTCCCCAGCCTCTTTTCACAACTACTCCATCAGTTCACCACGTGTGCCCAGTGCCATAACGAAGCAAATCGTACGTAGTGATGTTTTGGGAGGGATGCAGCAGCTTCAGAAAGCAGCCAACACGCCACGAAGCCAGTGGGTCACGCGTTTTATTCACACTCCAGCCGACCGGACACTTGCTAATATTCCCGTGTGATGGATGTGGCATTTTGCTGTCGGAGGTGCTGTCCTTGAGATAAGAAGTATGACAGGGTACAGATCTGCACCAAGCATGTTAATGTTGCTGAAGGGTTTGAATTTAAAAAAGCTGTTCTTTACCGTAGAAAACAAGCTGTCCCTGAAAAGCTGCTTCTCCAGAAGAAATGCAAATTTTAGATACTGATTTGGTACCTTCTTTAATTTAACCCTGTTCAGCAACTGCCCATTGTTTAGGAACAAAATGCTATGACTCGTTTGGTTTGGCAACTCTGATGGCCGGGTAAAGTATATATTGGATTCAGCCAAACTAAGAAAGGGAAAATACTGCGGAATTAATTTCCAGCTTCAGAGAAATGCTTTCACTGCCTGTACATTCTTAACCACGTGTGTGTGCCTTTCCTTTCAAACTCTTTCATTAGGATTTATAATATAAATGAGAGCATGGAAGCACAGAACTGCTGGTATTTACCTTCAGTGGATGCCAGCACCCAAGTGATGTGGAGTTTCGTCTGCAGAAACCTCATCCTCTCCCAAAGCTCTTGGGTTGTCACCCGGCTCTGGAGATGCTGCAGGCACCAAGAGCCACAACGGGAGCAAAACCCAGTGTGTGGCTGCATGCCCGAGCCACCTTCCCACCTGGCCCAGAAGCCAAATGGGATTTTCCCAGTTTGCTGAGGTAGGACAGGGTCCTGTGTCCCCTCGGCTTCTCTCTCAGCAGGGACTGAGCCTCTCCACGATGGGGTCTGCTCTTCTCAGCCCTGGGGAACTCTCTCCTCTTCACCTTAAAGCCAGACCGTTCCTGACAGGGGCTCAGTGCAGTCTGCACCAGGTGCCTGAGGCACTAAGCTTTTTTTTCCAAAATAACACGAAAGATCGGTAATTTCGCTCCGTGCATTCTGAGCTCTGTTCCACCTTAATAATGAAGCTTTTGAGTTAAGGTTTCCATTTAATGAGGCTCTTTGCAGTTTACATAAAACAACCACATGAATAAATACTAGGTTTAGGAAAGATAAGACCTGGGGATGAGTTTGGCGGGGTTTCAGCAAGAAAGATTATGCATACAGCAGATAAAGGTGTCTACGGTTGTGCCGTCACTTGATCTTGTCAATCTAATACCAACTCGAACATGGAGGAGAAGCGGCCGTTATTTTACCGGCGTGCAGCACGTAACGGGATCCTGGGGCTCACCACACCTGAAGCTGCTCCAACTCAGGAGCCTTCATGTGCTTGTCCCCCCAGGTCGGCCAGTAGTGACCACAGTCAGTGTAGCAACTCCAAAGTCAGATTTCTGAGGAAGGGGACCTGCAGGGAGAACCGTCCACTTTTTAACTTTCCCAACAGATTTGGGGTAGGACCTGTGTGTTCCTTTATTCTCCCCACTCCACATGGATTGTTCTGACGACGCACGGTTCCAGAGCTGATCTTTGAATACTGACAGGCCACGCTTCCCAGGTTGGTTACCCAAAATGGGATGTTTTGAAAAATGTACAGAATGGGGAGGCAACCTTGTGGCATGGTTGAGGTGCGAGGGTTGGGAGATGAAGGGATGAATCCCTGTAATTTTGTTGTTACTACAAATTATGTCTTGTTTAAACTCTCCACCTCAGGTTTCGATCTCTTTTACTGGTACTAATCCATATATTTATGGTTTGCCAGCCTGGCTTCAAAGCGGTGTGATTCAACTCATCATCAAGACCAAGAGTCCTCCTTATCTCTGCCTGCCCTGTCTATCATCATTTTTTGCACTTTTTGCGACTTATCATCAGCCCTGTTGTGATAACTGAGGCAGATGACAAGAGTTCAGAAGGAAGGAAAACATCAATTTTTAACGAAATCTACTGCTCAAGTGATCATGTACTTCTGGAGAGAAGCAATCAGGCACCAACCTTCAGAGTGCCCATCTCTGCTCCTCCCTACCTGTGCCCAGCACACCGAGACCCCACGCGCTGTGCTCTTCTCACATGAGGAACAGGGACCTGGCAGTTCCAGGCTGGAAAACTCTGCTGGTGACTCTCCCCTGGCTTCATTCTCTCCAGAGAGAGGGAAGTGGTGAGCAATTGGGGTGCAGGATCGTGCCTGGGGCAACGTGTCACTAAGCGTGGGCTGTTTTCTAAGTCTCACGCCACCAACAAATTTCATTTCTCCACTCCTCTTTTTGAGCCAAGCTCAATCATGAAAGTATCAAACTTAGTCAACTCCAAGACTCACCTGTGACCACTCACCCAGTAACTGCTCCTTGTGTGTTGCCCTTTCCTTACTCATTTAAATTATTATTTAAACCTCTACTTCCTTCAGTCCTACAAAGACCCCTTACAAGATTACTGGGGGGTCTGCACCACAGGAACAAAATAACACAATTTTCTGTTTAAGGACTTATCTAGCAGACACTGATTTTTTGTGCAAACAAATAGCATTGAACTGAGAGGGAAGAGCAGGTGCTGTGAGGGACAAACCTCCCCAGCCACGATGCTGGACCAACTGGCACTATTACTGTTGGGACAGGAGGAGCTGAGGATGAGGAGCTCGTTGGTGCTTTGGCAGGATGCTCAATCTGTGAGTCATAGCTCTACTGGAGCCGTACCAGCCCCTTGGTCAGACAAGCTTTGCCTTCATTAACTCTTTCCTGCAGGAGAAGCAGAAGCCAATTAATTACAACGTAGACTTTATTCCATTAAACTCCTCTGAGCTCCAGGGGAAGAGCCTCAAGACTCGACTCTGATCCTGTTGCCACTGACGCCAGTGAAAAGCTCTCCACAGACTCGGATGGGAGGAGGCATTAATTCCATGTCTGCTCTCAGCCTGGAGCACGGCCACACACAGTGCCACTGCCAGGAGGGCTGTCCCTCTGAACACAGTCCCTCTTCCCCATCATCACCTGCCTTTTGCAGGTGCATTGTCCACAGAGAACGATTTCTGCTGGTCCCAGTAACAAGGCCACCCTTCCAGTGGCTATACGTTGTAGTTACCATCAAATCCTTGCTCCTGTATCGTATCTTCGACATTCATTCTGCTGCTTCTCATAAAGAAAAACCCTGAGCCTTTCACCTTTCAAGCTGAACGGACTTTAATTAATTGGATTTTCACAGTGTAATCATCACATCTGAAATGACAGACTTCAGATCATTCCTAACACTTACGGTTTTGCTTCTAGAAGAGAAAACTTCACCAGCAGGGACTAAGTTGCAGCTCCACATGGCTGGTTTTAAGCGGGCAAATTTTAGAAAAGCACCGTTCCTCCACCTCCTTTTCACCAACTATTTGTGTTCCAGAGAAGTCAGAGGACCAAATGCAGGTTGTCCATGTCACACGGGACTGCACAGTTGACAAGGCAGGAGCGGATCCTGCTTTGTCACTACAGCAAGTTAAATGCCATGATCTGGTGCAATACCATGGATGTTCTTTGCCTGGGGTCTGATGCCACGTTACTCTACAGTGCATAAGCAGCTGCTTTATATTCATAGGCAGATTGGTTAGGTATTGGTACGGAATAGGTACAAGGTGATAAAAGAAGAGTATTATTCATACAGCACGGGAAAATGCAACTGGTCTCCTGGATACGGGACAGCACAGTTCAAAGTCAAATTTCTCTTTGTTCCTTGTGTGTTGCAAGTAGCTCATTGGCAAGGGCCTGGCACTTCTCAGACTGGTTACAGGACTGTCCCATCTGAGCTCTGATCTGTGCCACAGCTTGTATTTCTTGTATTTTGCTCGGCTGCACCGTGGGCCAACAAACTCCCACTGCAGTCACCAGGCCCTCAGGATCCCGTCTTTCTCTTGAGTCATTGAGGTGCAATGACGTGTCACCTCTTCACTCCTACTACTGTTCTGAACACTCTTCTTCCCAGTCCCACTTATTTGGGTCAACATTTCCTAGAACCTCGTCAACAAAACTCTCAGCAGCAGCGCAGGAGATGTGCTTTACTCCCACTGTGGTCTGCAGAGGTGGTCACATCACGGAGAGGCTCAGAGGCAGGTCCATCAGTCCATGCACACATCTGTCCTTCCAGGGAGAGGGAGAGCCTGCCAGCCTCTGGCAGAGTGTTTCAAGGTGGATATAAGACCAGAGAGGAGTTCTCAATAAAAGGTTGGTTAAAGAAGTCATAATACATAACAAATTATGGAAGTGAAGAAAAACAGGTTAAACAGACATCACATTTCATCTCTGTTTCTTGCTCTGTCAATCCCTTTTCTATTGTCTAGTAAATTCTCTTTCGGGGCACCGTGGTTTGGCAATTCAGAATTGTTTAAATCCCCTAGATGAACACCACCTCACAGGGGGGTTGTTTAATATCCAGGGTCAGGTTTAGCATGAATTTTTTTGTATAGATTTCTACATTAACAAAGAGAAACCACGTTGGGCAAACACGTCTCTGTGGAGCAGATTCCTAAAAACTGGAATTGATACCTGCACACACTCAAGTGGCCCCTGTGCTTTATTTCCTCCTCTCCTTCATTCGGTCTCACAGCACATCACAACCCATCCGTCTACAGCTACATGTTCAGAAATGCCATATTTCGTCAGTTCAGCTGTTACAAACAGATGCTCTACGCGTCAGAACGAAGAACGTGTGTGAAGGTTGCCTGTTTTCTCTAGATGTGTGTGTAACTTCATATGTACACACAGCAGAGAACACAAATAAACAAAATCTAAGGTTAAGATTCATTGAAACTAGTCAAGAAAAACACAGTACATTTAAAAAACGGAAGGAAATCTTCAGCTGGACAGCATTTTCCCTACGTCCTCGTTTAATCAATCTGATCATAAGCTATCATTTTTTAACTCTTAATGCCTCAGAAGGGTAGAAGGGCAACTTTTGAAGTGGCAGCATGAAACAACAGACTGAGGTGCTTACAGATGGCCAGCAAACTCAAAGCCTTTCGGATCTTTCCAGACTTTCACTTACTTGAAAGTGAAATATGTGGCTGTGCTGCGTGTGGTGTTGCTCTTTCCTCCCTCTCTCTCGGAGAGGGTAACATCAGCCTGGTGCTGCACAGGTTGTCCTGTTTTTGCTCTGGAGGACTCCTGTCCCTCAGCCATGGGGGGTGCAAACGTTCCCAGCCATTGTTGGGCATCTGCATTGCCCCGAGGCCCTGGAGAGGCTGAGGGTCTCTGGGTGAGTGCGGTGCCCAGGGACCCCAGCAAGGGACCCAGGCTCTTACCTGTCGGAGAGGAGCCCACAAGCTCACTTGGCTGGGATGTGGAGCAGGAGCCTCCTCGTGCCCATCCAGAGGGACCAAGTCTGCTGGAACTGACTGGTAGACGTGAGGGGGGAGAGTCCTGGAGATAAAAAAAAAATGCTAATTTTGGGGGTGTCCCTCAGTTACAAAGCTTCCAAGGCAGTGACTGGTGGGCAACACGGTACATTTTAACTCCTTGCCCGTCGGTGGCCACCCGGGAAGGCTCAGCACTGTCTGCATGTGCCCACACAGGCAAGAAGCCAATTAAAGCAGCCAGGGCTGGCGTTCCCTCCCGACTCCCCCATGGGTGCCTGCAGCTCCAACAGCTTAATGAGATGGGACAACCAGAGAAGTATCACCTAGGCAACGTGGCACTGCTGGCCAGTCTGGCCCCGACACGGAGGGGGCTGGCAAGCCAGCACAGGAGCAGCACACCACAGCTGGCATCAGGAACACGGCCGTGGTGGTGGAGATGCAGAAAAAACCATTGGGAAGAACTCAAGAGAGAAGAGTCTCATCAGTGGAACAAGCTAAACTGAGAAAGATGGGCAGAAGCCCGGAGAGAGCATGGCCAGAGCAGAGAGGACCACTCCTGGTCCTGCCTGGAGCTCCGTACCCCTACTTGAGACTGCATGGCTCCCCTGGGAGCAGCTACCTCCAAGCACGTGGGAAAGGTCCTCACATGCAGCTGAGTTTCTGACAACTGTTAGAAGCACCTGGGTTCCAATTATAATAAAATTAAAGGAATTCAGCTCCTCTGTCTTCTTGGGGCTGGAGCACCCCTATGTTCCCCCCTGTGACCGTTCAGTAAGTCCATGTGCTGGCTCCTGGTGACACAACACAGCCTCCCCCATGGGAGAGAGTCTCCACTCACTCTTCAAACGCCTGAATATTGTAAGAATTCCAGGTTCAGGGGCTCTGCCTGTTCCTGAGGACACGGTGAGCACCCTCCCTGCAAGCCCCCGGCGTGAGCTTTCCCGCTGTTACCAACTGCACACCCGCTTCCAGCTACAGTCCCGCAGAACTGGCAGGTTTTAGGCATCTGTTACAGTTTTTTTTCCTAGGTGAAGCAAGGCTAACAAAACAGTAACACTCCGAGCTGCCTCAGACGAAACACAGCTGTTTGTTCCTGCCTCAGCACTATGGGTGGGTGATGACATTTATAGGAGTTTTCTTTCCATCCCAGGCAGCGAAACAAACTTTTGCTAGAATGCGTTCTTTCCACAAGTGATTGTTTTTGTCAAATTCATATCCTGAGATCTTACATAAAGTTATGTATAGAACTAAGGCAGAAGAGCATTAGAACCTGCACCAGTTTGGAAGCTTGTATCCTCCCTCTGCCTGCCCTGCTTCAGAGTTACAACCTCTCTCCCCCCTACTAGGTAGTATTTTCATTAGATATCCGACCTCTGGTTCTGATTAAATAACTTGTATAATTAGATTGAGACATCTGCTTATCCCTGGGGGAAGAAATCCTTTTCAGCACTGGACTAAGTCTGATTTGGTTAATTACCTTAGCAGTACTGTATTAATACATAGTTTCTTGATGGCAAGAAGCTGTGGTATTGGGTTTATTCCTCCTGTCTTTCACAATACTATCGTAAGACAGTTTAGGGATTAGGAGTCAGGCATCGAGCCCAGTATTTCCCTCCGCTCTTCACTCATCTCAACACTCTCTCCTCGTTTTGCTGATTAAAATATTCCCTGTTTTGCTTGCCTGTTGAATACAGTTTCCAGTTTCTTTGTTTTACATGTGAGGATAATATATTCCCAGTGACTGCTACAAAGCAGTGCATCCTGGGATACTTTGGAGTAATTAAAGTTCTCAGGCTTCTTTGGAGATGCGAATTTGTATCAACAAACAAATTGCATTCCTTTTGGCCCTGCTGGTTTCTCAGTTCACCCTCCAGAAGCAGAGCAGTCCACGTACAGACTGGGAAAGTGGAATGGACACAAAAGGAGAGCAACAAGGAATGCTCACACTGCGCTTTGCACACACTGTCTCCCTCCTGGGATGGCTGCAAGGGTGAGGGTTGATGGTTGGACTAGATGATCTTTAAGGTCCCTTCCAACCTAGATGATTCTATGATCTGTGGGCAACTGGATCGCAACGTTCCGTAAAAACAGATTGTGTCCTTTGGACACGCTGGACCAAAAAGTGAACAAACTCACTCACACACACTGAAAAAGAAGCGACTGAGATTTGCATCCAAGCTTGGAAAAAAAAATCCCTTCTCGATTCACTCACACTGAAAAAGAAGCGACTGAGATTTCCATCCAAGCTTGGAAAAAAAAATCCCTTCTCAGGAGTGGGTGGCGGCGAGCCCAGTGGGCACCAAGCCCCGAGGAAGGTGCAGGCAGCGGCAGAGCCGCCGGCAGAAGCTGCCCCTGGGGCAAGTGGCTCTGCCAAGGCCCTCGCCACTGGCCCCCCCAGCTCGCCCACCGGGCTGAGCACCCCAGAGTGCCACTGCCTCCAAGCTGATTATTTAAACAAGGCTGGTCTGGGGGCCCAAAAGCGCTTCTGGCAACGGTGAGAACCGAATCAGGAACAAAAGCAACATTATGCAATAGAGCATTTTTCTATCAACAGATGGAAATACCTAATAAGATGTAAATCATCTGTTTGATAACCAAGCCGTTACAGAACTAGAGATTCAGGCTTCCCAGGGAAACTTCACCTCTCAGAACCATTTATTTACTATTTATATGACTTGCCAGCCTATCTAAAGGCTCATCCTTTTCAGAATGCTGTACAGGCAGCCAGAAGGTGCTTTCACAAAGAATTGTTTGGACGCTTCTCAAAGCAAAAATATATTCAGTGCAGAACTTAATTGTAACACAAAATCTGTGAGTTTTAGAAAAATGTGATGGGGGTAGAAATCACGGGGGAGGAGAGGCAGAGGAACATAACATCAAATGCCCATAGGAGGTCAGGGCAAAGATACCCCGTCCAGCATCAGAGCGTGTGGAAGACTGTCAGAACAGCACAAGGCTTGCAGCGATGCCTCGCCAGAAAACTCTCCCAGACTCTGACAGTTTGCAGAGATTTACCATGACAGAAATGAGGTTTGTTATTCAATAGCTGTTAGGGTGGTTTTTTTTCCTCTTTCACGACTTTATCCAGTTTTGTGGTTTTTTTTAATATATGTAAACTTTCAGCATCCACAACGTTCTGCAGCGAAGATTTCGGCAGATTAATGACACGCTGTGCAAAGAACCACCACCTTCTGTTTGAAGAACCAGAGCCAGTGAGCAAATCACCTCTGGGTGACTTCTTCATGCTACTCCTGATTTCAGAGACTGCTATCATTTTGTCCTGCAATCACCTCTTTTCAGGCTGAGGAATCACAGTCCATGGAGCTGTGCCGCCTACAGATGCTTTTCTATATCTTTGATGGGCCTTATTGCACATTTCTGACTATTTTCCAGGCGTATGAAATGCTTTGACAGCTAGGATAGAAAGAGAATTAAAAAATTTCACCTGATTTCTGGGGCCTGTATTCCCAAGAACAGTGGGCCACCCAAAGCAGCAGTGGAGAGAGAAGTGCCTCCCAAGAGCCAAGACTGGTGCGAGGCAAAAACATTCAGTTTAGAAAGATGTAAAGGCGGCACAACTCAGGAACAGTTTGGGGTTTGTTAACATCTAAAGCAGCCCTTTGCTGGGCAAATGGTCTAAATAAGTTTTCTCACATTTCTTCTGAAAAAAAAAAACCAAAACAGAGTGGAGGGAGGGAACCACTTAAATCGAGGCAGAAGCAGCAGGAGTTTCTCAGCGCTGCCCTCAGCACAGAGCGCAGACCAAGGGCTGAAAACTGAAACAGAGACCAGTTTCAGTTTCAGGTAAGAAACATTTCCCCTCCAATCTTTTTTTTTTTTAGGTCAGAAGGTGAGTAAAGGTTGGATTTTGTCCTCGGTACTTGTCTTTCCCTGCAACTTCCACACAGAAGCATGAAATATAATGGGATACATTTCAAGCAAGACAATGGATTACCTTGTAGTGACGTGCAGGCCCAAGGTGTCTATTATTTATAGACCTCATTTTCTTGTAGCACATTTGCATAGACGAGCTCCTGTTGGCTGACAGGCCTGAAGCTGCGAGGCTCCAAGTCAGCGCAGATACCGGAGAGCGGGATAACTGGGCAGCCAGGTATCACTTTGTGTTACGTTGCACCGTGATCTCTGCATCGCTGGACCGAGCCACCTGGCCACAGACTGAGGAAAAAGTCTGGAAAAAAAGGGGCAGAGGAGAATTTTGTCAGAAAACCCAGACCGTTCAGTCCTGGAGGGGATATTCCATTATTCCTCACATCGCTTTGGCACTCTGACTGCTTAGCAGGTAGAATGGAAACTTCCAGACCTGCCCGTGCCGTGCAGCCCCAGCGTGTTTGGGGGGACTCAGAGTCCTCTCAGGGACCCGACAGAGCTCTCACCCACAAGTTGTCACTTTGAGCCTGGGAGAAAGCAAACTGCTTTAGCAAAACCAAAATAAACATTCCTACACCTGGGTTTGAAACAGAGACACTGCCTGGTGTCAGCTGGGCGGATTACTCCTGTTGTCATCAATCCAATTAAAGTATTGATCTGCCAGGGGCCAGGGTGTGTTTAAAGGAGACTCATCACTTCCCTCCCTGGTGACCTCTCAAAAGACGTCTCTGGGGACAGGACTTATCACTGCACCTGGCAGGAGAAGGGAATATCTGCTCCCAGGCTTCAGCTCAGCCCCGAGCAGCCTCACCTGGGAGTCACAGCCACAGGAGAGAAGGGAAAGCGCAACATCCTCCTCTTCCTCAGGAGAAGGTGCCACAGAAGCCACACTGGTCACCAGTGAGAAGGGCTCAGTGGCTTCCCTTCAGGGAGCTTCTGCAAGGAGAAATGCTGAATTAAGAGAAGACACCAGTGGAGGGGAGTGACTGGCAATGCCAGGCTGCTGGTCCCTGGCACCCTCCTGAGTGGTGGGACCCGGACCCCGGGGTGTCCTGCTCCTCCCCAGGCGCTGCCCACCCCCGTGGTGGCACTTCCCAGCCCCGGGAGAGACCTCCGTTAGATCCAATTGCACAAAGCTGGATCATGTATCATAAAACCAGCTTTGCTTAGTTAATCCTCTGATTGACGGAAAGACTATTAAGAGATTTGTGTTGGGCAGCTTTGCTTAGTTAATCCTCTGATTGATTTTAAGGACTTGCAGAGACGGAAAGACTATTAAGAGATTTGTGTTGGCAGAGCTTCCCAGAGCGGGCACCACCAGACACTTACCCAGTTGTGGCCTGAGCCCCTTCCCAGTGCAGGGCACCCTCAAACCCCCATTTAGATTGTACCAGCTCTCCCTCTTTGCTGAAACTCCATCTGGAGGATTCACACCCACACATAAGCAAAGGCCCAGCAGGGTGCTAACCCCAACGCCAGCTCACCCAGCACCCCCAAAGGACACCCCACCCAGTGCAGGGTGCTCCCCCCTTGTCTGGACACTGCTCCAGGAGCCACCACCTTCCCTCGTGCTGCTCCCTTGAGACTTGTGTGTCTCCAGCAACGGTGCCAACACAATGAGGGGCCAAGGGGTCTCTCATCACAGCCCTCAGGAACTGCAGCCCAACATGCTTTGCTTTTTTCCACTATAATTTTCCTCTCAATCCTTGAATCTCACCTTAAGCAGCTCTGCTGGCTCTCAGAGCACGGTGTTGCCTTACTCCTGGTGCTGCCTGGCAGAAGCAACACATCCCCAGTTGTTCCCTGTCTCGCTTCAACATCCCCAGCTCTGCTTGGACGGGGTACAATGTGCTGAGTGTGCAGACCTGAAACGCTTGCTCTTGCCTTTGACTGCTCATGTGCCTGCCTGTCTTCTCCAGCACCTGCCTCCTCATGTCCAGATCCAAACTCCAGATAATGTAACCCTGCTAGCCTCCTGGGCAGGGTTGTGTATGCTGGGAGAAATGCTGGCCTTGAAAATTGGGTGTGAGCCTGTGGGATTCTTCAGATACTTTCTGCTACTGGGACTGTCTGGAAGAGGCTGAAGCCTGACCCTCAGTTCCTATCTCAAGTTCATGCCAGAAATGATGCCCAGGTAACTGTCTGGCAGGCCACTCTCCTAGACAATGGTGAACCAAGACACAAGCAGTGATGTTTGCTCCTGTTGGTTAAGCACCTTCTTTGCTGCAGCAGGAAAGAGCGTTCCAAGGAGGTGTTTTTAAGCAGCAGCTCAAATTGTTGCTCCACTCTCCAGAATCTGTCCAGGGCACAGCCACCCCACTGAGCTGAACCCCCAGCACAACCATCACCAGTGTGGGCCACGGGTGCCACTGAGCAGGACCTGGACGAGCCCAGCTGTGGTGGATTAATCCTGAGACAGACAGAAAAAGCAGGTCCCAGCCTCCTCCCCGGTGCTGGCACACTGCTGCTCTGTGGCTCTGGCCCCAGCCTGGCATCCGAGACCAGGCTGTGAGTGGTGCTGTTGTTCAGCGAGATGCAGACTCCTGGATTCCCTCCCTGGGTTATGCTACAGCTGCAGACATGGAAGTCTTGGACTGTGCCAAGGCTGTGCTGCCTGTAATGGAAAATGCCCTCCCAAGCCTTTCTGCACAGCTTGTGCTCCTGGAGAGAAACGCTGGGTGCTGCACAGAGCCGAGTCCCAGCAGAGCAGGAATTCATGACATATATGACATGAAGCTTTTGGTCACTGGGATGCTGCTGCCTGATCAGCTCAACTTTGGCAGCGTGATACCAGCAGCTTCTCTGCAGCTTCTCTGCAGCACGTGCAAGAGGAGCTCGGTGGAGGATGCTCAGTCTGGGTCCCAGGGCACACGTGTGCACAAGGCAGGAGACCCACCACAGACTGCTAGCTGAGCCAACTGAAAAAAGAAGTTTATTGCAGCAGCTTGAAAGAGGATGAAAAACTCCGGGGAGGGCTCTTAATGTGCCAGAGGCCTTCAAATGGAAAGATCCCAAACCAACAAGACCTGGTTCTAAGGCACCAAACTCTTCATCTGGCTCCGATACTGCTGCTTATCCCTGCTCCAGGGCTGAGAAGCATCACAGATCTGGTGCTTTTGGTCGATGCAACCTAAAGAGCAGTCCACATACCAAAAAGGAGAGCTTAGGATGGGCATGAGGCTCTGCCAGGATTCCCAGCACTGGGAATAGTCCAGCTTGAGTTTTGGAAGGTTTGCAGTGAGAACATGAAGGTTGCAGTGAGAACTCTGCTGCTTGTCAGAATGACCAGGAAAGGGAGAAGCAAGAAATTGCCAACTGTTCAATCTGCTACCAGCTCCACACAACACAGTGGAGTAAACAGTGCAAAACACCTGGGACAAGGTCTAACAACTACTGAGTAACAGGGGCTTATTAAAAGCAAGTCGGAAAGACTTCTTCACTCGAGACACTGATTTTGCAGATGATAGAATTCATTTCTATTCCAATAAAACGGCTGATACAACGCTGCATAATGAACTTAAGGAAAACAGGTATGCTGAACGAAAAAGCCTCCGCAGAGCAGGGGTGGAGGCTGGAAGAATGCAGGGGTCCAGGCTCACAGCCAGGACTCCCTGAGGAGCAGGGGTGTCAAGGGGGTGTTTGCCCCTTGGAGCTGGCTTTGCCAAGCCAGTAGTGGGGTTGTGAGCTGACCCCATGGAGAATCTAGTTCCCAGACGTGTTCCTCTTGGGGAGCAGAGATGGACAGCAGGATGTTGTGAGCTTTTACCTTCAAAAGATGAGCAGCCGTGCCAGGATGAGGATCTGCTGGGACTATATAAGCTGCCTTGTTCCTGCTTTTTTAAATACCAGGAGAATTTCGAAGCTGCAAGACAGGAATGCGGGCAGAGACCTGACGGTTCCACGTTGCTCAGCTGAGCAAAGCTTTGTTAATAACCCGCAACCCCCAGAGGGAAGGAGGGAGGGCCGGTTCTGTTTTTGCTTAACCAGGGTCTCCTGCCATTACAACATTATAATATCAAAGAACCTTGTGCTGAGAACTAGATACAAGAGCAAGAGGAGCCCCAAAAGGACCAAACCTGAGGACCTCAGTGGGGTTTGCTGTAGGAGGCTTAGGATTTAAGCCACAGTCTGGAGAAACAAAGACTCAGGGGACAGGATCAGTCTCTAATTATCTTGCAGTTAATGTGAATGAGCAGCAGGATGAGGAGAGGGAAGGGCAGGAGACAACAGCCTGAGCAGCACTGACCTGGAGCTAGGGAAGGAAAAGCTTAGACTAGACACACAAAAAAAATAAAAAAAAAATAAATCATACTATAAAAAATGACTTGGCATAAAACAGACTCCTACAGAGAGAGTCTAAAAACTTAGTCACAGGAAATACAAGGAAATCAGACAGAGCTTGAGCAGGAAAGTTGCAACGAATGACTGCAGCCAAAGGGCCTCACCCAGAGCCGTGGGCAGGACCAAGGGGTCTTTCCCAGCAGGTCAAGCATCTGCTAGTGGTTTCCAAAGGGCCCTGGGCACCTGATACCTCTAGCTGGAAAATGAGTGGGCACTGGTAATTTAACAGAGGCATCATTTTCAGCAAGAACCGTTTGGACATTCAACATACTGATATTTCAAAAATAACAGAGATGTGTTATTTAGAAAACACTCTAATGGGGTAATGAAAGCTATTTCTAACCACCTCTTTTTCCAGGAAAAATGTATTTGCAGCAAGCACCAGGTGCTGTTGTATTTTAATCTGAGTTAAGTGACTCCTGTTCCTACTCCGGTACAGAATACTCAATTACTCTCAATAAATCATGCTCAGTCCCACATCCCCTCAATCATATTAAGGCACCCCTCCATGAACACATCCAGTTAGGCTTCCACTCAATTGATCATGCTCACTCAGAATTCCACTCAGCTGATCCCAAGCAGCAAGGCTTCAGCTGTGTTATTCTTCACCCTTTACAGACTTTTCCAATTTCTATTTCTAACAAGCTCAAACTTATTTGAGCAAACAGAAGGTGGTTCCTGGATAGGAAGGATTTGCCCAAAAGAGGTTTTTGAGGTAGTGCTCTTTAGTCTCCAACATCTCCCTTTTCATCTCTTTCTTTCAGTTACTACGTGCCATGTCTCCCCAGAGTGCAAAGCTCTGCTCAGCTGGGAGCCAGGCACGAGTCTGTGGTCAGTCGACGCCTGGACACCCGTGCACAGCTTCTGAGGACTCAGAATTTTTCCAAAAATATTCCGATGCAACCAAAGGAATATCAGTTTTGGCATAAGAACTGACTGTATAGTAAATTTAATATCTGATATTTAGACATTCTTACAAGAGAAATGCAACCGTGTAGAAAACCAATTCATACGATCTAAAACCCAAGCAACAAAAAAATGTGTTGAAACAGAAATGTTAATAGAGATCTTTGTGTGCAATTAGAATTAACCTCAATAATACTTTGAATATTGTCCAATGAATTGTCTGGCATATCCTTCATGAGACGGAATAACTTCAAACAGTTGAGAATTAGAGCTTGGCTGCGCTTGTTACAGATGGTGCCAGACAGTAAAACCAAGTAAACCAAACGGTAACGTAAACGTCAATGAAAATGTAGCTCGACTCTATTAGTTGACTAATGATTTTGGCTGAAAATGTGCATTTACCAAACTGCCCCTTTGCATTGGAATGAGTCAAATCCAATTTCCTATCATCAAACTTGTAGATGGCAGCCAAGAAAATTACGTTTATATTGAGTTGAACTATAACACCGAATTTGTAACTTTGCCGAGTGTGGATTGTCTCACTGTCCAGGTTTCTCACCCAGTTTGAGGTTTTACTTCTGCATTTCAGAAATTAAGCAAGAGGCATATCTAGCAAGTTCCTTTGAAAGAGGCTAAACAGGAATAATTAAAAGAGTTTGGACCTGGCCTAAAATCTCTATGAGACTGGAGCTTCTTGCTCCTGACAGGGTCCAGGAAGCAGTGCTTCCACATTTATTTAACAGTGAGAATACATCAATTTGTTTAAAAATATGGAAGTCCCACTAATCCCCAAGTTACAGGTACAGTTGTGGTAGACCTTACTATGAAGTGCTGTCTCTCATGGAAGATGAACTGGTGGTTCCAGCCACAACAGCCTGACAAAAATTCCCACTAGCAGTAAACATCTTATCTGTCTACCTGAACTTGTACTTGGCTAATTCCTAAAAGCACTATCTAAGGTCAGGAAGAGAATTCCTGCTTTGGACTTGCAACTCAACCTTTGAGTTTCAGGAATGGGCCTGTCCACAGCTGAGGAGAGTCTTCTGGTTTCTTCCCACCAAGAACTTGTTTATTGTAGCCTCAGATGAATCTTTCCTGTAACTGTGGTTAACCTCTTCCTATGGTTGGGCTCCTTATGATTCACCTATGCTAAGCATTTTGCAATTAAACTCCCCCATAGAGCAAAACAAGCCTTTATTAGAGCTGCAGAAGGCCTCTTTGGCTGGCTGAACCGGGTCTTCTACTTTGGTTCCCATGACTTTTTCAAAACAGCTTGGTGAGTTCTCATCCTTGGGCTGCATACTCCTGTGACCATAGCCTTTCACGAGGTGCTTTTAAATACAGAGAGGAAAAAGTGGTGGTGTTGGTGGTGGTGGTCTTTCAGTCTACTTCATTCAGTCTACTTAGCCTCAAAGAACCTCTGTTCTTTGGGGTTAATCCTTTGTTCTTTGGTGGAAAACAACATTTTTATGACAGATGAATCACACGTTGCCCTCTAGCAAAATGAGGCCCCAAAAGAGAGCAAGGTATGTATCTTGGGACATTGCTAAAATCACAAAAATAAGCAACTGGCAAAAAAAAGGGCATCTATCACAGCAAAAAATAAAGATCTGCATCATGTAATCAGCTGCAAAAGCAAATGCATGAAAATAAGGTCTAAAAATTTACATCATAGTGAAAGACACCTTTGAGTAAAAAGCAATATTGGCATCTCTAATTATTAGTGAAATCTATTAGGAAAATCTTTTATGTTCTGAAAGACTACTCACAGCTCAGTAACAATCCTTCAGGATTTCTGTATGAGGGTTTAAATGCTTTTCAATAAATTCAGGGGAAGAAAAGAAAGGTTTAGTTCCAAGTCTGAGCCAAAGTTTGCTGTGTAGTTAAAAAGAGCAAATGAACTTGTGGATTTGACTCCTCTGTTTCCTTCTCACACAGTGTCTACTACACTTGAACGACAGAGCACAGAGCCTGAACACGGAGGCTTCATGTTTTATTAATGGTGTCCAATTCATTTCCTGTTTTCATGCTGATAACCTGCCGAGGGAGAGGAAGGGAACTCAGGTGGCAAGACCTCAGATCCATTTTTCTTATACCCATGAACAGTTCACAAGTGGGTATTTCACTAGCAAAATCTCTTTATTGCATGTATTACTGCATTCTCTGGGAAGCTTAACTGGGATAGCTGGCTTCACAGCTGCTGGCATCCACCCCCAAAAGCCTCAGTGTTTTCAAGGCAAGTCCTCTTCAAGGTGACAGCTTTTAGTTTTTGATTCAATCAACACTCAGTAGCTATTTTCACTACTGTCCTTTCTACGGGACTAACCTCATAATGCACCAAATTACTACCCTGGCAGAAACCTCCCAGTCAAACAAAATTCACATTAGCAATACCATTCACTCTTTGTAGAAAAGCCAATTTATTCCCTGTTAAAGACAAACCAATGTAGTGTTCAGCCCAGTAGCTACTCCCAGAGATTTTATTTTTTGACTGCAATAATGTTACCAGTTCTGCCGTAGCTATTCCCAGAGAGTTTATTTTTTGACTGCAATAATGTTACCAGTTCTGCAAAACAGAGCATTTTTTAAAAAAAGCCTAATGCTTTCTGAAAATTTCCCAGTTTTTTTTTAAAAGCATAATTTCTTCTGTCTGTAATATTTACCATGAGTGAGCACATCCTTTATAA
Source organism: Calidris pugnax (assembly GCF_001431845.1). NCBI lineage: Eukaryota > Metazoa > Chordata > Aves > Charadriiformes > Scolopacidae > Calidris > Calidris pugnax. The sequence continues at coordinate 3,351,851 of NW_015090879.1, forward strand.
AAGGCCTTCTCCAATACAGTGTTGAGAGTGAGTTCCGAGAAAAGACTGACTTTTAAATATCTGTATTTATGAGCTGAATAACAAAAATGCCATCTTACTATTTCAGATTGTAATGGGAACTTGCTGAAGAAGGATCTCTCTTGTCCAGTACTAAGTGCCCAGTTTAGAAAATCATTCCTCATTGCTGCTAAGCAGAGGGAAGAAACATCCCCTTCCAGACAGTAACCTCTTGTCCTGTTCCAAGTGAATCTATCCGTACTTACAGTATTCTACAAGACAGAGCTACAGTGAGGTGGCTCTTACTGGGGGGACACTGCCAGTGTGGGAGGTAAAACTTATTAGGAAAAAACCATAAACTGCATCCTGGCACCTGGGGAAGCTTGAGGTGGACAAACCTTGTCCACCCTGTATGTTATGGGTGTTTGAAACACAGACCTGGCTGGATCAGTTGTTGGAAAAGTGGACTTAACCTTGGGTGTGACATGGTAGCACTTCTGAACACCTTATTAGCTACGTTCTTCTAGAGGCATCAAACAGAAAAGGTGAATATGTTAAAACCTGACATTCCCCACTCAGAGCAGTGAGCTCCCACTGAGAGACCAGAAGGGCTAGAGCACTTGGGTGGACATCTGGCCATCAGCAGACACTGACCTCAGGTCCTGTCTCTGTCCTGTGCTTGTTCACGTCAGCATTCAAGAAAGAATCTCACTTTTTCTGTTCTTCAAACTGGTAATATAACGAAGGTCTAGGTCTCACAAAACGCTACTGCAAATAACATAAAATAACTTTTCAGAGAAAGATAAGGAAAATGAAATTCCCCCTACAAATCTTGTACTGGCTAGAGATGTCCCAGTCTGTTTCAGGGCTCCACGTTCCCTTAAAGCAGCAAACACTTTAACCATGACGACTCGCCTCTGGCTGCTTCTTCCTATAAAACCCAGTGGCCACCCTCTCAACCCAACAAGAAAAAAAATCACTTCTTTCCACAGCCTGTGTGCAGCTCAGTGTGGCCGTGCTCCCTGGCAGGGGGTGGGGTTGCACCACTGAGCTCTTGGGGTTTCTTTTAGGACATTCTTCTTTGAAAGATAACCAGAAGTGTGATGGGATCGGTAACCTCCTCCGTGTTGGCAGGCAGACACACACGCCTGGAGGTGCAAGTGCAAGTGTGTGGTCTTGGGTGTGGGGAAGAAAGAAGGGTGGTGACCTGAATGTTGGAACGGAGTTCAGAGTAGGCTTTTTTTGTTTTTTTTGTTTTGCCATTCCTTGCATTGGGAACCCCAAGCATGAAAAAGGAGGAGTTCCCTGCCCCATCATTGATATAATGAAAGCGTATCAGAGATGTGCCACCTTCTGCTCGCTGAGCCTCTTGGCTGCAGACAGACTTTTAGGCCTTCCTCAGAAACCATGAGGACTAAAACCAGTATTATTTTTATCAATGAGAAGGTAAGAAAGAACCTGTGGAGCTAGGACACAAAGGAATATCCAAATGCTGCAACAGTAGTTACAAAATATGAAAACTGGCAACTTTAGTCCCCCTAATACATTTCACACAAACGTTGAGCTTGGACCCGATATACATGGACCCGTGTGTCCCACTTGAGACTCAGTGCTCAGATACTTCTGTCTCAATTACTTAGCTCTGGGCTGGGAGAGAGACAGGGCTCTATGAGAGACTCTTCACATCGTCCCTTGTTTGATGTGTTGTTAATCTCCAGTGACAGAGACTCCACAGCCCCCCACCTCCCCAAGCAATCTGCTCTAACAGTGACCCAGCTCTGCCATCAGAAGCATTTCCCTTCCCCTCCCTCCCCCTTCTAGAGCCCAGTTTAAGCCATTATAAGAAACGTATGGGAGAACAGAGCACTCCCTCCTCTTTTCTTTTACATGTATGATGGCTGCTCTACCCTTTCCCATTTGTCTTGTCCGGACTGAACAAAACATACTTTTGTCAGTCCCTCTCTGCACATCATGTTTTCTATTTAGTCATTCCTACTCTTCACTTCCAGATGTACATCAGCTGGAAAAAGTGTCACGGATTCCACTTAAAGCCTTACTGCTGTGCAACAGAGTGTAAGAATTACTGCATGTCTTCAAACAACACGTGGGCTTGTACACCTTAGCAAGGCACTTGCTTTTTTTTTTTTGCAAAATGAGAGCTTAGATTTCATTTTGAAGCAATGAAAGCAAGGTGTGGTGCAGTGCTAGGAGTTAAAGTAGCTGCCATTAATGAAGCTCTGACTGGGCACAGAAAGAACCCACGTTCCCATCCCTAGCACTGAGTAAAATATGTATTGCAAATCACACTTTGGGAATCATTTGATCAGGTGGCCTCAGATGACGTTGCTGATAGATCCTGGCATCTGCTTCTTTTATAAAGTTTTATCTAACGATCACTGCCCCATGGGGGTGTGTGGCACTTTATTCAAATACACTGTAGACCTGCAGCTATCTACTTTACACATACATTGCCAGTGTATTTTCTTATCTTTGCTTTAACACCAGAAAACTGTGAAGTCCTGTGTGGAGGCAGCAGTTTTGGGTTTTGTTTTTATTTTTCACTACCAATGCAATAATCGGTGCAAGAAGTTAAGTTCTAGGACTGCAGGGGAAAACGAAACAATTTGAAATCCCTGACTTTTCTTTATGGTCATCTGCCACTTGGAAGGCTGGTTGTTCTGATGCTGGGCTTTAAGAGGAGGGATATTTACCACTGAAAAGTGAGCAGCTGCCAACTATCAAGGCATCACCAAGCTCTGCAGACAGGCATTGTCATAGGATGGCACGTTATGTAAGCACTCCTTAAATGCAAGTTACTCTGCATTCTTGGCAGCAGACCACATGAAATTTCCCTTCAGATGTCGATGGGATAAAAAAAAAATATATATATATGAAAATCACCTTATCATTTACAATGCAAATCTTGGAAGGAAAGTTAGTAAATTAAGTTAGAGATTCGCCTAAATTAAGCTGGCAGTCTATTCTGGTGCTTCAAACTTTGAAAACATTGCTGGCTGACAAAACAAGCCCTGGAATGATTAGCAAAAACTCTCCTTCAGAGGCAGCAGACGAGTAATCCCTTTGAACCTTCACAGCACATCATAAACGCTCAGCAGATTTACAGTGTGGCAGTCCCAGTGCTATCAATTATTTACCCTTTTTCTGTTTACCTTCAGGCAGCAAGTAATTATTTTTAAATATTAATTTAGTTGTGTCATGTACAGTTTGTGGTTTAGCCCTGAGATCTGAGATATAGAAAAGCAAACTGCATCTCAAATCACATTTAGCTAGTGACGCATTGATAGCCGGATCCCCACTCCAGCTACTCAGCAGCTACACTCAACTTCTTCCATCATTAGAAACAGAAGTCTGTTCATTGCAGGAAAGTGAAAGCAATTTTCTTAATAAGAAAAGACACTTTTTTTTTTTTAGCCTAAAAGTCCCAGAAATTGGAAAATCTAAATAGAAGAATGTTATTTTATTCTAAAAAAGTTTAAGATTTTTTTTCAGATTAAGAATTTTTTCTCTCCCTCTCTTTGTTTCCCTCAGAATTTTTCCCAGAGTTCTTAATTTTCTCTATCCTCAGCTAATTTAGGCTAAAAAGAAGTTGGCTGTTGTTTCTGCAGCCCTGAGAGATAGAGATGCCTGGAGACAGGAGTCACTTTCCTGCACTGAAAACACCACTTCTTAGAACCTGAGAAGACAGAATGGCTCGTCAGCTCACATGAACACCTCTGTACAAGGGACTGGTTCTTTCTTTTAAAAAGTTTATACTAGAAAAACAAATACTCATTTTGATATATGTGCATAAAGATGGCTTGATGCCAGATGTATAACACAGATGTACAACTGAAAGATGAAAATGGCAGAGATTTCTAAGCCCAAAACTTTGTTTTCTTTGAAGAGGCAAACTCCTTATCAGTCACAGAAGAAGAAAAACATTATTGTGGATCTATTGGCTACACTACTGTAATACGGGAGTGAGGCCGAAGCACCACAGCCCAAGTCTGGAATCACCAACAAGAACAAAATACCAGTCCTATGTCATTTCTGAGTGGAACAAGCCACATTACATTGCTTTGTAGTATGAGTGCAGCAGTCAGATACTCTAATTTCAGGTAAAAAGCAGCCTGTTATCACTTCAAGTTCTGTAACAGCGAGACAAGACCCAGGCACCACCGGCATCTGACTTCAGGCTTCAGCCTAGCAATTAGTGATGTAGAATCATAGAATGGGCTAGGTTGGAAGAGACCCTTGGGATCATCGAGGCCAACCATCTCCCCTACTCTACAAAGTCCTCCCCTACACCATGTCCCTCAGCACTGCATCTAAACGGCCCTTAAACACAGCCAGGGATGGGGCCTCCCCCCCCTCCCTGGGCAGCCTGTTCCAATGCCCGACCACTCTTTCGGTGAAAAATTCTTTCCTAATGTTCAATCTAACCCTCCCCTGTTGGAGCTTGAAGCCATTCCCTCTCGTTCTGTCCCTAATTACCTGTGAGAAGAGACCAGCACCAACCTCTCTACAGTGTCCTTTCACATAGTTGTAGAGAGTGATGAGGTCTCCCCTCAGCCTCCTCTTCCTCACACTAAACAGTCCCAACTCCCTCAGCTGCTCCTCATACGATTTGTTTTCCAGCCCCCTCACCAGCTTCGTTGCCCTCCTCTGCACTCGCTCCAGCACCTCGAGATCTCTCTTGTGTTGAGGTGCCCAAAACTGGACACAACACTCGAGGTGTGGCCTCACCAGTGCTGAGCACAGGGGCACAATCACCTCCCTACTTCTGCTGGTCACACTATTTTTGATACAAGCCATTGTATCAATGGCCAATTGGCTTTCTTGCCCCCCTGGGCACACGGCCGGCTCATATTCAGCCGTTTGTCAACTAGAACCCCCAGGTCTCTTTCCTCCAGGCAGCTCCAGCCACACTTCTCCGAGCCTGTAGCGCTGCAGGGGGTTATTGTGGCCCAAGTGCAGGACCTTGCACTTTTGAAACTCATTCCATTGGCATTGGCCCAGCGATCCAATCTATCTAGATCCTCTTGCAAAGCTTCCCTATCCTCCTGGGAGTCGACACTCCTGCTTAACTTGGTGTCATCTGCAAACTTGCTGATGTTACACCTTATGTCCTTATCGAGATCATCAATCGAGAAGCAAACGGGAACGTCTGTGATGTCTTATAAATTTTACACGGCGAACTGTTACTTTTTTTAACACAGTTTTCTACCGGCTAGTCAAGCACACGTGACCAGCAAAACTTCAGTTTCTTGGTGCTTGAAGAGACACCCTGACCCCAGCGCTCTGCCCGGGCCGGCGCTGTCCGCGGTGCTGAAGGCGGCGGGGCCGGGCGCTGTCCGCGGTGCTGAAGGGCGGCTGAGTCCGTTCCCTGCGGGCCTTTCCAAGGGAGACAAGTTCCCCCGGCCGTTTAGAAAGTTCAGGCAGACACCAGCCCTCGGTATTACCTGGATGAAAGGGAACCCGGTCATGTGGTAGGTGAGAGCAAGCGCAGTCCGTTCAGCTTTCCACTCGAGATGAATCCCCGATTCACACAGACGGTTTTCAGGGACAATCAGGGCAGCCAAGAAAACAGTAACATGCAGAAATGGCTGATAAAATTGCAACGAAACATCTGTTGACATTGATTTTGAGCCTGCAGGCAGAGATGAATGATTGAAACACTAGGCTTGTTAAAGCTAGAATGCTTTTGATTTCTCTTCTCTGTGCTGAACAAGATTTAGCTGGAGGGAAGTTAACAATCAGCTAATTGACATTGAATTAACCATGAAATGCAGTATAACTACTTTTCTTCTGAAGTACTCTTCAGCAATGCTTTAACAAGGCTTTTAATTATTGATTACTGCTTATAACACACAGTAGATCTCCATTTATTTGTTTTAAAATCTGGTGTCCTTCAAAGGTGTCAGCCTGAGTACTCTCTGTAGTTTGCCCATCTGGTAATGGAAACCAAACAAATAATCAAAGAAAAACTGTATCTTCTTCCTCTGGCAAAGCATCACAGCATAATACATCAATTTTTCCACTGTCCGGTTCAGGTTAAGAAACAGATATTCCATAAGAATAAGGTTAGGAAATCCACTGTAACCTCCGGGAAAGGTGGGGAAATTGAGGGAGAACTATGGTGCATTTTCAGATAATCCACCAAATTGACTATTGCCTGTGGGACATGTCATGGTTTAACCTCAGCAGGCAGCTCAGCATCACACAGCTGCTCACCCACTCCCCCCACTCAGCATCACACAGCTGCTCACCCACTTCCCCCCAGTGGGATGGGGGAGAATCAGAAGAGTTAAAAATCTGAAAATTCATGGGTTGAGATGAAGAGAGCAGTGGGATGGGGAAGAATCAGAAGAGTTTAAAAGTCTGAAAATTCATGGGTTGAGATGAAGAGAGTTTAAGAGGTAAAGCAAAAGCTGTGTGTGCAAGTAAAGCAAAGTCAGGAATCCATTCACTACGTCCCATCATCAGTCATGTGTTCAGCATCCCCAGGAAAGCACAGCTCCATCACACGTAACAGTTACTTGGGAAGACAAACACCATAACTCTGAACGTCTCCCAACTTCCTCCTCCTTCCCCACAGCTTTTATTGTTGAGCATGATGTCATATGGTATGGAATAGCCCTTTGGTCACTTGGGGACAGCTGTCCCAGTTGTGTTCCCTCCCAGTTCTTGCCCACCCCAAGCCTACTTGCTGGTGGAGTGGTGTGAGAGGCAGAAAAGGCCTCGATGCTGTGTAAGCACTGCTTGGCAGTAACACAAACATCAGCGTGTTATCAATGCTATTTTCATCACAAATGCAAAAGGCAGCACCGTATGAGCTACTATGAAGAAAACGAACTCTATCCCTGCCCAAACCAGTACAGAACAATGACAGCATTGGAAGAACTGTCACGTGCGTAAGCAAAAAAGAAGATGCTCGTTTGCTGCACGTCTGAGAACCAGGAATGGTACTGACAGCAGTGGGCACAATTATCATCAGTGCAGCTGCATACGCTGCATGTCAACTACAACAGGGTTACTGCTCAGTGCACGCTGGGGAGATGACAAAATCTATGTTGCTAATGGCTGCGGAGAGTGAGAGAATAGAAAATTGCTCCGAGAATTATGCTGAATGCATCAGAACAATGACCAGGAAAATACTAGTAAAAAATCAAATACAAGAGAAGACAGATTTTTGTGTGTTTAGAAGAGATTACTAATGCAGCAGTGGACATGGCTCCTTCAGGTAACTGCTCTCTCACCTGTGAAACGTTCTAGTTTCCTTACAGTAGCAGAGGAACTTGAGGAATCCAGCATCATCTGAGAGACCTCTGCCCTATAAGCATCTTTAAGATAGTGGTCCTTCTCTCTGGGATCCTCTTGGTCTTGTTTGTCAAAAAATCCTGCCTTGGCCCTGAGAAAACATCCTATCAAATGTTCATCACTGTAGGAGCGTGCTGAGCACCACTACTGACACCAAAACTTTTTGTAAAATAAAAATCCCAAAGAGTTTTCAAGATGCAGGCACACACTGTCTGTAAAGAGGGGAGTGCCTGCCAGCAGGGCTGAGCCAGATGGGGGGGGCACCGTGGGGTAAATCCGTGACACTGAGCACACAGGGGTGCAGCGTGCACAGAAAAGTAAAAAGCTTATGGGAATTTCTCTCCTGATTCTCTATAAATGAGACAAAGAAAATAATTCCAGTGGCTCACAACACGTCTAGCAGATTACACTGCACACAGGCTTTAACCCTCCAAGAGGCAGTTTATGACACCGTGTTCCCTTTTCCTTCTCCATGCTGCAGTGCTTTCCTTTTTACTCTCATCAATAGGAAACAAGATAAGTTTTAGGGGCTTTTTTAAAAAAAAAAAAAAAAAAAAAAAAAAAAAAAAAAAAAAAAAAAAAAAAACAACAAACCTAAATTGTAGAGCACAATTTATCAAGCAAGCAGCACTGCCCAGAGGGAGTGGAGTGCTGAAAAAGGGAGAGATACAGTATCACTTAAAGCTTTGAGTTCACACAAAGCATTCCCATTCAGCAGGTGTAGACATCAAAATAAATAGCCCTCTGGCAATCTTCCAGATGGCCTAAATCTCCAGGCATATTCAGCCTGATTACCTTAGATTTTTTTTCAGGCTTGCTGTCTCTGCATTTACTTGTTCTAAGTCCCTTGCCAGCTACAGAGAAACAGCTGTGTCTGGCCTAGGGTGTGAACATCTGGTTCTGACTGTCATATCCAGCTGTGAGTCTTCTGCAACACAACTCCATTAGATACTAGTATAGACAAGTGCAAAATAATGAACGTTGGAAGAAACAATTTTAAACTGCTCATTCACAGGAAAGGGAGTCTAAATAAGTTGCAGCTTCTCAGAAACATGTCCAAGTATTAATGAAGAGAACAGTGAGAATATTCTAAAGTACAGAGGCCAGAAACAGTTATCTTCTGCAAGGATAGGGTGACTATTATTCCCTGTTAAATGACTGTTTTAATCTTTAACCTACTTCAGCCGGGCAGGTACTTTAAAGTACAGAGGCCAGAAACAGTTATCTTCTGCAAGGATAGGGTGACTATTATTCCCTGTTAAATGACTGTTTTAATCTTTAACCTACTTCAGCCTGCATAAAGGACAGGGTGACTATTATTCCTTTATTAAATGACCGTTTTAATCTTTAACCTACTTCAGCCTGCATTGCTGGATGTCATCTGGGTGTATATCCTTCTTTGCACCAGCTGCTATCAATAATAACCAGTGGCATTGCTGCCTTCCCAAATCCTGAGACCAGATTCAGGCACTTTAATGCAAAAGCAAGTCTCCAGGGAGCATGTGAATGGCAAGGAGAGCTGGAGGATCGAGTTCATCTCCTACAGGTACTAGCAAGCCTGGAAAAGTCAGGCAGGCTGGGGGGGGGGTGAGAAGTACTGCCCCTGCCCGTGCTCAGTGGCTGCTGCTGCCTCAACCATAAGGGACAGCCCCAGGCCTTGCTCTGGAAGAGCGTTCTGCACAAAGAGTGAGAGGGGGGTTCACACATCTGGGTGCTGGTGGCATTACATGTGCTTGCTGGAATCATCAGGCCAGGCCAGACTGCACCCAGCTTCTCCCCAGTGAGGGCAGGTAGGAATTTGAAAGGAAGAGGAGAAAAGAAGAGACAAAGAATATTATCACTTTCCTGCAAGCCTTTGGCTCCCTGAAGGATCAGCTGGTTTTCTAATACTCTCCATCAGCTCATGGGTATTCTTCGTGGCACACACGACCCACATTCTGCCACAGGAGAACTTATAAATGACATAAAACTGGAGCATTCAGGATTAGCTCGGGACAAGATCGCAAGCTCTCAAAAAGAAAAGAGAAGAAACAAACGTTTGCCAAAGCAGCACCGTGAGGGAGATAGAACAGGACTCTCTTGTGCCTCGTGTATCAATACAACTGCTCACCACACAGTAGGATAAAGCTTCCATCAATCTGTGCAACTTCATTACAAGAGCTTAATTTTATGCTACACCATTTTAGCTACTGATTCTGGTACAACCACCACAGTCTCTCCCTGCCCAGGGCATAGCCATAGTATTGGTCTAACTTGTGTTGCATATTCCCTGAACACCAAATCCCTGTGAGCTGTACTATTACCTCCTCCTCCTCCTCTCTCTCTTCAGACGAGCACTCTCTACCATGTACATTATGGTGATGTTCAGCCTCTGTGTTCCCAGGCAAGTTGTACATTGGCAGGATGCTCAGACAGAGCTGGAGGCAGCGCTGCTCTTACCCTGTCCTTCCAGCTGTAGCACTACTTCTCTCCTGGGGGAAAATTACAGGTTCTGCTCAAAGAGGATTAGTTCTTCTCTCCCATACATTTCTTGGCCAGTCATCCCGGCTGCCGGTCTCGTGGGGAAAGTGTTCCCAATACACCACTCCTCAGTGTTAGGTTTGGCCAGTGGAGCTATTGGTTCCATGTATTCCTCCATCCCCCATTCTCTGATTCTGGATGCATTTACTTGTCAAGACCAGGGAGTCTAATTAGAGGGAACAGGTCCCAAGATGCCTCTCCCACTTCTGGCAGCTGACAGAAGGTGTGAGCTCAGCACTGTTGAATTCCACACCTCAGTCACACCCTTTGGAACCTGCAGTACATCCATCATACCAATAGATCAGCGTGCCAGCCATGGTGACCACCTACAATACCGGGCCACAGAGCTGAAAAAACAGCAGTTCTATTTTATTATCCTTGAAAAAGTCTCCCTCACTGCAAGCACTGGCACTTCCATTATTCCCTGCCTATTGCTCCACTTATTCTTCATGCGTTAGTACTCCCCCTCTTGTTGTCCAATGTATTTTCTTTTGGATGAGTGGGTTTTGAAACAGGCTTGGACAGCTGAAGGCTCTCTCAGTCTTGGTTTGTTGGCTGGCTCTCTTTGTTTCTGAGATGAGCTCTCAGACCATACTGAAATGGTCTTCTTCACTAACCATTCTTGATGGCCCAACAGGTTCCCATTATATTAGTTGATCTCAATATTAATACTAGAAGAGTTATATACAATATAGAAAAAATTATTAGAGATGGATCTGAGTGCAATATATGTTTCAGTAGGTGACAATGTCGTGAGTTGCTTTTGCTTTCATAGATTTTCTGCCAATTGGGAATTTTCCCTCAAGGAAGTTCCAAAAACCTTCTCAGCCTCTAGGAAACTATTTGTTTGGCGCAGTTAACTTAGGAGCTCTTAAAATTTTGTCAAACACATCAAACCAAATGGCCCCCAGGCAAAGATCTCGCATAACAAGTTTCAACCCACACAAACTTCTAGTGCTAGCTTGTGAAGCCCTGGAAGCACAGGCTTACAAAGGACACTGAGTATAGAGAAGACCTTCTACAGCTTTGATCCTCCATAAAGAAATACTAACGTGAGAAGTCTCCCTAATTTCACCAGAGCTGGTGCACTGGTTGTATGGTACCTGTTTGTTCCTTTGTTTTATATTTAACTAAGTCCTTGGGACTTAGACTGGCTTCTAAAGCCCCTTGTGAAGCAGGGATCCAGTCCTAGCTGGAAGCTGCTTTATTATGGTTAATCATCATAACTAGCCTCCAGGCCTAGCTGTCTGTCCTTTCCTACCCCCAGACTTTACAAAGTGGTAAGCAATCTTTCTGCGTGCACCTTTCCAGAACTCTGTCTTGTAAGGCAGCAATCACAGAGACTGTTCTCATCAGCCTGTTGTAGGAAGCTCTGAATAGAGAATGTCCAACGCCAATGGAAAGAAAGCTGATTTCCAAAGGAAGCTTCTGTGGAATGATTTCTTGCACACCTGGCCTCTGTATCAGGCCGCATCAACACAAATTAGAATACTGTGATCAAACCTGATAAAGTGCTACATATAATCCAAGTTGAATGTTCACTTTTTTAATTATGAAAAAAATGGTATTAAATGATTAATTACTCAAGGCACAAGTGCATCTTTATGTAGAATGGTGCTCTGCACACTTGCAGCTCTGTTTCTTGTTTATAATATAGTGTAAGCTCAGATAACTTGAAGGACAGGGATCATGCAGAGACGCAGAGCACCACGTTACGGCCTCTTCAATGGTCACATTTGTCTTTTCTTACTACACCTAATAAAGCTCAAATGACAAAAGGTGACATACTGTATGTGTTTTATCTCATTATTAATTAAGCATATTTATCTCTTAAATCAGATGTGACTTGCACCACAACATCAGTAATTAAATTAAATATTGATGTGTGATGGTTGTGTGCCGAGGCTGCATGGGTAAGTGGAATTGCCATATCTAATTAACATCTTGCAGGAGTAGCCCCATTAGGTTTGTTAGTTAAATCTCCAAATGGTAATACTAACAAAAGTGTAACTAGCACTTAACAACCCTAATTAATAGATGCCTCATCAGATTTGATGAGTATCTCCATCCCTTTTTCAGGGGCCGTACGGCTCCTCCAAACACAGGTCTTCAAACCACCAGAGGACCCTTCAGTGTTAACCATCAGTTGGCAGCAACACGTATCTGCCCACCATCCCACACCTTCCTCCAAACACAGGCCTTCAAACCCAGCACCACCAGAGGACCCTTCAGTGTTAACCATCAGTTGGCAGCAACACGTATCTGCCCACCATCCCACACCCTTGTTTTCATCACCCTCGCTGTTCCACATGCATTGTCTCCTCTGGTCACCCTGCCTGATGGTGCCACCTCAGCTCTCTCATGACATAACCGGCATCAAGAAGTACCAATATCTCAAGAGCAGGTGCAGTTCCCTGTATTTTTTGCCAGTCATTTCCCTCCTTCACACTCAGTTGGAGCAAGAAGCCACAACAACACGACCACATATTTCGCCAGCTCTTCAGGCCTTCACAGCCTGAATCTCACACTGAGATTTTATTTTGCTAACCATCCTGCAACAACGTGCAGCTGATTTTTGAGCAGGTGCTTTCCCAGGGAATAACAACTGAGATTTTATTTTGCTAACTATCCTGCAACAGCTGATTTTTGAGCAGGTGCTTTCCCAGGCCCTACAGAACAGTGCCCCTCCTACGAGACAAGCTAAGCACCATCGATGCTTAGTGGCTGTGCCCAGAGATGGCCTTGCCCAGCTACTCCTGCTGATAGCTGTACTTCTTGTTCACTACACCAAACCAGAAACCTAGCACAGCATAACTCTGCACAGAAACTACCTGGGCTACTGCATAAAACTCAGTAAAGAAGCAGGGCTAAAGTCTCAAAGTCACCCCAAACCTGCTGCTGCAGCCACACAAACCCCCGCCACCATCTCCCTCTTCCACCTCCCTCCTGCAATCCTTATATATTATAGAGAACAGGGCCATCACATCACCTTTACAGGCTGTTTTCCTCTCACAGGTACCACCTGCCAGCATGACTCAGCAGCAATTAGTCAGTTAATCAAGGCCAGGCTGCTTCAGCCCTTAAAAATGGCATAAAAAAAAAAAGGCATTTTGATCCTTTCTAGAGTCTAGTTAGCAAGAGGAGTCTGAAGGGAAGCAGAAAATGCTGGACCTCATTTCAGCAGATGCTGCTCTCCGTGCAGCACAGCATCTCGCCAGGGGGGAGAGACTTCTTTTGGTCAGACACAAGCGCTCCCTGTGCCTGTTGAGCAGGTATGAGCAAGCTCAGAAGTTCTCACCACGCAGATACTAAATGCAAATGGTAACTGTGACAAGTGCAAACAGATTGCTCATGTTTTAGGGAAGTAGCAGAACAGGCTCTCTGATATTTTTCTACAGAGCAGAACCGTACCTGCTCATGGGATGAATCTCCCTAAGCGTTTTGGGATGCAACGTTGGCAGCTCCTTTCCTAACCCACTAAGGACCAAATGAATTACCCCTCGTGCAAACCAACTAGGCTGCCTGTCAGATTTACTGATATTCCAAGTAATGTCTCAAATGAGTTTTTAGAATCATGTGCAGGAGCTAAGTACTTAGCAAAATTTACCATCCTTTAAGTGTCTGCCTGCATTGCTTGAGGAACCCGAATATCATCTCTTTGTATTTAGGATTTTCTTCTTCTTTTCTACTGAATGGTCATGCTCATGACTGAATGATTAGTACTAATATATTATAACATTTGAAATCTACCAACAGTTTCGTGGCTAGTTTTCCTTGAAGGATGTAATTTCCTTTATTAACACCCAGCCAAATTACAGAACAGGTAGATAAAGATGCATCCATTTGAAATAGTCTTCTACAAGCTGAATTCCAAAACACAAAATGAAACAACCTTCACTACGCATGTATGAAATCACACTGCTTTTTACAGTTTCTCTTTCATCTTTCACCCTTCATATTTTTTATTACAAAGAACACTTTATTACGATGATCTTAATATTTTCACTACAGAGATGTTAGATATTTCATAATATTTTAAAGATACATTCTTTCAAGGTGTTATGTGTTCATGCTCCTATCCTACTCATCCTCATCCAAGTCATAATCCTAACTCAACCCAAGGAAGGTTTCTCCAATAATATTTTAAAGATACGTTCTTCTAAGGTGTTGTGTTCATGCTGCTATCCTACTCATCCAAATCCAAGTCACAATCCTAACTCAACCCAAGGAAGGTTTCTCCCTGTGTGCAAACAGATGGGCATTTCCCACTGAGAAAACTTTCCTACAAAGGACTCTCATTTTATGGTTCCTTCTGGCCTGGGGAGGCAGAGTGGTCCTTTGCTCCTGGCTGCCAGGGGACACCCCCTTCTTTGGGCTGCACTAGCCCTTCTCATGCTCAGTTTCTTGAGGACAGCAGGGAAGGGAGAGAACAGCCCCACACTCAAAGGACTGTTCTGCCTGTTGTATCTAATGTGGCATATGGATTTTTTGTACTGCCACTGGCCACAGTTGCTGGTGTTACTCCTAGAGAGGGGCACAAAAACAACCTAAAAAGGAGAAGACCTGCTGAGAAATGAGCCTTATCCATAAAGGAGAGGAGCTCATGGTAGACAAGCAGAGGAACAACGGAGACGAGATAAATGACTCTTTTAGTAAAATGACTCACATTTCAGACTAGTTTGGGAACCTGAGTTATTGCCAGTCAGCCAGCCTGCTCCCTAAAGACACCAGCACTGGCCTCTGCCTGCCATTGCTCTCTTGGCTCACCCTGTTTTTGTGCCCACTCTCCTTCCAGCAGAGCTGAGCTCCTGTTTCCCTCTCCAAGCCATTCGAACTTTGATGGCAGTGGAACTATCCAGATTTCATGCTTTTAAATAGCACATGCTGTATTCAATGAATTTCAAAGACACGCTAAACCCAAATTACTGCTATCCATGGATCTTGAGAAGCTTTTATAAATGGCTGCATTACAGTGTAGTACAAAGCAGTGATTTCCATAATGCTTGTCTAATGTATAGAGCATTTTACATAGAACAGGCCCTGTTTCATCTTGAAATGCTTTTTAATTAATTCAATTCATTAATACTGCTTGTCATGGCTAAACTCTTGAGACTTAACAAAAACTTTACTTCAGCAGTTGTCAACACATTTCATTAAAACATATGTTTTTGAATGCTTTCTGATAACATCACTATTCTTCATATGCAGAGTGCAGTACTTAAATGTATTAAACAGAGAAGAAGAGGGCCAGCAAAAACCTTTACTCTATATTGACAACGCTGCCTTTAGAGATGAGAAATGGGTGGGCCAGCCTGGGTGTCATTCTTTTCATGACCCCTAAAATTAACCAGAGTGAAACCTCTCCCACAGTTTACACAGGGACATCCTGTTCTCTCAGCACCTTTCCAAGAGGTCCTCACTTCTGTCACGTCCGTGTCAAGAAGGCAGAGACAGAGCTTAGGTAGAGTTTGCAGTTGGACAAACCTTTTAGGTTTGACAGATGGTTTAGATTGGACGTAAGGAGGAAATGTCTTTTACAGTGAGGGAGGAGAGACACTGGAAGGGGTTGCCCAGAAAAGCTGTGGATGTCCCATCGTTGGAAGTGTTCAAAGTAAGGTTGGATGGGGCTTTAAGTAACCCGATGGAGTGAAAGATGTTCCTGCCCATGGCAGTGGAGTTTGAGTAGATGATCTTCAAAGGCCCCCTGCAGCCCAAACCATTCTATGATTCTATGAACATCCAACAAAGAATACAAGAACTTTACTATTCTGGAGCAAATTATTAAGAAAGTCTCTTTAATTTCCATAGATGAGTCCTAGGTGGAATTCTCTGATCTGTAGTAATCTATAACTGTGGATTGTATCTGGACTGACTCAGGGATGTGTTCATCACTAGGAAGAGAAGTGTTCCCTTCACAATCTTACACAGCAGCCCATCTGCTTCCAAGCTCCCCTTCCACCTCCTTTTCTCACCTCTGAGACACACACCATCACACAGCGGGTACAGCAGCACCGGGAGGAAAGCCCTGGTTTTCCCCTGTCCAGCCAAAGATTTCTAATGCTTGCAACAAATTACACAAAAGCAAATCGTCCGAGACAGGGTGACAGCCATGTATTAATATTCAAGAGTTCAGAACATTTGACCTTTAAATTGCATACCTGGACAGAATGATGCCTTATGCTCTGCATATCATTAACAGCACTGACCCATGGATCCAGGAATACTCTGCTCTAAATAAGGAATGGAGGAATGGGATCCTGTTGAACATTTATAAATCCTGGATTATAGACAACACCTCCTTCAAACAGATCAAACTGGTGGGGGAGAAAAAGCAAGCCTGCCCTATACCTCCTCCCAGCACTCCACGTCTGTGTTTGCTCCACATGGAAACACACTGGACAGGGAACAAGACTGGAAAACTGGCTTTCTCTGGATGTGTGAATTATAGAAAACACACTTATTTTAAACAACAGGGAAAAAAGCATTTGTCTGGATACTAGTGTTGGTTGGGTTGGGCTGGTTTTTTTTAAAGGCAAAATGCTGTCCCAGGAGAGATTTGTTAAACGGCCAAATAGTATAAAATATTGAAAACACTTTCTATAACATTTCCACTGATTATTTAGTGTGTCCTGCCCATATCCCAGGCCATGCTGTCAATCTGTATTTTAAGCCACCTTTCTGTCTTGCTGGCTATGGTCTCTAATGTTTTTTAATGTTGTCTCCTGTGTGTGTTTTGTGTAGTGGAATACTTTACAAATCAAAATGTTATTGGGGAATAAGCCCATGATCTCCTGTGTAACATTTCCTGGCTCTACTGCACACACATCTTTTGTTCAAGATTGAATTGGTCCCAAGAAGCATCAGAGCATGTGAAAGCCGCTATGAATTTTGCAAAGTGGCTTCAGGGCAGTAAAGCACGTCAGAAGAATAAGGTATAAAATCTGAAAGTCCAAATTTAGGAATCTCAGTCAATACTAAAGACCAAAAAAAAGCCAATGCCCTTAGTTATAGCTTATACACTTTTGTCTTGTGACATTCCTAATGTAGTTGAAAGGAGCATGTATAGCCAGGACACAAAATAAATCCAATTATTAAATAGGTTTATGTGCAATTAAACTGTTAGCCTTTGCTTAATATACATGTGATTCATAAGAATTATTCCATTAGCCTTTTTTTTTTTTCCCCCTCACAGTTGTAGCATTCCTCTTTTATTCAGTGTTTTTTTACCTCTCTTACAGTGTTCCTTCTATTTAGTCCTCAAAAATGAAAGTCTTTTGGAAAGTGCAATGCATTTCTACCGCAGCGAGCTCAGTGGAAATAATTCGCATTCAACTTTGCGCAGCATTTTTCCTCAGAGATCTCAAACCAAACCTGCCAAGTTTCGGCACATTCCACTGAAAGAAGGAGAGTGAGAGAACACGCCTTTATCACCACCGATCTACAAGATTTCCCTCAGAAATTCCAACGGGGCTTTCTATAAACTTCCACATCCAGTGCTTCCCGAGAGACTGCTCTATTCATTAGGGTCCTCTGGCCAACGAGCGAACACGCAGGGGGATGAACACGCCGTCGCTCCCGACGTTAACTACCTTTGTTACAAATGGGATTGAATTCACACTGTCAGGAGTATCCTTTTTCTACATACGACTGATTTTTTTTCTTGCTTTCTTTTTCCGAAGCTGCAGCATACTATGAGTTTAAATTGAAGGTTTAAAGGGGAATTAATTATAGACTTATTATAATAATTATATATTATAAAAACCTATTGAGAAAACATCCTACTCCAGTATATCTGCTTTGCTGAAGCCATTTTGTGTGAGAAAAATCACCTGTGTCATCCCAATTTACTTAAGGTCTGTGCAAAACAGTAACATATGAAACCAAAAAGTAACCAAAAATTCTTCATTTAAATTTCCCTGAAATGAACTGAAGTTTCCATGTTTACTGAGAGACAGAATTCCTCAAGGATACGGTTCAGAGAATTACCCTGATAAAATAGATACAAATTACAGAGGAAAGCATATGTGCAGGGGGGGAAAAAGAATATTTTATGTGGAACTAAGCACAAGAAATGGTAAAAAATAAAAACCAGTAACAAGAAACTATTTCCAAATTTGTTATGTATGCATACAACATATAGCCTAATGCAAAGTTATATGTTGCAGTTATTTAATATATTTCTTCAAAGGTTTTGCTAATACATCAATGACTGAACATCTAAAGGGGAAAAAATATTTCTCTTTATAGTTAAAACTATAATTGTCCCTGAAAAAAAACCCAAACCTTTAATTACAACTCAGATGAAGAAAGCTTGATTTGTGTGCTGTGCCCAAATGCTGAGGAGTCGGATGTAAAATATTTGTAATATTTAGGGAACCCTGAGTTTTACATAAAAGTAAACAGCATTGCCTGAAGGCACAATTTCCAGCAACACAATAAAATGTGCAGTGAATTTATGGCGGCCATCCATTAGCTCTTACCAAGGCAACGTCGCCCATATCTGTCGTCCATCATTATAATAGAGGGTTAATGCACTGAATTTACATAAAAAAGTCATATTGTCTGCATGAATTATTTACACTCTCAGCTGTTTTTACAGCTTGGTTTCAAGCTGGATTCTGGGAGAGATTCTGCCAGTAAATTACTCTGTGGAGACCTGACTGTATAACTACAAACAGAGCTTGCAATGAAAAGAAAAGAAAAGAAAAGGGGAATGCACAAGTCAGTAGTTGGGATGGGAGTTACCAGCCCTGGGCTTCTCTTTCTCACACACAGAAGGAAGAGGCTGGGCAGGTGAGAAAGCTCACCAGAGAAGTTCTGAACACACAACCATGTGTTAGCAATGTCTCTTTCACAGCTGCACACATCAGTGCAATGCCCTTGTAGATACGCTTCATTCCAGGTCACATATTCACAGATCAGCATCCTTGGTCTTTGTAAATCGAGACACTTTTGAGAAAAAAACCCTCAAACAACACCTCCCCCCCCTGAGATATTTTTGAGAAAAAAAACCCTCAAACAACACCTCCCCCCCCAAATCTATTTATTGGGCACCAACATCAAGCAATCCACTTGCTGACTTCATGTAAATGCAATTTTTGCCTACTCTTCGTCTACATTAACATGTACAATTAAAAAACATCAGGGAAAACCCCAACATTTTCGCTGGCGTGGACTAAGCACATTCTGTGTTCTCCTTCACACCAGAAATCCAAAGTCCTTACCGAAACATACAATAGAAAATCTGCAGAGATTTCAGTAAAATCTTATACTTTAACAGACAGTTGGGCCTAACAGTTTCCAGGTATATTGAGAAGTGGGGTCCATGACAGAAGTCCTAGATCTGTGCCTAGAGTGATGACCTAAGTGAAAACTTCAGTATATGACAAGAGGTTCTTCTCAGTTTGATCAGATTCTAGCACGTATGCACAAAACCCTAGGGAACAGCAAAAGAAAAAAACAAAACTGAAAGCTAAATCCCCAAAAACACTTTGAAAGCTTGGGAAACAGGTCCCTTGTCGAGGAATCCGTGCAGACATGAAGTTTGGGAAGATAATTCCAGAGCTACAGACCTGAGTGCAGGGCAGAAGGCTCCCTCCTGCTGGATTTTATGGCAAGGACGATATATTCTGTCACAACAGGGAAAAGGTAACTAAAGGTCCCTACAGAAACATGATCTTTTGCTATTAATTTCCTCAAGATCATACCACTGAAGCCTCTGTGCCTTACTACACTGCAAACAGCCTATTGCTCATGGAAAACACCACCTTGCTAAGCACACGTATTTTGAAGCACCGTAAAGGTTCCATTGTTTTTAAATTAAAACAGCAGTTTCCTTTTTTAAAAACAAGATACAGCAGTGCCCTTTCTCCCAGCAGGTCTGAGCCTTTCCCCACCATGGCAGAGCTGCCTCTGCTGCTCCAGCTTGTCCCCAGGCCAGGGACAGTCCCAGCTCCATCTCTCTGCCAAGTGCTCCTCGAGGGCAGGTGCTGCTGATGCCCAGGAGATGTGACAGAGCCACCTCTGGGAAGGCAGAGGACAACGATTCTTTGGAGAAGCCAGGGCTGAGAAAGGTAAAGGGTCTGCCTGAGGATGCGTTTTCATCGTGCAAAGAAACAAGTAAAGAATGTCAAAGAACTCACTGAACTTTCTATCGAAGCTGAAGCTCCGAGGACTGCACAGGATTTACTGATTGCTGAGTCAAAATGGGAACAGCAGAAGAACTTTCTGGGTTCCCCACAGGGATGCATCTCTGCACGGTGTATGATGTCTGAAACAGCCAACAGCTTCACCCTTCTTAGCAGGCTCTTGCTGCTCACAAGCTCTTAAGAGCATCAAGATAGCCTTTGCCCATCCTCATTTTGTTGATGCTTGCCTTTCCTTTCCAATTTGTTCCTACCTATTCACCTCTTTTGCCTTTTTATCACTTAATTAACTTGACAACAGCTCTCTGATAACAATGTACCTAAGACTCAGGTGTGCCTCCCTGATCGCAGCAGGCCAGCTACTTGGAAAACAAAGGGACCTCATGTTTTTGAGTTGTTTTTTTTTTTCTCTTTTACAAAAGGGAGTGGACATAGATAAAAAGTGAGGAATAGCTCTGCTGCTTCAGGGTATGTTTTTGCAAAGCCAAGTGACCTCAGACTTCTGCTCGTGATTAAATGTAGTCTCAGAAAGCAGAGGGGCTGCGTATTTTGAAGCACCGTAAAGGTTCCATTGTTTTTAAATTAAAACAGCAGTTTCCTTTTTTAAAAACAAGATACAGCAGTGCCCTTTCTCCCAGCAGGTCTGAGCCTTTCCCCACCATGGCAGAGCTGCCTCTGCTGCTCCAGCTTGTCCCCAGGCCAGGGACAGTCCCAGCTCCATCTCTCTGCCAAGTGCTCCTCGAGGGCAGGTGCTGCTGATGCCCAGGAGATGTGACAGAGCCACCTCTGGGAAGGCAGAGGACAACGATTCTTTGGAGAAGCCAGGGCTGAGAAAGGTAAAGGGTCTGCCTGAGGATGCGTTTTCATCGTGCAAAGAAACAAGTAAAGAATGTCAAAGAACTCACTGAACTTTCTATCGAAGCTGAAGCTCCGAGGACTGCACAGGATTTACTGATTGCTGAGTCAAAATGGGAACAGCAGAAGAACTTTCTGGGTTCCCCACAGGGATGCATCTCTGCACGGTGTATGATGTCTGAAACAGCCAACAGCTTCACCCTTCTTAGCAGGCTCTTGCTGCTCACAAGCTCTTAAGAGCATCAAGATAGCCTTTGCCCATCCTCATTTTGTTGATGCTTGCCTTTCCTTTCCAATTTGTTCCTACCTATTCACCTCTTTTGCCTTTTTATCACTTAATTAACTTGACAACAGCTCTCTGATAACAATGTACCTAAGACTCAGGTGTGCCTCCCTGATCGCAGCAGGCCAGCTACTTGGAAAACAAAGGGACCTCATGTTTTTGAGTTGTTTTTTTTTTTCTCTTTTACAAAAGGGAGTGGACATAGATAAAAAGTGAGGAATAGCTCTGCTGCTTCAGGGTATGTTTTTGCAAAGCCAAGTGACCTCAGACTTCTGCTCGTGATTAAATGTAGTCTCAGAAAGCAGAGGGGCTGCCCCAGGACATGGGAACACTCAGCACTGTCTCACTACAAGAATGACTTCAGAAACCTGCCTGTTATATTCACAGAATGACACAGTGGAAATTATTTTGGATAAGCAATGACATTCAGCCAGCTCTGGACCATGGTTATTTGATGGCAGTTGGTGAATGTGCCCCAGGACATGGGAACACTCAGCACTGTCTCACTACAAGAATGACTTCAGAAACCTGCCTGTTATATTCACAGAATGACACAGTGGAAATTATTTTGGATAAGCAATGACATTCAGCCAGCTCTGGACCATGGTTATTTGATGGCAGGGACAACAGCTCTCTGATAACAATGCACCTAAGACTCAGGTGTGCCCCCCTGATCACAGCAGGCCAGCTGGACCTCATGTTTTTGAGGTTTTTTTTTCTCTTTTACAAAAGGGAGTGGACATAGATAAAAAGTAAGGAATAGCTCTGCTGCTTCAGGGTATATTTTTGCGAAGCCAAGTGGCCTCAGACTTCTGCTCGTGACTAAATGTAGTCTCAGAAAGCAGAGGGGCTGCCCCAGGACATGGGAACACTCAGCACTGTCTCACTACAAGAATGACTTAAGAAACCTGCCTGTTATATTCGTAGAATGACACAGTGGAAATTATCTTGGATAAGCAATGACATTCAGCCAGCTCTGGACCATGGTTATTTGATGGCAGTTGGTGAATATCACCTGAAACTATTAACTCTACAGGGTCAGGGAGGGTTCATTATCATGAAAACCCCTTTCTCCTTGAAAAATGGAATTTCAGATGTTATTTTGGGATTTATTTGAGCTAGCTCGTTTCCAACTCGTTCCATGGTTGATTAAAACTGGGATTATTCAATCCAGATCTACTAAGAATTTCCACAAGCTTTACCTGGCTTCTTGCTCTGCTATTCCATAATAATCAAGTACTCTAGTTACCATGGCAACTGACATTAAGTGATACAAGTGATATTAACTACAACTCTTCTGTTTCCTCTACAGCGCATCACATATTTCGTGTGGGTCTGACTTTAGATCCTGCTGTTCCAGGTCAGAAATCACCTTCCAAACACAAGGTAGAGCCCATGACCCCGTTGAGTGAAACCCCTGCCCGCTCCCAAATCCCAGCCATGTCCCCTCTGGAGCATCCCTGCTGTAATCACACCAACCCCATAGCTCCAATAGCCATTTTTCCCCTGAAGGACATTCAGAGGAAGGTCCTGTGGCCCATCCAGGCTGTGAGAAAGCTTTGTACAACAACAGGATGTGGTACCACCAAATTACAAATAGACTGGACCAGTATTGGTAATTCCTCCTCCTGATTGTTTACAGCCTTTAAATATTTGCAGACTTTCCATGCACCACCCTCAGCCGCGGATGAGCCAAGCTATACATATTTATCTCACTTAATCTTCCCTCATAAATCAATCTCTCCAGTCAATCTCTCTACTCCCTAATTATTTTTGTTGCTCTTCTCTGAACTCCCTCCAATGTGTCAATCAATATCTTCCTGGTAATGAAGTGCTCTGTACGGAGCACAGTATTCCAGAGGCAGCTCTTCTGAAGCTGTACATACAGTGCAACGATGCAACCAGTATGGATTTTCAGTCTTCATGGGAAGGATGATCTAATGGTAAGAACACCAGCTGAGGGTTTTGGAGACCTGCTCCAAGTTCCTGCTCCAAGAGACTCTTTGTGTAACCTTGGTCAAGTCACTTAGTCTATTCTTTAGTTAAGCATCTCTGAACACTGTGTATCACCTGAAACTATTAACTCTACAGGGTCAGGGAGGGTTCATTATCATGAAAACCCCTTTCTCCTTGAAAAATGGAATTTCAGATGTTATTTTGGGATTTATTTGAGCTAGCTCGTTTCCAACTCGTTCCATGGTTGATTAAAACTGGGATTATTCAATCCAGATCTACTAAGAATTTCCACAAGCTTTACCTGGCTTCTTGCTCTGCTATTCCATAATAATCAAGTACTCTAGTTACCATGGCAACTGACATTAAGTGATACAAGTGATATTAACTACAACTCTTCTGTTTCCTCTACAGCGCATCACATATTTCGTGTGGGTCTGACTTTAGATCCTGCTGTTCCAGGTCAGAAATCACCTTCCAAACACAAAGTAGAGCCCATGACCCTGTTGAGTGAAACCCCTGCCCGCTCCCAAATCCCAGCCATGTCCCCTCTGGAGCATCCCTGCTGTAATCACACCAACCCCATAGCTCCAATAGCCATTTTTCCCCTGAAGGACATTCAGAGGAAGGTCCTGTGGCCCATCCAGGCTGTGAGAAAGCTTTGTACAACAACAGGATGTGGTACCACCAAATTACAAATAGACTGGACCAGTATTGGTAATTCCTCCTCCTGATTGTTTACAGCCTTTAAATATTTGCAGACTTTCCATGCACCACCCTCAGCCGCGGATGAGCCAAGCTATACATATTTATCTCACTTAATCTTCCCTCATAAATCAATCTCTCCAGTCAATCTCTCTACTCCCTAATTATTTTTGTTGCTCTTCTCTGAACTCCCTCCAATGTGTCAATCAATATCTTCCTGGTAATGAAGTGCTCTGTACGGAGCACAGTATTCCAGAGGCAGCTCTTCTGAAGCTGTACATACAGTGCAACGATGCAACCAGTATGGATTTTCAGTCTTCATGGGAAGGATGATCTAATGGTAAGAACACCAGCTGAGGGTTTTGGAGACCTGCTCCAAGTTCCTGCTCCAAGAGACTCTTTGTGTAACCTTGGTCAAGTCACTTAGTCTATTCTTTAGTTAAGCATCTCTGAACACTGTGTTGTTTGGTCCACACAAACAGTGAGATAGGAAGGTACGTGGGGCAGGATAAGGATCTGGCTATGGAATCAGGAAACACTAATACTTAACCAAATAGCAGTTTACTAGTGTGGTTCATTCATTATTGATATCAAGTACATCCAGCTGCTCCTCAGTACAGTGCTGTTAAACACCACCAGACAGCAGGGGACTGGCCACGTGGCTTGCCAGTTACTTGACCTGTGACATTTAGCATTGGCTATATTGTGACCATATCCTGTTGTTTTACTTTTGGCTGGTCTCATTTATTGCATATTCACTCAAACATCAGGACAGGCTTCGGTCGCATCTTCCAAGAAAAATGTCATTTGAAATCCCAGACCTTCTGGTTTCCAACAACTGAGTTGTAGATCTCCTCCATAGGGTGCAGGGGGATGCCAAACACCACGTCCTAATACAGTGGCCAGTACGTTGCTGTACCCCAATACTGGGTCCAGAGTGGGCTCTGGAGGTTAATCTGCTGCCTCAAGGCACCGTGTGAGCAACACCCTGTGAGTCTGCAGCTACTAAGTGCAGAAGGTCCTCATTTCCCACATCTTACTCCTCTCACCACTGACTCCCATGGAACAAGCACAGGAATCTACCTCTTTGGATCACTCCAGTCTTAGACCAGTAAAAAAAGCAGGACTAGACTCTTTGAAATGGTTCACTTTTCCATAAACCGTATAAACATTGTGTACTGTGAAGTGTATATATAGATGTGCAATTAATGCACGATTAAAGCTTCTCTAACTAAATTATTTTAAGTTTTTTTGAGATTTTAAGAATCTCATTTTCTTTTCCTTTCTCTTTTAGAGGAGAAGGTTAGGAGTATCAAAATAACTGAAGAAAGCAAAGAAGTCTGAGGATTGCAGTTATTATTCATCAGGCTCCCAGAAATGCATTATAATGTACTATAGGCTGTAAGACTAAAAATTATTCCCCACTGAAATGGTATTCACACAGCTTCTGCTGTACTGAGGCGTACATCGTAATATAATCATAATAACTAAAGTAAGTTTCCCTTGGGGATTATACCTCTGTGTGATTTAATCCTTAAATTTGTTTTGCTTTCATCCCCAGGAGAAGAGAGATTTCAGTTATAAAGTATTCTTCCTAGAAATACCAGACACTGCACATGCATTCATAATCTGCACTTACATTTACAAAGCCCAGGCCAGGGGGTAAGCAGAAATGGAAGTATAAGTGTTACCATTTCGTTTGAAGAAACCAGGAGGGCACAGCAGAGGGAGGAGTCCTGCTCACCCGGGAAAGTTCACCAAATAACTCTCCCCTCGTGCAACAGAGGAAATTACTCGCTTTCGAGAGGGCTGTCGCTCAGAACATCTCAACAGAGAGAAAGGGGTTTGTGTGGTAACAAATAAAGCGTGGAATGAAACAGAAACTTCATGTAAAAACCCTTCAGAGGGCAGGTCACGGTGACTTTCAATATGACATGGGCATCTACAGTCCAGGTGCTACATAACATTTTGCAGCCAAATTTTGAGGTGAACTTTCAGAAGAACTATGTCTCTAAAGCCTCTGAAGCTTGAAGCACAAGTTCCTAAATCACTTATGCCTTTGGACCACTGATTGGTGTAACAGCTAAACGTCTGTAAAAAAGAAAGTCTTGAACTAGGCTTCTTAATGATTTAGATGCTTTGAAAATTCATCTTCAGTGATCTCATTTCAACTAATTGACTTCTGCACACCTGGGTCACAAAACAGGTATCAGAACATGCCAGTTACATGTACTGTCCCATGATTATTCAGACAGAAAGCAAACAAGACACTTGTTCTTGCTTGTCCTTCTAATGCACACAAGAGAGTGGGGAAGAGAAAGTATTTATCAGACCTGAGGAACACCATTTTACACCTTTTATGATGGTGAATGCTGACACAAGCCGTAGGCCTTGAGTTTTTGATACACTAGCCATCCACTTCCAGATCTTTTCTTTCATCTGCAGAATAACTCTGGACTTTTGTCTTTAAAGTTTTCACATCTTTGTTCAAGGCAGTACCTATGACACGGGATACCCACGTAATACGGGATGGCATTTCCAGCTCAGCCCTACACATAATATGGGATGGCATTTCCAGCTCAGCCCTACACATGCCCAGTATCACATGGGTATCCCGTGTCATAGGTACTGCCCGGGTTTTGAGGCTTCACAACGATCTTCACAACAATGATCTTTAAGGTCCCTTCCAACTCTGACCATTCTATGATACTACAAAGCCCAAAGGCTGAGCAGCAAAAAGCTCTATTGCTGCAGAAGCTGCCTAACAAACTCCATACCACAGAAACAGTTCAGAAATAGCAGCTTAAGGTGCACAATGTCTAATAACAGTTACATCTGATGAATGATATTCTAGCCCCATATGTAGTGATTGTTATCACAAGGTGTGAAAAGCAGCCAGTAGCATATTGATAATGCAAGTCAAACTAGGATGGTTATTCCTTTAAGACTGTTATTAAACACAGTAGTACTCTACTGAGTGATTTTACCCAATAACAGTGATTTTGTCAACAAATCAGCCATTATTCAGTCGTGCCTTTCCTCTCTACACAAGTTTGTTCACAACACACTCTCATAACAGTGGAATGGAAAGTATATTCTGCAGCTGGGATAAAGTGTGCTCACCTTTAATAAAAATAACTCCTTCACAAGCCAGTTGTTCTTGGGATACACAAGCCAAAAGGAAAGCATAGCCTAGTGCAGAAAACTTAATTTGTATCACACTGATCTTTATAATATTTAGTTATTTTCAAAAAAGAGTTCTTGAAGCACAGACAAATTACATCACAAATCAAGGCTTATCTGTCAACAGCTTCAAAAAAGTGTTCTTGAAGCACAGACAAATTACGTCACAAATCAAGGCTTATCTGTCAACAGCTTTCTCCTATAGGAAACTATAGGAGAAGTTTACATTCTGCTACAGCTTTATCACCTTCTGGAAAAAGTACTAAAATAATTTTCTTCCCATGACGGTCTTCAGGGAAACCGCTCCAAATAAGAATTGTATTTCTAAAATTAGTAATTATCCACTTTCAGTAAACAGTAAACCACTACACTCCTTTTTCAACCATCTACGAGGGAACAAAAAAAAAAATATGTAGTCATCTAGTGGAAATAATGAATGCCCTGCCATATGAGCAATTTAAAAATAGCCTGGGAAAAAAAAAAAAAGATGGAATGACCCAGCTTGAATCATAAATGTACGATTAAAGATGAATTACATGTGCAGCTGGTATGCACAGCTACACACAAGCACCAGCTGCAGCTGACGTGTAACACACCCAAGGCCGGGCGCAGACACATTTAGCACACACCAATGACCTGCCTGGGATGATGCTCGTGGAAGGGGTAGCAGAAATGTTCAGTGAGTAAGTGTTGCCTTGACCTTTAAATCACAGAATCCCAGAATCTTCTAGGTTGGAAGGGACCTTAAAGATCATCTTGTCCAACCGTCAACCTCACTGACAAAAATAGACACCCACACAACAAACAAGGAGCATCATCACTAAACCAGACCTCCCAGCACTACATCAACCCCTCTTTTGAACACCTCCAGGGATGGTGCCTCCACCACCTCCCTGGGCAGCCCATTCCAAGGGCTGAGAACCCTTTCGGTGAAAAAATTTTTCCTAATATCCAGCCTGAACCTCCCCTGGCGCAACTTGAGGCCATTTCCTCTTGTCCTGTCGCCTGGGACTTGAGAAAAGAGACCGACCCCCATCTCTCTACACCCTCCTTTCAGGGAGTTGTAGAGAGCAATAAGGTCTCCCCTCAGCCTCCTCTTCTCCAGGCTGAATAACCCCAGCTCCCTCAGCCTCTCCTCATCAGACTTATTCTCCAGACCCCTCACCAGCTTTGTCGCCCTTCTCTGGACAATTGTTCATACTACACCTTCCAAATCAATTGCCAATTGCCAAGACATTCCCAGTTCTACTGAAAACAACGTGGGAGCAGAACCACTCTCATGATCTTTGAAGCCAGGACATAAAGGGACTCCCCACCGGCCTTTTTTCCCCCCTTTGAATTTAGCCTGCATCAGGAGCAAGGGCAAGCTCCCAAGCTTGGTAGTCGTTTTTTGTCGTTCTCAGAAGCATCCTGACTCTTCAGGTTGGATGTCAAAGCTGTGCCAGAAGCTTGTGAAGCCCTGGAAGAAAGAGGTCACAGCAGGAAAATAGGTCCCAGCCGGTTTCTCCGAGGCAGTTAATCAGATTGTACTTGTAGGAACATCAAACCAAGCATGTGCTTCTATTTCCTCATTGTGATGAGTTTAGAGTTCAGTAAGATGGAATGGGAGGAGACCTTTCGACATGAAAATCACCTGGCAGGAAGGCAGAGCAGTGCACAAAGACCCACTGCCTTCCCAGACCCCACCTTCAGGTGCAGCGTGTTGCAGGGAACAGGTATCGGTCCGGCAATCACCAACTCCCACAGGACCTCTGGCAGAGCTGAAAAGCTCAGACATATGTTCCTAGAGCTTTATGGGACTGACTTCTCCAGGGAGTCAAAGCAAAGACAAATGCCTTCTCTTTAGAGTGTTTTAAACCAGCTTCTTACACAGGCCACTCACTATCACCTACAGGCTCCACAGCAACACATTTGTGCAATAGTGGGCACTGGCACTTCTTGGGTTTAAGTGTGAAGGTCTGGGGCACATTGCCCAAGGTCTAGGGTCTCGCATCACTGTAAAAGCTCTACAGCATCACGTTTTCCCATATTTGTCTGGGCTGCCTTAGGATTCACTGCTCAGAGGATGTCATTTTCTGCTACCGTCTCAGGGTACATATGTTTAATAACATAGACACAATGTCGCACCAAGACAGCCCTTGGCAGTCTGCAAAAAATAACCTGAGATGAGATGATATCGTGTCACAGCCGCACAGCACCAGTCAATATGACAAGTAGCCCGAAACCATAGATCTGCTACAGCAATGCTTTTAGTCACCAACTGGTAAGTACCTTCCCCAACTGAGAGTTGCTGCTTCTTGTGGCCAAGTGACAGCGACAGCCCCCCAGCCCTGTCGGTCCCTCTGCCCCACTGGTGATCCCTCTGCCCCACTGGTGATCCCTCTGCCCCACCACTTGCCAAGAGCCCACCCCTGCAGCCTGCAGCACTCGTGGGGAACACACACAACCAGGGCAGGACTCCCCAAGGAAGGACATCACATCACCAGCCACATGCCACCTTATGTTCTACAGCACGAGAACAAGAAGAACCGTTTTCCTTCAGTCAACACCTCTGTAGGAAATCTCAAAAAAAAAAAAAAAAAAACAACAACCAGAAGGGAACCACTTGAGCAAACATCACTAATAATTTCTAATCTGAAAAGACACAACAGAAATTTTAAACGTGAGTCACAGCTTCAAAGCAGAGAATAAGAAAGCTTTTAAATAAGTTGTGACGCAGTCTTACTGTGACTTGAGGAGAAAGTATCCTTAGCACTTTTAGTATTTCTGTAATTCTTGCAGATCAAATCGATTTTGCCAGCGCTGTGCCCAGCCTGGTCTGTCTCTGTGACTAGAATTCTGAGGCACAGCAAATACTTCAGGACTGGTTGCAGCCACAGCATTGAGGAAATGACTCTTTCTGTAATGGGTTATGGGGCTACTCTAAGGTGATGTACAGTATGAAGTTCCTACACTGTAGCTGGGTTATTTATTAATAGCACAGCTGTATTGATCCCATAAAGCTTTCTTTAAGTATAGGGTGATTTGAATTAATAGCTTTTACCTTGTGCTAGGGGCCATGCAGACACGCTATAAATCAGACAGTCCCTGCCCCAAAGTGCTCACAAACCAGATTAGAACAAGATGCAGCAGGTGGAGGAGACGAACTGGAGGGGAGGGAGGAGGAGGAAGTGGAAAACAAGCAGATTATGCACATTAAGCAGAACTCTCTGCTCAGCAGCAGCTCGGCACTGCCAGCTGGCAGGGATCTGCAGGCATCAAAGATGAGTCTTCAGAGGGCCTTAAAGAAGGTTAAGGAAGTGACTATTTTAAGGGAGTTTCCCTTATGTATGTGTAAGAATAGCCTGCGGGGAAAGCACATGGTGCTTGTGGGTGAAGCAGACAACTCTGTCTTCCAGAGGGCTGGCTGCTACCCCTGGGCTGGTGGGTCAAGAGCTGTGGCCTGTGAAGTGTGCCCAAATTTCTTCCATTCACTCAGATACACCTTTCGGGCTCTGAATTTCTACCCAGAACATTTAGAAAATCGTGAAATCGACTTTAAAGGTGCTAATGATGTAATTATAAAAAACACACAAAAGACATCTCAGCATTTCAAGATAAATTCCAGCCAAGTGCACTGCCAACTTGCCACACTCCGTGCTTCCCCTTTGAAATAAATGGCTTCATGCACTTCAAAGAGGGCTTTGTCTCACTTGTTTAGCACGAGATGCAAATACATTGTCAGACAGAGCAGAAGAAAAAAAAAAATGCATTTTGCACCATGGGGAGCAAAAATAGCCAATACCAGCCACTCACATGAGAACAAACTCAGGTTCGGGAGGCACAGCAGGCAGGGAAGGCATTAGTTTTCTTCTATCTAGTTTCTTCCATTTTTAATTAAAATTATTTTTAAAAAAATCAGATCTCCTTGCAACAAGAGCAGTAAAGAGATTTCTCTTAACAGAGATTCCCTGGCAAATACAAAGCCAGGGTAGGAAAAGTGAACACAGTAATGGGAGCATGGCCATGGTAGCCTTCCATTTCACTGTGTAAGAGCTCAGGTATTTTTGTTTTTCTAGAAAAAACCTCACACTTTAGCAGCTCAAACAAGTGACACATAGGAGAGAATATTCTAATACTCCCCAGGAAAAGGATCACCAGATGCTTTTTTCCTTCTTTTCAGTGTTATTCTAGGAGAGGTAACACTAGGAGGACAGCACCTGCCCTGTGCCTGGGATGAGCAGAACTTCTTTCTGTGCTGCAGAGGATGCTCGTGCTGTTCAGGATCCTTACACCAAATCTTGGGTAGAAATACATCTGCCATCTCCTGACATTCCCTTCTCAATGTAGGACACAACTGAGAGGTGTCACCTCAAATCCATGCCACAGAGGAGATTATTTTATCTAGCAGAAATTAACCATTATCTTAGAACTCTACAATTAGCTTAAGAAGTGTTTCTAAGAAGTACACCAATTATCTTGCTCATTAGCAAATTTACTTGCCCCTCATCAGCTACCACCTATTGAGCAGAGACCTGCAGAGAAGCCTTCACTCTGATGTGGACCAGAGTGGGGTGACACGGTGTGTGACAGACCCTGGAAAGGAGGTGGTGCATCAGAGGCTGCTCTGCCCCGTGCTCTCCATGGGGGTTGCTGCAAGAGACCACAAAGGGGATGGGAGGGAAACCAGACAAAATTCTTCTACTTACTTCTCCCAGCTACTACAAAATCATCATAGAATCATAGAATCATTCAGGTTGGAAGAGACCCTTGGGATCATCGAGTCCAACCATCTATCCTACTCTACAAAGTCATCATCTTTCAAAAAAACCCTCTCCGTTCTGATCACAATCCTGTTTCAGCAGAGCCCATCTGCTCTGCTCCCACCTGAGCCGGGAATTACGGCAGAATCATACAGCAGTGTGATAAAATGGGAATTTCTAGGGAAGCTGCACAACAGAGACTCTGAGATGTGGCTTTTGAATAGCAGCTGATGAACCTAATACAGAAAAGAAAGGAACAGCTGTGCAAATTTAAGCAGGATATCCACGGACACAAAGAAAAATGTCAGAGGTTGGGTTTTCCCTTTAGTTGCCAGGTCTGCAGGGCATGCAAGAGAGATCCTGAAAAACACTTCACACTTGGAAGAAGTTGCACCCTTCTGAAATTGATTTACTCCTGACCTGGCATCCATTTCCAACCACCTACTTCTGTCAGGGTCTCTTCACCATAAGGCAGGTATTTGAAAAAGTTATTAACTTTCCTGAGCAAAGCAGAGTAGCTTGCAGGATTCAGAAAATTTTAATCTGGGGCTGTCTGAAGAGAGACTGGAAGGGGGTTGAGGCCTTTCATCTTAAATTTAATAAGGTAGTGGCTAGGGCTGGCACTGCCTACCCTCTCTCTGTGCTCTCCAGGCATTTCACTCCACACCTACAATTTACTGGAGTCTTTCCACAGGCTTTGCCTTTCCCAGGCACACAGGTGGTATAACTGAGAGGACAAAGGGAAAGAACTTGGTATTGTTTTGGAAACACTCCCAAGTCCAAACACCAGTTTCATTCCCCAGCTGCCCTCCACATGATGTAATGGTCATTGCATAGGCACTGCCCTTGTGTCCAGAACCTCTCCGAGCACCACGCCTGGGCTGTGCTCTCCTCACATGCACTCACTCTCAGGAATGTTTTAACAGCTATAACTTTCCTCCACCTGCTCAAACTTGGCACCCTGCTCTCCTCTACCCCAAAACAGGACAGGGAAGCTCTCATGTATTTCTTCCCAGACATTATCTGGCTCAGCACAGTGATGACAGAACTGACTAAAGCTTCATTATGAAATATGGAAACGTTTCAAACCTCCTGCTCCAACTTTAATTGGTGCATTACAGCTGCTGCGAGCACTCCGTTTATCATCATAGAGTTCTTTATTTGTTGGTTCGTCCAAAAATAAAATTGCAAAAATGGATTTAAAGAGAAAAATGTGTTTAATGAGTAAAACTGTCTCTGCAGTCCTCTCCTGTGTGCCGGAAGGAACGGCTGAGACTCCTGCACAAGGTGGGAAGCTCAACAGCTGCACTCCAGAGCAGCTGCCAGAAAGAATATACTCAAGACCAGAACAGAACCTTAACATTACACCGTATTTCTTCCAGCCAAAAGCTTCCTGCGCATAATCCTGCGTGGCAGGTAAATGCTGCGAGTCAAGTTGTTGAATCCACATCTGGTGACTTAGGGAGGCCCCACAGAAACTTCCAGTTCCTGTTCACAGCATCCACACAACATGTTCCTAACCTCGGAGGGTTTCCTACAGCAAACCAGGAGCTGAACCCCACTGGGACAAGGCATCACTCGGGAGATGATCTGGATAAAACACAGCCTTTCCTCTTTGCTTCTTTTTATAAATGTTTAAGCCACTGTAACGGATGCTGAAAGGTGCATCAGGTACCAGCCTGACAACTTGGGATCTAAAATTGCCTCTTTGTCCCCAGGGAACCACTGGCACAGAGGCTCTGCATGACCATGCTCTCCTGGCCCTTGTCCCTGGGGGGCACAGGGGTGGCTGCCAGGGGCCAGCAGTGGTTGTGAGTGACCACGTCGGTCACACGCTCTTCTGAAGAGGGGAAAGGCTATTTTGATAGCCCCTAAAACAATACCTAACTGAAATTAAAATACATCTGGATTGAAAAAGTGAAAGTTTCCCCAGCCAGAAATAGGCACCTGGATGATTTGCCTGCGTGTGCTGCTCTGCCACTCAGTTTTCATATCCATTTCATACTGACGTGCAAGCTGAAGGCCCTAATCTTTGTGCCCATTCCTTTCAGGACTTGTTAAAAATTGCTTCCTTGAGAGGAAAACCAAGAATGGAAAATTCTAACTTTTCTTTCTCCATTTAGAAAGTGACGTATCTTTTTGATGTTATCTCCTGTTGCATTCAAATACTCTCAGTCTTAGCTGCCATGAACTATTTCTCTCACCTGCAATTCTAGACACTAGGAATCTTGCAATTGCTCTGCAATACATTCAGTCAGCTTAAAGGGGTATGGCCGAGACCTCAAAGTTTATTTATAAAGTAAGAGCAGATGTGAACCTGGCATCAGAACAGTGGAAAGTTAATGCTGCTGCTCATTTCCCAAAGCCATGTCAGAAGGGTTTACACAGATGACTAAAGCCTCCCTCATTCTCTATTTCCTTTTACCTGTAAGCAGAGTCCGAGCCCCGAAAGTCAGTGGTTTCTGCAGGAGAGAAGGCAGACAGGATGGCTGCAGGAAACTCGGGCTCCCACCCAGAGCCTCCAGTGCCACAGACCGAGGCCAGCTACAAACCTGTCAAGCGGATACTTACTTCAGCAATAGGCATTTTATGAATATTTTTGGCTTCCTGATCTGCGTTTCTTGAATAAATAAGGTAGTGCCCTGCATCACTAGGAATAAAAGAGAAAGTTCCTACTATATATTCTGAAAGATAGCACGACCTTGAGGACAATTTATTTCAGGGGAAAAAGCTCTGTAAGACATCTTTCTGAGTGCTCAGAGAAGCAGACCCTGCTCATTCCCCAAATATATTCAGAACAGAGGCAAACACTTCTCACTGCAATTCAAGGCTGCCTGAGTTTTCACCTGTAGATATGCAGATAAACTTATATCATCGGCTTCCAGGTTTCTGTGGGCTGGTATGTCAGCAACAGCTACAGTGATTTAGTGCAACAGCTCCAAATGGATTAAATCACAGAGTCATTTGAATTTTACCCAGGCTTGTCACACAAATCTCAGAAACCACTGTCTTGCATAAAAACTTCCTCTTGATACTCCTGAGGAGTCATGACATAAGCCAAAAATTAGGCTGAAAATGAGAAACAAAGATTTCTAGCATGGAAAACAGAGGGAGCACAAACAGTACATTTGACTGAAAAGTCTTAATTGCATTATGGCAGCAAATTCTTGTATTTTATTAAGTATATTTTCCCCATTTTTGATATATTATCACGTGTCTTACAGGGTTTTTTTTAAATCAAGTCAGTTTTTCTTTGATTTCCACTCAAATGGAATATTCTTCAAATATTCCCCTCTTCAAAAAGAATGTTACTGTATATTAAGTTGTGGAGTATTTTAGCAAGTAGAATGTCACTAGAATGTTCCTTGAGTGCACAAACACCTTTTCTATTTAAGAGCCTCCTCAAAGAGCAGCATAGCAAAAAGAAATTTGCTACTGACTTCACTGAAGCTAGATTTCTATCTACTTTCTATCTTGAGTGATAAAAATTATCTGTGATTTTATGGTCCCCAAAGTTTAACTATAACTTGCATTTATTTCAGCATTACCCATGTAAGGATATTTGGATCAACCCAGGAAAAGGAGAGTTGTCATTTCTTTAAAAACCTGTTAAAATGACTCCTAACAATAACATATCTGATACATACACTTTTCTTCATCTCTGTTTGTAGAATTTAAATGGAGAGACACATCTACCTACAAACTGTTCAGTATTTCTAATGATGTTATGACACCCTCCGTGGATTATACGTACTCTCTAGTCCACAACTAAAGTTGCCATCTGGAGCCCATGTGCCACGTAGCATCATTCTGATTCCCACTTCTCTCTAAGTTACTATGCATCAAAGGATTTCAGGTTCTATCGTTTCCTGAAAAGATAGTTTAACTTCACTTTTACAAGTATTGAACATGGAATAAAGACTTTTTCATGTAAAAATACCTATTCAAAAAAGCATTGCAAAAATTATGCAAATACAGGTCAAACACATCTAATAAAACCTGGTTTTTAACATGCATCTGTGATTTTACTATTGATATTACTCGACTTTTCATTTTTTTTCTGATCAATCTCAAAAAAGTTTTTTTTTTGCTTTGCCGATTCTACAATTCACTCACTTTTGTATTCATACCATGGTAGCTACCTTTGAGACTCACATGTGAGCACGTGTTTCCTTTGAGCTCCCTAGCAGGAACAACCAGATGCAAAGGCTGCCCACAGCAACCCCGACCCTCCATCCCTCCCGAGGACTGCAGCAGCAGTTTCTGACGCTCTCCCAAGCACAGGGGAGGTAACGGCCACCTCTCCCCAAGCTTCTGCAGTGACCAGAGAGAGAGCAGGAAGAGGCAGATCCTAAAACAGCAGCTCTATAAATTCAGCCACGTTACAAATCCATTTCTTATGCCAGTACCCTCCATACACAGAACCTCTTTAGCTTGGATGCAACAGCGTGCAGTTTAGTTTATTTGCCTTAGGAGGACACACGGGATAAAGCTTGACCAAAGCTTGACCAATTCATCAGAGGCTGTAACAATCACTCTACCACACGCACACAGGCTACATCCACTCACGTACCATTGTATTCCAGACTTCTCTTCCGAGTCCTATCACGCATCCCAGAAGGACTGAGTTAACAACAACTCACAGAACAGCTTGGCCAGTCTCAGGACAAAGAACTAAACTTGCCCAATGCAGTTGCTTTTATTCCAGTGAGGCCAACTGGGGAGAAGAAACCCAGGTGCAGATAACTTGACTTAATTTCACAGTGAAGGCAAGTCCTTCAAGAAACGATGCACAGGTGAAGGTGTTTCCCTAATGTTACCCCTTTCAGGAGGCTATTCGAAGGCTCTTTGGGCTCTTTGCACTTTGACTGACTTCAGACAATTAGCAGCACTCTGAGCACACAGAATCGAATATTTGCCTGTAGTGTATGTACACTGGAATGATCACGTAATCTCTTTCTTTGTTTTTTTAAGGCAGGTATGACTGTACCTGAAGGAGATACTGATCTGCCTACCTAACAATCACAAATACCTTATAAAATATGTCTGAAATTAATCCATTGTGAAGGTAAGGAGGGAAAACATAAATATCCTCATTAACTCACATATACACACACAAAACTTTACATAACATACGGAGTAGTTGGAAAGATGCCCGCAGACGTTAATTGCATTTCTGTGTGAAGAGCATTTACACTCTCTCATCTCTGCTTTCCTCATTCATTTTAGTAATTACATGGAGAGAAGCAGCTAACACGCTTGTAATTAAAACCAGCAGTGAAGGATTTTTAGGTGTTTTGATACAAGAGTATTGACATGGAAAGCAAGCAGAGCTGGCAGGAGAGGATTATTGGAGTGACACAAAACAACTCGGCCCCAGGAAGAGTCTGCGCTGGAGTGCCCACACGGGGCGGGTGAGGGCAATAAAGTCCAGATCACACATCCCCTCTGCGCTGGGGTTTGCTAAAAGATACTCGATCACAAGTCCTAGAACTGCTTTTTGCTGCTGGAGACCTCCGTCTACTAAATTCACACAGTGGAAAACAGCCACTTTGCACAATGTACATTGCTTCATTTTCTATCCATTTCATTTGGCATTTTATTGGCAAAGGCTGTAACAGTTATTTCAATTTGGTGGGTGGAGCTGCTATGAAAACTCCAGGTCTTCTCATTTTAATGATGAATATTCATGACTCAAGCAATCTGTACTAGGCAGACTTTGTTGCCCTTTCTTTCCTTTCCCTACTACCCAAGCAGTAGCTGTGCAACCTGTGAACCTGTCCGTTCACCTACCTGCAAATTCACGTTTTGGAAAGAATGGTGCACTGAGACACCTAAAGAGCAGTTTAAGCTCTCTAACTTCCAGTTTTCTAAAAGAACCTTGAAAATATTCACCAAAGAAAGGATTTTTATCCTTTGTTGCCCCTTTTCAGTGCTCTGCCCAGAACGGGCAGCTATCTCTGGTGATGAGCTTGGGAGAACAAATAGTCCATTGCAAACATGGACCGTCCTGCAGCAAACAGAGAGGCCAACAGCTGCCTGGTTGTGATGCTTCACACCCATCCTCTGCCCTGCCTGCGCCCGAAGCCATTGCTACCCCGTCCTTCCAGACCCCGGGCTAAGAACCCGCTAAGAACCCACTAAGAACCAGCAAAACCAGGGGGGGTGACCACGTTGCGCTGTGCTGATGGCCCTGGGTGCACAGCCGAGCTGGAGTGGCCAGCCCTGGGGTGGAAGCCAGCCAGGTACCACCCCGTAGAGAGGGTCCCATTCAACCTCGTCTCCCTTTGCTGCTCCTGCCCCACTTTCCCCAGACAGAGCCCTGGTTTGACTGGAGCCACCAACAGTTTGAATCCAGGCTTCCGCGGAAGAGAAGTCAGATTGCAGCTCACTGCCACCTTGCCACTGAGATGCATTATTTTTTTTTTCCTCCAGAATCCTGCCGCACAGAAGTGCTGTGCTCATTTCCTTGGCCAACACAGAAGTCAGGCTGCTACAAGCTTCTTTTGGCCTCTTGCCACTGCAGAGTGTGAAAGAGTGACTGAAACAAGCAGCATACGAGTCAAGTGGGGGAAACACGGGGCAAGGATAAATCCTTGTTTGTGTCACAGGCAGGACCCCTGGAAAAACCCCAGGAAAATACACAAATCTTGAAATGAAATGTTGTATCTGAAAAGAACATCCCTCAGGGCTGCGAGAGCAGCTGACCTCGCTGGGCACGCGGGTCCCACCACTCAACTGAGGAAAAAGACAGTGCAGTGAAATGATGCTCTGGGCAGTGAGAGCTGAGGACACTGCGGGGAGAAAGGTTGTGACTTTATAATTCAGACAGTAGACAACCAGTAAGGAACTCAGGAGTTTGGTTTGAAAGAGACCACGATGGTGATGGGAGGGTGCTCCCTGGGCTTTCTTTGCCAAACAAATTTTAAATCAGAAGTTTGGATTATTGTTCATTTCCCTCCAACAATAGAGGAAGAAAGGTCTTTTCCGTTCATTTTCGGTCTCTCTCCAACCGTGCTGTAGTGTGATCGACCTGTTACCCTCCTGAATTTTCCATTCTTAAGGATTGTCTGCTCAAGATTAATGCTGACCAGATAGGACAATATGATTTGTCCACTACTCACTCGGATTTAAAGATCAGATTCACAATTAGGTTAAGTCTGTAGTTTTGGGGCATATTTGTTTTCTGTGGATATCTGAGCCAAGATCTGCAAAAGTGCTTTTCATGTATTTTAAGTGGGAATGCAGGCGTAAGACAATTAATTCATGTACCGTCACCAAGTTCTGAGCTGAGTTTTTGGCAAAGAACTGGCACTGGCACTTGATATTGTGCTGCTGACTTGCATTCCTCTGTCCAGTCATGGAGCAGGCATATTTTACAAAAGTTAAATAATTAATTAATACAAAGCAAATTTTAAAAGTTCACATAAAAAATTTACCACGAAGTATTCACAAACTGTTTTTATGACACAGAAGTATCAAGTGGGAATCTCATGAATAAATCTAAATAATGAGGGCATTTGAAATCTAGCATTCACTTGGCAATATTTAAAAAAAAAAAAAAAAAAAAAAAAGAAAAGAGTGAAACAGGACTAGGCTTTGGAGCTGGCAGAAACATATGGTCAAAGTAGGATACAAAAAAAAAGGAATAACCTGGGGGCCGAAGGAGTAAGAGGCCAGATCAAACTCCTCCATGGGCAACGAGCCTCCTTGGGCGGGCAGAGGCACCCAGTCCAGCACCAGTTTGAAACTGCGGGCCCAGACATCTCTGCTCTGGGAGAGGGGTGCCCAGCGCCATGGCCCAGCCCCGTGGCCTCCAAGAGCGTCTTGGTGGCCGATGTGTGGCCAGCACCGACTCCCGCTGTGGCGACGGAGGCACGAGGGCCCCAGGCTTCCCACAGCCCACAGGACTTAAAAACGCCTGCTGGATTATGACAAGGTAGTTGCTTTTGAAAGAGAAATAATGTAAGAGTAGAGGACGGAGAAGAGCTCTGCCCAAGGCAGCATGAAAATAAGCAATAGCAGGTCTCTCTGATGAGTTTCTCCAGTGTGCCCTGCCCCTCTCAGGAGACACATCAAAGGGAGACGGGGAAATCAGTCCACAGCAGCGAGCCTGCTGGAGCCCGCTTGCTCAGCACAGGCAAAATTAATTAACAGGGAGGGAGAAAAAGAGCCAATATGAGTCTGATTCTGTCAGGGAGCGCAGCACTGACAAACAGCAAACACTAATTCAGGAGTTTTCCACGTCTCCACCTGCCAGTGGGAAAGAGGAGCATGATTTAGATGTGAAATAGACTGATACTTCTGACACATTGCACGATTCCACACCTACCACTGCTTCCTGGAAGCCTACAAAAACTAAAGGGAGCTCAGGAGAAACTCAGCCACTGTAATACAAGGTTTCAGGAAAACACATCAATGTGTTGGTTAGTGCTGTCAGAAAACAAAGCAAAGGTGAGGCCTCACACACAACAGGAGAAGCCACAAATAGGGACCTCTTACCCTGCTAGCAGTGAGCATCTCATCAGAACAGGACAAACGTAACCAACAAACAAGTCAAGAGAAATTGATTCAATTTTGTTTGACGTAATAAGCACTAAAACTCACTAATACTGCTTTCTTATGTACTGAACACTACAGGGTTGGAAACACAAGACCCACACCAGCAGGAGGAAACAAAATATCAGATAGTAAACCCTTAAAATGCCAGATTTCCAGACATTCAGGTGCTGTAGCAGGGAGGCCCTGGAAATGCTCATAAATTAATTGGATTAAAGATGTAAAGCCATCACTCCAGGGGCATCATGGCTGTACTATTTTTTCTTGCTCATAATTCAAAAAGACCAGTTTGGACTAATAATTTCTAAAGAAAAGATAACCATATCAAGGTTTCATAAATAGAAAGGAGAGCATGGCACTACAAATAAGCTTTAATATTTGTTTTCATCATGGCTGTACTATTTTTTCTTGCTCATAATTCAAAAAGACCAGTTTGGACTAATAATTTCTAAAGAAAAGATAACCATATAAAGGTTTCATAAATAGAGAGCAGGGCACTACAAATAAGCTTTAATATTTGTTTAATTGTAAAGTTTATCTGGTCGAGCTCCTGCCTGTTACAGAATACTCCTATTGCTATTATACATCCAGGCGCACTAAAAAATTTCACTGAAAAAGGGACCTGCTTTATATCCTGAAGAACTCCCGAGCCACTGCTCATGGAGTGCTTACTCTCTGCAGCCCTGCGGCACGGCTCTGCTGAGCCAACTGCCCGTGAACATTTAGCAAACAGCCATTGTGCTGTGTCTGTTCTGAGCAGGTACATGACAGGGACATTAAGCTGTGTGTGCTGCCTTTTTTTTTTTCCCTGTTCATGGATATTACGACCATAGTCCTCAAATCTATATAACACAGTTAGTCTGAAGAGCTCCCATGATACCTTCTAAACTCATGTCCAAAGGTGTCTGAGAACAAAATACCAAGAGATGGCAGCCCTTGACTACCAGGTGCAAAAAGACATTGCCCAAAAGGCTGGTCCACTAGCGCTATGCTTTCTAGGGTCAGATGAGTGACTATCAGGCTGCCATCTGCCCAGTAGTTAAGCAAAGTAATGCCTGTTTCATCTAGAGTGTGAAAGGTGCTTTGTTCATGTCAAATAGAATCATATATCAGCAACATACATTAATAACTGATAACACATAAATATCCAGTGCATTTAATACTATCAAACTAATTAGGTGTTGGTTTGCCAGGAATAAAGGTGAGGTTTAAAAATCCAAGATGACATGATTACTACTGAGTAAGACATTCTTGCTCATCCCGAACACAGGCTAAAAGCATAGGTGACTGAGACAAGTCACCAGGCTGGAAGCCAAACTTATTTCATGCACTAAATTTGCAATGAAAATTCTAATGAAGCCATCTCGACAAACTAAAACGGTGCTATGCTGGCCAGAGGTCTGCAGCTCACTCTGAGGTAGATCTGGAAGCACTACCTTGCTGAGAGGTCACTCGGGGCATGGAGCACATGCTTCTGCTAACGCCAGCACTGCAAAAACGTCAAGACTGCCACGAAAACCTGGCAGTCCAGATGCAAAGAAAAGAATCACTTGCCACCCTTATTGTAATTGTACTGAAGAAAGTGCTTATTAAACACATGTACCTGCTCTACTCTGGCAGAGAAGTTGTTCGTCTATGAGCCTGAAACACTGCATGTACTAACCTTTATTCTGTGTGAGAGAGATGGTGTTAAATAGGGTCAGAACTACACTTGCTCTGGGGAGAAGAAAGGCTCACTTTGAAGACAGGCTGGTTACCCTGTTTTTCTTCCTGCACCACAGCTTTCAGATTGCAGCTAGGACTTGAAGGGAGTTGTTCCCACAAGCTCTCCAGCCCAATGTCTCCACCCGAGAGGCTTGAGTAAATAGCAGAAGCTCTGGATATGAATCAGATGGAAAAGATTCAGCCCTCTCTCTGCTAGGTCTGAGTTCAAAGGCATCCATGGCTGAACAGCTAAATCAAGATCACTATCTGCATGTGAGGGCAGAATGGAGCGTTCAGTAATAATGAACTGCTCACCCTTACGTGCTCATTGCTAGATGTAGTGTGGCAGGTTGTAAGTGGAATCCAGTTGAAGAAGTCCATGTACTGTTGTAGATAATGCTGAGAGGTGGTGAAGTTTGTTTTAGAAGACATTCTTTCATACAATCATAGAATAGTTTGGGTTGGGAGGGACCTCTAAAGGTCATCTTCCTCTGTTTCCTTTCTGTTCTTCATCTGCCTCCAGCTGAAATCTTGGACCTCACCTCTCAGTGTCAGCGCTCAGCCTGGCTGCCAGAGGAAGACCACAGATGCTGCAGAAGATATCACAGAGCGGAGAGCTCAGCCTACAGCTCTCAGGTCCACGACAGCCCTCCTCCTCCTCCTTGAACATGCCGAGACCCAGAGCAGCAGCTCATCACGAGCACTGTGCGTGATCCATTCCCCAAAGCACACCCCAGACCTGAGCTTTGTTACAGGACATTCTGCTCCAACACACAGGTGACATCTATGCGGCTGCTGCACTTCAGCAGGTACACTCGAGCAAATTCAAGTAAATATACCTGTGCTGCAGCCACATCTCGCTGCATTGTGCCTACAGAAAGCAAGTCGTGCCATGATGAACTTATGTATAAACGGGCAGAAATCAGGGACAAAGGGGATGCACGAAGGAAAGGATGTGTCCATAGACGGCCAAGCAGCTCAGCGTCAGCGCTCGGTGAGAACACAGGTGCCTCTGAAGACCTACTGCTCCGTGACAAATCTGTTCACCCGTGCCATTCCTGGAGGTCATAGTACCCACGTCTGTGTTCCCTTGTATGTGCAGGTACAGCCCTATCTCCTCACAGCAAGGGTAGCCCACTTATTAGCCCATGCTGGAATAGAGCCGGAGCCCACAGCTAGGGTGTGCCTGTACCTCCCTCTGTGAAGTTGCCTGGTTTATTATCTGTAGAACAGCACACCTGGGAAGACGAGCCAACTAAGTATTAGATATAATCAGATACTTTCTGTCTTCAGGTGCCACCCATGTGCACACCTTCCCTGCGAGCTGTGGAGTGAACCTGCTAACAATTCTATTAATAACGAGCAGTATAAGTAGGTGAACTGGATGAACTTGTGTGAAAGCAAAACCCCAGAGGTAGATCAGTTGCTCTGTTCAAAGCAAACAGATAACTATCCCAGGCTGCAGGCAACTCTCCCCCTTTCCCACCTCCTCCTTTGGGACGTCTCCAGGCATGTCCAGGGTGGTGCAGCCTGGCAAACAGACATTTAATCAGCGATTTACACATTTTAAAAAAGAATCACAAAGCCACCGATGACCCTGGGAAATGGCAAGTGCCAGAGTGTCCTCTAAGGACTTCCCCTTGTATCCATCTTCACCGTACGTGACA
Source organism: Calidris pugnax (assembly GCF_001431845.1). Lineage (NCBI taxonomy): Eukaryota > Metazoa > Chordata > Aves > Charadriiformes > Scolopacidae > Calidris > Calidris pugnax. The sequence goes on from NW_015090879.1 coordinate 3,395,484, forward strand.
CTGCTAATACAGAGAAGTAAAACTGTTTGTTCCTCAGGGGGTTGTGCCCCCCTGCTTCTCACGGGCTGGCTGAAGCCCTGCTCTACCTGCAGTATCACAGCCAGCTGACTGTGCTTTCACACAGAGGGGACTGGCTTCAACTGAGAAGAGAACAGCAGGAGGGCTGAGCAGTGCCTAAGACACACGTAGCCTACTTGCTGGCAAACCTACTCACTGACTGTGAGAGAACACCACCAGATCCCTCTGCAGCATCCACCATTCCCTGGTGCCTCTCGCTTCTGCTGCAAAGCCTGAGCTTTGTGCCCGAGAAGGGAAGAGCAAAGGACAGACTCTGGAGCATGGGTCTGTTATTCAGTGACTCTGCCATTCGCAGGCAAATCTTGTTGAGACTAAACCATGCACAACCACAGGCAAGCTGGCAGTCAGAATAACGGCAGATGGGAGGCTCTTGGACAGACATTTTTGTACCCTTGACAAGAATTAAACATGCTGCTGGGGATTATGATTGTCAAGGGGCCACAGGCTTAGCATTAGTGTGATGAGTAGGGCACTGCCAGAGAGGCAGAGAAAGATGGCCTCAGGACCACAAAGACCAAGGAAGGACGGTCTCCTCAGCAAGATTTCAGGGGCCTTGAGCTACTGGTACACTTCTGGAAAGCACAGACTGCCTGCCTCGCCTCCCTGCTTCAGATCTAAGGACAGGACTCAAAGGCACAGGCAGGGCTGCCTGAAGAAAATGTGGCAAGGAACCTTCATGAGGAGGCACCTCATCTGAAATTCACTTGCACAAAGACCCTGCAAACAGCCTCTTATGGTACAGTTGGCAACAGCACTCCCAGTGCTTTCTCCACCTATACCAAGCTCTTCAAAATAGTGTCTCTCCTCAGCACAGGTTTTAGCATTCCCCTCTTCTGTTAGGAAATGATGGCTTCTGGCTCCATTGGCAGTGTTTTCCTGAACTCACCATTACACCACAACTCTGTCTTCTTATGACAAAGCCCACATGGTCCCATGGTGCCGTCCTATGGTCCATTTATCTCTCATGCTATTCCAAAAAATGTCCAGAAAAAAATTTTTTGTGTGTGTCTGTGCACGAAAACAAGTGGAAGGCACATCTGATCCTTCCTTTGTATGAGGATATGTATTCACTGATGGCATCTTTTATAAACATATCATGTATTCCACCTAAAGGTGCTGTGTGCTCTGAAAGAGCCAAATATATTAGCATTCTTCAACCATAACTTTTGAAGTCGGCATTTGACTATTTTTGCATTTCTTCCAGGTTGTAGTTAGACAACTCCTAATTCTACGGGGAAAGCAAAGACTATAAAATGCCAGAGCTCCACTCTGCTGAAATAACATTAGTGAAATATCAAGTCCTTTATGATGTCATGAGGGATTCCTTAATGTGACTATAGCCTCCTAATGACATCATAAAAAACTACTGCAACCTCAGAAAACAGCCAAGGGTCATCAATCAGCCCATCTTCTCTCCTACCCACCAGGGGCAGCAGCCCAACTTGCTCCTATCTGCTTTTTATGAGCAGTGTTGTCCGCTGAATAGCACACAGAGAAGAGACTAATAATCATACAAATATCAGGGAGAGCGGTCAATCATCACCTGAAATGTTCAGTACACCTGAGGGAAATGGGGGTGCCATAGCCTGAAGAGCCTGCAGGTTTAGCATGTAGAAGAGACAACACTACTCCCCAAGAGGTGACCCGGCCTTCTCTGGGCAACAGGCCATACCAGTTGGCAATTCAGTCATTTTTCAAATGTGGGGAGAATGGGACCAAAAAAATTCCTTGGTTGCTCTCTTCATCCTCTGTCTGCAAGCAAAGGCTTTTTCCATGTTGCCCAGATACTCATCTGCATGTCCCATATTACAAAGACCACACTGAAAGAAGGCTTTGCATCCTCAAATTGAAATGGATGATAGTCCCAAGGAGACGCAGTGACTGCCAAATCCTCTGGCAAGAATGGAAACAGCCTCCTCCACATTTGAAAATGCAATGCCTTGGAGTTAAAGCCTCATTATACTCTCTTAGGAATACTTGGAAGTTTTCCAGGGTTGGGGATGTCTCGAGGAGTTTCCCAGACTCTCAGAAAAAAAATTAGTGACACATACTGTGGTCTCTAGATGTTTCACAATTCCTCTCAGAAGGTGTTTAAAATGGACCTTCTGCCAGCATAGTGCTGACGAAAGAAAAGGGATTTTTTGCCAGATAAGAGAAAAGACCTGGTTCTTTACCCCGTTCCTCACAATTTTACATATGTTTATGCAGTGTGCTCCCAATTGGGCAGGCTGTACTCGGGGTACTTTACAGTGGGCTGCAGAAAATCCTACTTAGGCATCCTCAAGCATGACTACTGTTAAGAAATTTCAACTCTTACAGGCCTGGATCCTGAGAGGTAACCAAGAATAGGGGCACACCGTGCTAAACACTCAACAAACAGAGCAACAGAGAGCACAACCTGATTAGATAGAAGAACTTCTACAGCTGGGAAAAACAGCCCAGCAGAAGAGACAAACTGATGGAAACAAACAGCGTTTGCCACGGTTTAAGTAAAGGAGAAAATTCAATGCAATACCCAAAATGAACTTTTTTCTTTTTTGAAATATGTAGCTGCTATTTCAAGAAAAAGCCACGGAGCAGAACAGGTGTCAGAATGGAAAACCCAAATGATATGTATGTATGTGAAACTTTGGCAATACTAGAAACTGAGAACACCAGACTCAGAAGTCACTAAACCCCTTCCCTTTTCTTCATCAATCTCCACGTTTGGAGACATTGGGAAGAGGAATTTGTTACAACTCTAAAATTAACTGAAACTGGAGATGGTCTCATGGCTTAGCAGTGAGAGTGGACGTGAGCTCTCTATGACTGAACCCTTTTAAGGGCCTGCAGGGTAGAAACATCACCAGCTTTGTGTTTTACTGGCTCCTCTCTCTAAGCAGCTGCAGGAAAAAAATCTGATTTCATAGGTGATTTCTGAAGATCGTGTTTTGACTTTACTTTAGGGTTCCAGTGTCTCAAACCAGCCTACACAGAAGCACACAGCACCCTTCTCCCCTCTTTTCCACATCCTTCGGTAGCTGCAGAAATGATCTTAAGGACAAACAACAAGGCAACAGCTCAAAGACTGGCCACTCTGGGGGCCAAGTCAATTAAATCAATAGAAATGAAAGTCATCCAATTACTGGATGAAGGAACAGCAACCCCCACTACCTTTTCTAGGGGCTTAGAAGCCTCAGTTGCTCTGGGAGGATTGTATCACCTTCCTCGCTCCTTCCAGCGCTCTGCTGGCTGCCATCTGATGAGTCCTTGTCCGCGCCAATTCCCCACCCTCAGTGTGTGCTGGGCCAGTAATTCCTGTTCACCCATTAGCTAACAGATGTTAGACCTCACTCCTTTTTTTATTTGTTTATTTCACAACATGAGAAAGAAACAACTTGTGTATTTTTTAAACACTCTTGAGGAGGCTGGAGGGAGCAGAGCGATTCCTGAGAAGAGCAGTTCAAGTCGAAATCATGCTTAGGGTGTCCATCTGAGGGCAGCTGCTGGGACCTGCAGCCATGCCCTGCTCAGGATGTCCCATGTGGCATCTTCTGCAGTTGGCAGCAGACCATGCTGTCTGTGTCCCTTTGTTCAGCACAAGCCAGTTCTCTGGTCAGAAGGTCCCCAGGGTGTCTCAGAGGAACGTGGTCTCAACGGAGCCAACTGACCACGGGCTAACAGCTCGTTAGCCGAGCCCAGGGGACAGGCTGATCCCCGACTATAAATCTTGTCACCTTTTTTATGCCTTCCCATTACTGTCCTCTTAAATCCAGTCCCGTAGTACCAACGCAACTGCCCACCCATAAAGCCTGATGAGGTCAAACATTTTAGTGCTGCTGCCTCCTCCTCCTCAGGGTTTCGTTCAGTTTCTCTTTCTTTCCTTCCCAACAGCAGGACTCTGCTGAATGGTGCTCTCAGACACTTCATTAATTTAAGGACACCAGAGCCCAAGCGGATCGTTTACAAGTCAGCATGAAGAACAGAGAAGAGGAGAAGCAGAGCTGCTGGCATTTTGGATAAACAAGACATTCAATAATTTTAATCTCAGTGTAACCCTGCTATTTCCGGATTATATAATCCCGCTCTTGAAAGAAGGCTATTGGAGCAGACTGTCACATTAAATAAACGCATTTGCCGCATACGTTAATTGCAGTAGAAAGCTGTTAAGCAAATAAGCTTGTTGCATCAAAATGTTATTCTTTTAGCAGGTCTGTTCCTTCCACGGATCTCCAATTCACAAGCCATGCTCTTTCAGAATGCACATTTCAGTTTAAGGCAAAGGAATATGTTCACTCAACTGATCGATTTTTTTATCACGTTGACTTTTGGTTAAATTTTAAGGCAAGCTGCGCCACAGAAGTAAATTCTTTTAACAGGTTTATTTCTACAGCAAGATTTCAATGGAAAGATTTGAAACTAATGTGGAGAAGGACTAACAAAAATGTATTTTCTTAACAGATATTAGTGTTAATAAATCCTGCAGCATATACTTCCCAACACACCTCACTCTGATACTAGGCATTTACTAAGCTCTTTTTATCACTTCCTTCAGGGTCAATGTTTTGTGGAAAAGCACCTGTGTTATGATCATATTTTCTGTTACTACTTGTTATGTAAAAAAAAAAAAAAAATCCTCTTAGCTGCATGTTATTCTTAAAAAATATCTGAGTTTTTGAACACCTATTTCTGATTCAGTAAAAAGAAGAGAATGTATTATATATACAGGGTGGGAATGCTGGTATCATGGTGCTTCTAAATTCACACACTTGTTTCTTCAGGCAAATGAAGGAGAACCCTCACAAATGGGAATACACACAATCTTCTGACAATCACCAAATCTGCATCTTTCTTTTGTGAAATCAAGTAACAGCTGGTTCATTCCACAGGCAAGTGCAGGAGCACTGGTGGTGGAAATTGAGAGCAGACTGGAAATGGACTGCTTCTAACGTGGCCATTGGCCTCTTTTCCTTCAGAGAAGTAGAAAATATCATCTTTTCATGTACAAACCTAAACATTAATTAACAATTCAAGTCATGCATTTCCAAGCCAAGAGCTGTTCAGGGGTATCTGATGGCAGTTTTCAAGGGGAAAAGGAAGTTCCTCTAATAAGTTCTGATTTTTGTAAAGACAAATCTGATCTTTGTGAGCCTAAATTTGCACAAACCCATTCCCGGATTTTAAAAATAAAGAAGAAATGTGGATAAACACATGTCTCTGGGATTCTTCAGGGGATCAGAAAAAAATTCAGAGGTGTACGTATGTGCACTATGCATCCAAGAAACTACATGGCATTCTTACCTGTAACAGGTACCAAAGCATTCTCAATCCATATTCACCAAAGCTTCGTTCCGTCTGTCACCACAGCAAAATTCTCTTAGCTCTGTTTTTGGTAAACTTATGCATCCATGTCATTTCACTTGCTTATCAGGATCTCAGTCACACTTGTGCAATGCTGTCAACCATATCCTGAAGGCACAGGAGTGCTTGAGGTATTCCTGCAATTAGAATTTACAGGGGAAAAAAAAAATCTACCGATGATGCATAAAATCTCAAATTTAATTCAGTCTTCTCAGAGAGTAGCCAGGAAGACCATTCTGAAAACAGTAACCACTCCGCTAATGTCAGCAGACCTGACTCTCAGGGAGAAGATGAGTTAAGTGAGGCCAGGTCAAATTCACATAATTACTTTTCAGAGCAGAAACACATTTCAAAAAGCATATGCAAGCAGTTTTAATTTCTCTGTTTGACCATTTCCATGTATTATCAATGTGCAGTTGCACTTTGTGTAAAAGTCAAACTGAATATAAAGAAACTACCCAAAGCAATCTCTTTTCACGAGCAACTTGCAGCAAAACGTTTCCTTAAAGTGCCTCTAAACGAACGACATTGAGAAAATAAAGAAGATTATGATCTACAAAAGTTGTGTGCTTGCTAGCCATATACTGCTTAAACACAGCATTCATAAAAGGGAAGCATAAAAAACTCCCAAACAGCTTTAGGGAGTGACAGAACCAAGACAGAGAGAATAAAAATGGACTAAACTTGCAGGTGTGGAAAACAGAGACTTAGGAAGGTACTCGAGTATCAGAAATTCAGCAAAGCCTCTTGGCAGGACAGCACCGTGTAGGCGACCTGTGGGATATCAGCCAAAGCATGAAATAAACTAAGACTCAGTTCTGTCAAGTGAGTTGCTCTGTAGCTGATCTGATTTTAGCTAGAAGCATGAAATAAACTAAAACTCAGTTCTGTCAAGTCAGTCGCTCTGTAGCTGATCTGATTTTAGCTAGAAGTATTCCTTTTACATAAAACTTGGCAATTTAAATGGTTAATCCCACTAACGTACCATGAGAAAGTCCGGGAGATTGTTGTCTATGATGAGCACTATCTACTTTGGGCTACAGAAGTTCATCTTCTCACAACTCTAAGTCTGTTCCTTGCATCAAAATCATGGGTCAGTTACCCTCCTCTGGCATCTTGCAGCATGACATTAAGCAACCTTGTCAAACACCAGAGTTGGTCCTGCTTTGAGTGTGGGGGGGTCTGTGACTCTTTTCTTAACACGACCCAGTGACTCAGATCTTAACTGGATGGTACTTGAATTTCTGCTTGTGCAGACCCCAGAGTTCACAAGACAAAGATATACCTGAAAAAAAATAAAAGGACATGAACAAGGGGCAATGCATATCCAGAAGAGAAAACCCACCATGCTAAAATGTGGAAGAATATCTGAATATAAATTCCTGGTGAGAAATGCATTTTTATTTATAGGAATAATATGTTTTAAAATCTTCCCTATTCTTCAGAGCTTGTTTCCAGAGCAGCATGTGAGGCTGAGGATCATTAAAAGTTTCTGCTGGCAGAGGGGTATCTCCTGTTGAGGCGCAAAATATAAATTGGTCTCTGACAGTAGGAGAGGCAGCAGGAAGTGAAACACACACTGCTGGGTGTTTGAAATTCATGAGTCCTGCAGTCCTCATCTGTTCCTGACTTCTACCATCTTTTTAGGGTTTTTTTTCCTCTGACTTCTCATTAGGTTAAGCTGTTATTTGCGTTCAGAATTAAAGATGGAAAAGTGAACGGTAAGAACACAAAATACTTGATGTTTTTGTGCACATGCAGGACTGCAGAGGATGCCAAGTTCTTGCATGCACTGGTTCTTGCACTTAGTTCTTGAGCAGAACTAAGGCTGGGCTGAATTGCCTCTGAGATCCTACTCACACAAGCCCTGCCAGCTGCTTCTGCTCCACCTACAAGCAAAAAGCACAGTCCTCCACTACACCAGCGATCAGAGCAACACAGCTGTATGTGGTTAGACAGGATTTAAGGTCTACAAGTATATGTTAGACAAATACGTATTTTGGGGATTTTTTTCTCTTTGCTGCCACAAAAGGTTATTGCTGACAGCTGTATATGAGAAATTACAGTGTGTGTAGCAATCTTGAGGACACCACATGAAATTGCATTACAGCAGTGATGGAAATAAAAGTGACCTTTTTTTTTTTTTTTAATGGAGCCTATTACACAGGACTTCAAGTCACATAAAAAAAAAATACTGGCAGTCTTAGATATTCCTATTGCTTGAATTGGTAAAAATCTAGACAAACTAAAGGAACCAAGATGACAGCTGCAGTGATCCTGAAAGTCTGTTCTGAGAAGGAAAGTTGCATGCTCTTGTCATGCCTATTCATATGCCCTAAACCCTCAGTTAAACTTCTATGGTAGGGGAAAAAAAGGGACGTGATTACTTCTGATTTCCTTGTTTTTTATTAAGGCAGATCCTCGTGTGACTTGTTGACTGAACTGAATGATACGACCAAGAGGTAACGCTCCCTACACCTCGAGTAGGAATGTCCTTCCTTTAGAAAAAGAAGTGCCTATTGTGGGTCAAGAGAGAGGTTCTACTTAGATGAGCTGCATTTTGTTCACAACTCACACAAAGATTCTCTGTACGTTGTTAAGTCACTTGATCTCCAGGTGTCTCAGTTTCTGGGTCCTTGCTCACTTTGTCAAGCTCTCGCTTTGGGCAAACAGGGCACCCACTTGACTTCGCCTCGAGGCACTACTGTAATAGAAAATAAATATTAATAACAATAAAGAGTGCTTGGACATGCAAGGCTAACTGTGGGCTGCCTCTGGCTGTCATGAATATGAACTTTGCAAATGTGTCCACAGAAACTCCAGTTGTATAAAACTGTCACAACCACCACCCGCATTTATCAAAGATGCAGCAGCAACTCCATCCCTCTTCCAGACTTATAACTATTGTCGCAGTGTTGCAAGGTGATTTCTCTTCCTACACTTTGTTTTGTACGTTAAAAAACGGCAAACGCTATGGTATAAAAGCTAATGGGAATGTCTCTGTCAGTGTATCCGTTTATGTCAAACAAAAACCTCTGAATTCATGCCAAATGTAAAAGTCAAATGTTTTAATGATATTAATATGAGATATTAATAACCTGTGAATACAAGTAAAAGCTAATGAGATTGCCTTTTATTGGTGTCAGTAATCAGTATTCTCTATATGCAGATGGCAAAACCCTGATAAGCCTTTATTTGATTATTAGTGAATCTAGGTCAGATATGGGCATCTTATTCAAAGGAGTATATAAAATTGTTGATACTGTCTGCCCCTTTCTCCCTATAAACATTTGTCAATTCACTCACCATCTGCTGTTCTGTGTATACACACGCCCAGGCTAATGTTAGCTGAGGTTGCAATATAGCTATGTTAAATAATTTTATCTGATTTGTTGGATGATGGTATTTCTAATGGAAAACAACATGGTAATTTCAGAATGTTACTGATTAGATGAAAATGATATTGCATCAAAGTTACTTCCTTAATTTATTCTGAAAAAAACAAGAAGGATTTCTCTATTAAGATGCTTAATTAAAATCTATCTTTCTCCATACAAAATCTATACTTCAGGTCCTGCATGTCATGTCTGAAAAGAACAAAGGCCGATTAGCATCTTTTACACTCTGCTTTTCTTTTTGTCACTTACACATTCATTACAGCAATTCCAGCCAGGTTTAGAAGGTCTGAGAGAAAGGATGCTGTTCCCCAGACTGGCTGAGCACAGGCAAGAAGAACAAAAGAATGCAGCTGATCTTTTTTAGGTTTATAGAGAAAATGTGGGGAGCGATGGGAGCCCAGATGGGACTGGGGGTGGGGTGTGATGGGGAACAGTTCCTACTTGGAGGGAAGCTGGGAGAAACACATTGCATAAATAACATCACAGGAGCCGATGCTAAAGTCAAACTGCTCCATCACTCTCCCAGAGTTTCAAGGTTCCCTCCCAAATTTAAAAGTGAAATAGGAAAAAAAGCAACCTGAGCACCAGCAATATGGCACACACACACGCATGCACAGAGCAGACACACACAAACTTATGCACCCTCACAAACAGGCTGGTAAGAACCACAAGGGAAAAAAATTTAAATTCCATCTCTTTCTCAGTGAAGCAGTGAATTTACACATTTCCTAGCCTTTAGTGCCTCTTTCTTTAACATATGACCTACAGAGAACTCTGAGATCTCTGAATATGAGAACTTTCCATCTGTCCTGTTCCTGAAAAATGAAGTCTGCATCACCCCAAATATCTACGTCATTGGATGTGGTGCATCATTTAGCTGCAAACCAAGATGATGTTGGTTTAAAATAAGAAGGGCACATACTATAGAATTCTCAAAACATTCTTTTATATTGTACCCTAAACAAGAGAAAGAAGTCCTACCCATACTGTTATTTGGATGAGCGGAGAAGAAAATAATGAGGTAACTAGTTTCAAGTTGGGCAGAACATCTGCCCAACCACGTTCACTCTTACAGAAGGTCTCCTTCTGTCCTTGCTTACGTTTGTCTGCAGTGGGAGAAGTGTTGTGATCCACAGCATTTGTCGTGCTGTGCAGTGAGACTCGTGATCAGCTCATCATTACTGCTGCACCTCAGCAGATTCTAAGATACAACTGGTGGCTGAGTTTGGGAGCAGCAGATGAAACCCCACTCCCTTGTAGTAATCCCCAGCAAATCTTCTGACAAGATGCCTCTTACTAGCCCCAGGGCATCCTGAGCGTATTCGCGTACCACAGTCTCCGTATCTGAGAAGCACATCTGCCAACTCTCCAGCATAAAATGTTAGATCAGTTTGGGGAATATTCTGATATGTGGAGCAGAGCTAGAAAAATGTGTATTTTGCTTGCCTGCCCAGGGTCAGTTGGCCTCCTGTTGAGTGGCCCCCAGCACTCCTGGCATGTCACACAGGAGCTGGGCACAGAAGATTTTTCTCTTGGGTATTGCAGGTGAATACTAAGAAATTAATTTCCTCTGCTCTCCCCATCAAAATCCATTCGGGGAGGAGGGAAAATAGTAACAAAGCAGTGTCTCCCTTGCAGTGCCCATTCCCTTTAGATTTACTAGTGTATGTGTGCTCCAGAGTCTCGTCCTTAGAGGCAGGGCTCAGCAGGCACAGCACTGGATGCTTTGCACTGGATGGACACTTTTTTCCACCCCACAGAGAACTATCATTGAGCGCTGATATCTGCAGCACTACACGCACTCTGAGCAGAGCTCCCTATTTCAGAGACTACAGCTTAAGTAGGAAATACACTAATGAGACAGGAAACCAATAAGAGACCATTATGCCAACTATTCATCCTGCTCCTGATGGATTGTCCCATGCGATACAGATCGTCTACTTAAAGTGGCGATGGCTTATTGTCCCATGCGATACAGATCGTCTACTTAAAGTGGTCTATATCATACTGCTCATTTCTGACCTTTGTAATTAGGAGTGTTGTGGACTGGGACATTTGTACCACTCATGGAGCTAAAGAAAGAAGATAAGAAACAGGAATCAGCAACCCGGCTGTTCTATGGGTGAATATCCAGCTAAGTTTTGGGTTTGGTTAGTTTGTTTGTTTTTTACAGCGACCATAATCTCAGGTATTAAATAATTGCATTTAAAACTGGAATAACATGTACATAACATGTAATCATATTCATATGGTAATTACTACACGTGATAAAATAACTTCACAACACGTTCAGCCATATACTACTTTAGTCAGAGTAATCCATTCGATTTCAGTCACGGGTACACAGGCCCTATAAATATAGAAGTACAATAATAAAATATAATCCCCAACAATGGTGCTGTGGTCATTCACAAAAAAAAAAAAAAAAAAAGAGGAAACCGTCCACTCTCTTAAATTAACCACTTCTAAGAGGTTGAGTTACAGACCTCCCTTCCAACTGTGGCATAAACTGACCACGAACCTACAGACTGCCTTCTTTAAAGCCATGATGGAAACAGTACGTGAGCTATCACTGCTGTTCTCTGAGACTCAGACACCCTGACAAGCATCTGTCTATGACAACAGTCAAAATCTTCTTCTGACAAACACATACTCTAAAATTCAGTAAATCTACAGAGTAACATAAATGTAATCTAATTTTTGTTTCTTAAAAAAGCAAAGTGAAAACAAAAAAGCAAATGTCTTCAAACTGAAATAAATGCAAACCCAAGTTTATCTGACTGAGCAGTCCCCTTACAGACAACAATTTATTTTAGCAACGTGACATCTAATGTTGCTGCCCTACATTCTTTATACATATGCATGTACAGATTGGAACATCTCCCATTGTCTGATAACTCATTGCTCATTTAATTGGTTTGTGTTTAGCAAAGTGGCTATTTCTCAGTGGGGACTAACCACACGCCAGCTATCAACCTTAAAGTAAAACCAATTATTAGTTCACAGTAAAGAAACAAGCTGTAATACATCTTAAAAAACGCAAATCTTCATTATAAACCGCTGAATGGAGATGCACAACTAGAAAGGTGGCAGCGGGTGAAGTTTTCTTGCACACAGAAGGAAAATATGTACAAATGTAGCTTTCCTCCCACCTTCCCAGCAGTAACAGCATATGGAAGAGACAGACTTGTGATTTTTTCTCTCTCATCACCAGGAAGGGTTCCCTGCTGGCTGCAATCAAGGTCTGTGAGCTCAGGGCTTCGCTTGGTGTCAACACCGAGACCCCAGGACCGTCCTTGTTTGGTGACACAGGTTTCAGAGCTATGGGGCATCCCACGCCAAGGCACTGGGCTACCAATTCACATTTCTATGTTCATCTTTTGTTTCATCAACTTCACACCAGCATGAAGTAGAGAAGCATTCGGCTAAATTTAAGCCACTTACGTTTCCCTAAATATAGAGTGGGGACTGAAAGCTGTAAGGCCAAGGTATTGCACAGACAAGCACTGAGAAAAGCACTCACACCTCACAGCTTTCATTTCCCTTTACCCTTGTCTCACAGGCACTGCCAGATATTTAGCCTGTCTGACAGAACTCACTAGCACCTGTAATATTTTTCTTTATTATAAGTAACAAAGCTGAGATTTTCATGTTATTTGACAGCATTTTACCTTTATAGTTGCATTCTCTGAGAATTCAACTTCCCTTCTTTGTTTGCCACATACACACCACTGGGATAATTCCTCTTCTATATATTGATGATTTTCTTTTACACACTTGTTGTTCATATGTTATGTACATCAAAATGACTTTAAATGCCAGGGCAGGAGCAGTAAGATAGCTGTATGTACTTATTCTGTGTGATTAATACTGAATGTAATCTTGTTCATAATATACTTTTACCTGTAAGTTATTACAAATGGTCTGAACATTTTCACTTCAAATTACCCCGAAGATGTCATAGCGCTTGCTCACTTCTAATATAAGTCTTTCTATCTGTCACCATTTGTCAGTGGTGCCGGGGCCAGAAAACATCCATCAGTGCAACGAGAATTCCCCTTAAAACAGTAAATGCTTTTAAAGTTGAAATGCTGTGTTCAGGATGTTAACATGAAGACCCCCCCAAGTGTGTGGGGGGGTCTTCTCTCTGAAATCGGTGCCAATCTCTTGGTGTAGAGGCATCAAACGTGACTATGGAACAAGAAGAATAAAGCTTATGGTGCCAGAGCTGTACGTGACCCACTGCAGATGCTTTTGGGACACAGCACCCACCGTCCCACCAAGCACAAGGAGCTCCCTCCACCACCTCCCGCTGCAAAGGGCTCCTCCGGGGGTATTAAGGCAAGTGTCTTTTGTGCAGATTTAGGTTTGAGTGCTTTATGGTTTATTTCCTCATTTGTAAAACACTGAACAACCAAAAAAAAAAAGAATACTTAAAAAACAATATTAATTTTTGAAAGTGTACATTGTAGAAATTAATTCTGTTTTGCAATTTGGCTGGAAATGAAACCAAAAATTAGAGTTATGATGCGGAGTTCCCATGCCCACTTGTCTTTCTAAATGTTCACGTCATTTATGTGCATTTGTTGTTTGTGAAGATGTGCTTAAAACAAAAAACACCACCCCAAAACCCAGAAGATCCACCAGTGGGACCTCTTCAGCCAGCACAGCCTGATCATCTCCAGTTCCCTAAGATCATAATTCTTAGGCTTTTGATTCCCTTAGACTTGAAACTATAAAAATCGTATTCCTCTAAGCTCTTTTATTGTTACCCACATAGTCAATAGTGTCATTTTCATTCATATCATTCTGCAGGGAAGTGAGAGGAAATGAACCAGACGGAACAGAGCTATAAATAAGAGACAGCTACTCTCTTCCAAGCGCAGATTCAACAGCATTCTTTTAAAACCACAAAAATACAGCTTGGGAATTATGGGAAGTTTTCTTCTTACTGGAGTTCTGAGATTAGCTTTCATGCAGTGGCCTCCCTTTATTATTAACTTACGTGAATAAAAGACGCATTTGCTTAAAACAAGCTCCATGAGTGCAACCAACAGAGCAGGCTCACATTAGCTCATGCTTCTGAGAAAAAGAACTCAAGAATCATAGAATTATTAAATACAAAGGATTCCGCTTAGAATTACTTCTTAATATAAAAACTCTCTATGCTGAAGAGGGAAACCTCACAGCAAACTGATTACCATTGGCTTCTCACAGGTCTGCTGTGCAATATGATGGATTGTTTGCTTTACAGCAAGAAACTGGGGTATGATACTGGTTACCTTGTTGTGTGGAATTCCGGGCGAAAAAATCCACAAAGTCCACAGGCGATGCTGTTGAACTGACAAAACACTCCAAATACTAGCTCTGTGTAAATCCTTAGGAACAAAATAGGCTACTGGTGCTCTGCCAGAGACTCAGGGGCAGCAGATTTTATCCCAGCAGCCTGACACGGGGGGCTCAGTTTCACCCAGACTTGGGCATATTCACTTCACTGAACAAACCTCATCCCTGCGCCCGACTGACGGCCCTGGGGACAAGGCAGAGAGAGCATGGACTGAGCTGTGCTTGCCATGAAAGGTCTTCTCATAAACGGGAGGACACCCTGCAACCTTCCCAAAGAATGCAAGCCAAGCACACAGTTCTTCACTGAACAAACCTCCTCCCTGTGCCCGACAGACGGCCCTGGGGACAAGGCAGAGAGAGCATGGACTGAGCTGTGCTTGCCATGAAAGGTCTTCTCATAAACGGGAGGACACCCTGCAACCTTCCCAAAGAATGCAAGCCAAGCACACAGTTCAAGACATCAAGAAAGCTCACACAAATATTATATCCTTTTTCTGAAAAAATTCCTTAGTCTTGAAAGAGAAACACAACTTGACTCTCACTCAGGTAGGTGAACCAAGACTTACATCCTCCTCAGATGTCTGCCTCAGTCCACATCTCCAAACACAATCAGTCTTTTGGCATTCATGAATCCGGCCACCACCTGACCTTTCTCTTTACAACACTGGCAGAGGAGATGATTAGTTCATGGTAAAGGTACGCCCAACTATCTCGAAGAGATAATCACGCTGTCACTTGAATCCTAAGCCTATATACTTTTTCTATGCCACAATCAAGTATTAATTCAAGAAACTAGCATGACTAGCTGCCTGGGGCGGTGAGCGATGATGCTCCTATTACCATGTTTCATGCAAAAAAGGTCCACATCTCCAAACACAACCAGTCTTCTGGCATTTATGAATCCGGCCACCACCTGACCTTTCTCTTTACAACACTGGCAGAGGAGATGATTAGTTCATGGTAAAGGTACGCCCAACTATCTCGAAGAGATAATCACGCTGTCACTTGAATCCTAAGCCTATATACTTTTTCTATGCCACAATCAAGTATTAATTCAAGAAACTAGCATGACTAGCTGCCTGGGGCGGTGAGCGATGATGCTCCTATTACCATGTTTCATGCAAAAAAGATTAGGAGAAAGGAATTTGAAGAATATGACTCTGCATATTCATCCATTTCTGAGCAATGAATAAATGCTTATCTGACATTAAAACTTCCCTGATTTTGGCAAAACATACAAGCAGCGTGTAAAACAGTTGTGAAAGAGGAAGCCCAATCAGACTCAATAGAACACAAAGGGACAGAGCCAAGAGCCTTTTTCACACCTGGTTGATGCCCCTTGGCAACACCCCCAGACTGAGGAGCACCAAAACCCCCTTCCCAGCAAGAAGATGGGGAACCCCCTTCCCCATCTCCCACAGAGAGGCCGGGGAGATGCCCTGCGCTGCGGCAGGCTCGTACCTGCATGTGCTGAAATTCAGCCCACGGCTCCACACCTGGAGAGCTCTCCACCGAGGAATGCTAGGGATATTTAGCAAAAAAACTTTGTCATCTTGTGTTCATATAAACAACTTCCTGGATGTTTTTATTTTTGACAGTAAAACCGCTAGAGATGACACTATGACTGGAAATCTAAACAGTGGTTAGTGTTCAAGGATTCTGAATTTTAGTATTTCTTCTCTCTCTTTTACAGGAACTATTAACTGCAATTCAAGCCCAAAATGTTAAAAGCAGCATACAGTTTTAAGGATTCTTTCATAGTAATTAGAAATAATCTCTGGCCACACTTCAATGAATAGGCTTTTACTTTTTGTTACAGTGGAAAATCACTTATCCACTGTAGCATAGGACATCTGCATAGATTTGTTTCTTATTATCTTTAATGGTATTGGCAAACACAGAGTTAACACATTTCTGCTAAATATATCTGCAGTTGTTGGAACACCAGCTTCTAGGAAAATTGCAAGTTTAAGTATTCAGTTAAACCAAAGTTACAATTTAATTAACATACTAGTAGAATATTCAAAGTGATGTCACCTCATCATTCATACTGCACTGGGAGGCATAAAGGAAGATCCTCTGACTTGACTCACAAGGAACCCAGAACTATCGTGACTGCAATCTCTAACACGCTGGAAAATGCAAACATAAGAAAGGCCAAGTCCATGCTTTTGCGAGTTTTGTTTCTACTGTTTTTAAGCTCTATTTTCACTTCCTTCCTGAATGTGTTAACTAATTGTGCATACACAGAAAATACAACTCAGCACGGATTAAAAAAAAAATATGTAAGTATTCAATCAAAATTGTAACTGCTTATAGAGGAATAATGGAGAACAATGTCAAATATTCACTATCACACTATTTCATTGGTTTGTCAAAACACTAAGGTTAACCTAAAATGAAGAGTTTCCCCCTGTGATTTCTCTATATTGTCTCCCTGAATTGTCTAGTCAAGTCCATTTGTGTGGGCTGTGACCTCTTAGTTCTCTGCAGCCCACAAGATCATGACCTTATGAAAATTGTTTCTCTTTTTTCTGCCACTGTGAATACTATTCTTAGGTTAGTGGAGAAGAAATTTTAAAGAGAATTATCACCATTTTGGGGAAACCAACTCAACTATCAGATCAGAACAGAAAAGGCAATCTGTCTATCATTAGCTTGTATGAAAGTATTGTAAAGATCTTTTTCTGCTCTAAATGGCAAACTGAAGTTAGAGTGTACGTACTGTGATTTTGCAGTAGAAATCAAGAAATCAGCTTAAAACAAGCATCTAGTATGACTGGAAAAATGGCTGAAATACACAGAAATGCACTGATGTCAAGTCAAGAGATTTAAGAACTGTGACACCAGTTAATTAAATTGTAAGATCACTGGTAGCCATTTGAGTTGGGGTTTTTTTTCCCTCTTTTTCTTCCACAGAATATCACCATTCTATTGCAGAAATGGTTTCCTTTTAGCCACCACCATTTTGTGCAGTAGGTTACTCTCACCCTGGTTGAGAAAACATTTCATAATTTATAAGGGGTTTTTTGCGTTTTGTTTCTTATTTTCATTTTAAAAATATTTTGTGTTTGTTTGCATTCTGGCTTTACTTTCTCCAGTCCCGTATGCCAAGCGATGACAAATCTCACCATTTCCAGGCCAAATGGATAATGCAGCTGCCCAGGAGTCACGAGAGCACTTTCAAACAGGGACTGTGCTGTCACACCTCCACACTGTCACACCTCCACGCCGTCTCCTCCTCGGTAAGAGCAGGAGGGAGTTTGCAGCACAGGGCTCAGCAGAACGTTGCCTCTGGCACATTCGACAGGAGTCAGCAACGTCAAGGAAAGATTCTTCTAGCAGGACAGGCAAGGCTGGCCAATGTTACACATAAATGGTATTATAAAGTTTTCATTACTTTTATAAAACTGTCTTCGAAAGGACCACTGGAATTGGAAAAGTGCTGTTGTCAAGATTTTACACAAGAGCTTCTGAAACACAGGGTGTTACGGTTTGGTTCATGCACAAAAGTCAACAGGGATTTCCTACTAACAAGGAGCAGAACTGCAGCATTCAGGACGCTGTGGCCACACTTCATTGTCTCACAATTCCCCTGGGCTTTCATTTCCCCTCCTTTGGCACTTGGAAGCAAGAGAGAACAGCCACCAAACTGGCCTTCTGGTGCCAGCAAAACAATTCTGGGGCAGAGACATAAATACTTGTTCTGGGACCACTCCTCAGAGCTCCAAATTTCTTTCAACAACTATGAGGGAATTTTTTCTTACTGATTGCTTTTTGCAATCGAGCTCACCAAAGAGAACTTCCCTCAAATGATTCTCCCAACTAATCTGATAGAAAACTAACCTTGTTATATTTATTGACAGAACATGGAAATAAAATATTATAGGTCTAGAGGGAATGTTTCAGTTAATTGATTATTTTTTTTTAAGGAAATAATAAATGCACTGTATTCCTCTTGGCATATTATGCTGGGAATAATACGAAAAAATGCTTACTTTGTTCAAAATGCATCTCAAAAAACCCTTCTTCCAATCCCCAAAGAGCAGGCACCCTTTAGAATAAATCTGATCTTGAGCAAACAAGCAATTTGCAATTTTAATTGTTTGCAGAATTCTCCTTCTGTGCTTGTTCAGGAAATTAAAAGAAACCAGTTCATGTTTTTATCTGCAGCAGTGAGAAGACGTGAAGTTTGGGGAAATGTAATTTGTTTCTTAGGAAATGGGCAGGGCTTGCAATCATCTACTAGCACTTTAATACATGTCACTGAATCTTTCAGCATCCTTCATTACTTCCTCCTAGAAGACCGCTTCTTCCCGGGCTTGTAGTCAAAACAGAATCACAGAATCACCATGGTTGGAAGGGACCTCTGAGATCATCAAGTCCAACCTCAAAAAAAACCCCACCACCCCCCCCAAACAAACAAAAACCCAACAAAAAAAACCCAACCCACCCAACAACAAAACAAAAACAACAAAACAAAAAACACAACACCCCACCACATCACACCCACCCACAAACCAATAACCTTGGGCACTAGAGCATGCCCTGAAGAGTCATGTCTACATGTTTCTTAAATCCCTCCAGGGATGGTGACTCCACCACCTCCCTGGGCAGGCCCTTCCAGTGCCTGACCACCCTCTCAGGAAAGTCATTCTTCCTCATATCTAATCTAAACCTCCTCTGCCCCAACACCAACCTAGGTAGCATCCTTACTGCTCATAACTCTGAGCTGGGACCTCAAAGTAGGTTCCTTCATTTGGCAAAGAGTGGGAAGAACGATAAATAAACTAAAAGAGTTTTGGGGCCAATGAGGGAGGAGAAGGGTACAACAGAAAAGTGTCAAGGGCCCTTGAATACAGGGAAAGAAACTATTTCAAAAATTATGGGTAGGTCTGAAGAAAAATCTATGAAGCAGAGCAGAATTTTGCTCAGTTGTTCTAAATATGGTACTTGGTATGAAAAAGCTTTTCACAAATAAGGCAACACTTGGATGCTTAAATGAGATTGTCTCTCCTCAACAGCATGAAGTGAAGGTACCTAACACCAACCTAGGTAGCATCCTTACTGCTCATAACTCTGAGCTGGGACCTCAAAGTAGGTTCCTTCATTTGGCAAAGAGTGGGAAGAACGATAAATAAACTAAAAGAGTTTTGGGGCCAATGAGGGAGGAGAAGGGTACAACAGAAAAGTGTCAAGGGCCCTTGAATACAGGGAAAGAAACTATTTCAAAAATTATGGGTAGGTCTGAAGAAAAGTATATGAAGCAGAGCAGAATTTTGCTCAGTTGTTCTAAATATGGTACTTGGTATGAAAAAGCTTTTCACAAATAAGGCAACACTTGGATGCTTAAATGAGATTGTCTCTCCTCAACAGCATGAAGTGAAGAGACACCACACAAATAGCCAAATGGTCTCTTTTGCAAGGTTTATAGGCAACACACCAGGGCAGGTTCTCTGACTTCCTACAGACAATGATTTGAAATAATGTGAGATGATAAATGCAAATGTATTACAGTACAATGCCACAAAACTCCCCAAAACACTGTCACTTTCATTATCCAAACAAGCCTGATGTTACCTATTTCACTATGAGGACCTACGAAGACACTAATTTTTTTGGAGGTTTTAAAACCTGAAACTACACCTTGGAACAGAAACAAAAAAAAATCAACCCAACCAACCAAAGGATACTACAGTTAAAGTCCATACCACATGTGAAAGCACACAACAGAAATGCTTCAAGCTGCATCTCCATTTTATTTACCTTGAGGGTCCCTCATTAAGTCAAAAGCATTGCTAAAATTGTGAGGAAGCTTTCTGTGATTAGAAGACCAATGTGTAGCTTGACCAGAGACAGAATATGATTATACTCTTCCCACAGGACCAAGCATGAAGCTCAGCTGCGTCTGGCTCACAGCTGAAGAGCATTGCTACTGAAAGTAACTTATTCCTCGCCAGGGGATATATCCAGTGGGGTTTCTGTGGACATTATGTGTAGAGACTTTGTACACTACTGAAAAAAGAGACACGTGAAGCCTTCTGGATAGTATCTGTTCAGGAAGAACTACAGGTTTCTTTTCAGCTCTGTTCACTGCAACAGCTTTATGGACTTATGCAGACTCAGAATGCTTGCCATAAAAGAATTGTTTTGTACAAGTTTTGCAGCAAGAATGATTTCTTCCCAGCATACTGGGTTTTGGCTAACCTTGGGGAGTACTTATGAATTCCTGCTGTCTATGATTGTGTTATATGTAGATTAAGCCACTGCTTTTGATGGAATTTTTCCTGCTGTCATTGTATAACTAATCAAAAGAATAAACACTTATTAAGAAAGGGAACCCAAAAGTATCTCTTATGGGCAAAGCTGGTCATCATTGGTGTTCACAACTCCTGGTTACCAACTGACTCTCCCTCACTGGAGATGCATACGGTTTCCCAAATATTAGTGAAGGCTGATGGTCCCAGTGGAAATGTTTTGGAAACAAACAGGAGCAGAGTTTCTTTCTGCTGGCTGTCTTGTGTCTGTATCCACACACACACAGACAGGGGAGCGCCCTGTGTTTCTCAAACGTTTCCATTTAAGACAGCACAGTCTCTTTGCACTCTTATTTGTACTTCAGAACGTGGAGGGTCAGTATAGGAAGAAATGGAGAACAATATGGTCACTGTTTCTAAAATCCTTTTCTGATCCTTACATACATGATCGCGGTCCTCCTCATGAGCAGTAATCAAACTTGCTTCATCAGAACTCTTGAGTATATATTGGCTATCAGTGCAGCAGTATAAAGTGTCCTTTGTAAAAACAGGAATCCTTCAGGATCTATGCATGACATTTTAGCATCTATATTTACTAGAAAATGTAGAATAGTTCCAGTTGGAAAGGACCTACAGTGATCATCTAGTCCAATTTTTATCTGGTCTGACAGCACACTTAGAAGTAAAAGGAAAGTGGTATAATCAACAGATACTTTGGGCCTTGCACGCTGCCACCTCGTGGTAATTCCAGCCCACATTGTAGAACCTCACAGCCACAAACACTACACATTCTCTTAAAACTTGAATAGGAAAAGGCAATGCTATTCCCTGGCATCACCTCCTAGAAGCATCAATGAGCCAACATAACCATGTAAGTTATACAAACCTTGCTGTTGCCACCTACTTTAAAGGAACTGCTCTTGTTGCATCAGGGAGCCACTGCTTCAAAAGACCAACTCAGTAATTTTAGTTTTTCCATACACAGACAGCATCTGTCACGCTTCAAAACACCAACTCAATAATTTCAGTTTTTCCATACACAGACAGCATCTGTCACACTGAGGGTCTAGAAATACCTATGGCACCATTCACAACAGAGTCATTAAGAGTGAATCTGTAATCTTCACGCTGGAATAAGGACAAGACACTGGCTAGTAAGGCTTGTAAAGGAAAAAAAGAGCAGGAATGCCTTTAGGAAATGGAAAACCAAGCACTGCTACATCTCCCTGAACATGCTGAGGTCCTCCCAAGGTAGTGCTAACACCCTTCTGTCCGGTGGCACCGTGCAGGGTTGGGTCCATGGGGGGATGACCCTGGCTCCTGGGCTGCAGCAGCAGCTTCTGAGCAATCCTGTTCACAGACACAGAGTATGGGCATCTTCAGCATTTATGTTGCCTCTGTAAACTGGGGAAAAAGGAAATAAGCACATTCTACCTGCACGATGCAGTGCTTTGTGTCACACCAAGTCAGATAAATCAGGATGTGGATTTCACTCTCACACCTCAGACCTCACACTACACACCACACTGATTAATGCCCTCCTTTTGCACGTACACAACTAACAGCTGTTGATGATGACATGTTAGTGATATCTGGGAGAGGAGCTCTTTAAATCTGTGAAAATATGAAATATAGAGACTAAAACTAATGCAGTGGACCCAAGGGGCTCAAAAGGGGTTTGTCCTAATGCCAGTGCCAGTAGCCATAAGCGCAAAATCAGGAAATATGTAAGAGTGAAAATACAAAGCTAAACTAAACTTGCATCCAACTTATGATTCTGTGTCTAACAGAGACTAACAGCACACACACAAGGAAGAACACAATAACCACAGAAACTTTATTCCCCCTGGATCATTCCTGACCTCCTGCAGCCTGCTGCAATTCCTCTCCTTCAGGAATCGGTCCATTCAGTTTTGAAAATATATGGACTTTGAGATAGAAGAGAACAGAGGGATCGGTCACCATTTGGGAGCCCATGGACTCCACTGGAGACAGACAGGTCTGCAGCCGACAGAGACCTGGAGCAGTGTGTTCAACAGGGAATTCACACTTCATGCATTTAAGAAAGACCAACATCTGGCCAACAATATCAACTTAGGTATATATCTACCCAAATTTTTACATAGAGGCTTGCTCCTGTATACCTCAAAGGTAATTCACAGGAGTTGTTCAAATGCTAAAAAAAGACACCTATTGCTACTTTTTAATATTTTGAAAATGTAGCACTGAGGACAAGTCAACTATTTTTTGCAATAGTTTTTCTAATAGTAGTTTTGGGGTTATGTGAATTTCTACTTGCACATGGGCTTAATCACACTGCTGCACATTTTGCTTTCTAGAACCTCGGGTAATTGGCAGCACAAGGCAACCCTTTACAATGCAATATCTTATGCTGGGCCACCATACTGTGAGACCACGGAGTTGATAACTCACCTACCAGGACTTGACAGACTACACTGAAAATTGGAGGGGGAAAAAAAAAAAAAAAAAAAAGAAAGAAAGAAAGAGGGGGAGGGAGACAGAGAAATACATTTTTAAAGATAACCTGGAGGCAAATATAATATTTATACTTATTTATCCTCACAGCACAATCATGAGCCCCAAAACATGTCTAATGAGGTGGAATTGCAAAATGGCCATGAGTCCTACTTACTTGGCTTCTCAGTGGTCTCTTAGCAGTCACATGGATCTATATATTTCAACTATGTGACTGCTGCAGGCAAAACTCCTATAAGTAAGAGTGAGAGTCACAGCAAGTCCTTAACTCCCAGTGGTATTCATCCACAAAAATGCCAACCAAGGAAAAATGAGAAGACAGTCAAAAAAAGTTGCAGAGGCAATTAAGCACTGCAGACAACTGTACTTAATGATTGGGTCACATTTGCAGGGCATCCTCTGCTCAAATGAACTTTCATTCACAGCGTTCCTCAACTCTTTGAATGGCCTCAACTCTTCCAAGCCTTCAAAAGAATCAGAAATATGAAAGAAATCAAAACATGTCAGAGAGTTCCTCGGTGTCATCATAGAGATAAGAGCCCCAGCCTGGTCAATATTGGCTCTTCCACCTTTCATTTAGAAGATTACAGCTTTATTTAGCCCTTTCAGAAAGTAGCTGATACTTCATAAGAACTCTGGATTTTTCTACTGATGTATTTTAATGTGTACATTAAACCAGCTGCTGAGTTAGAACCGTTAGAATAACCATCATGGTTTCCAAAAGATGGTGCCAGATCACTAATGTGCTGAAAATATTTCCTTTTGTCTGAATGTCCTGTTCTTTCTTAAATGTCCATTTTTCAGATGTCAGATTTGCAGCACTTGAGAACAACAACAACAAAAAAATTCCTACCAGAAAAAAAAAATAATCAGGCTAAGTATAAGGAATCTTTGGCATTATAGAACTATGAGGGCTCGAGCTGAGCCAGCCAAACACCACTTATTTACTTGGAAACCAAAACATTTTGCTGTGGTTCCAAGGAGCTGTGGCTTCCAGTGAGAGCAGAGAAAAACTGCAACTGCTTTAGAGCATTTGGAGGTAGTGGTAGACATGTCCAACTACCTCAACACAGGCACTGGAATTGGGGAGGTTTGGCTCAAAAATTAGTTCTGTAGATTAAATTAGCTCTGTAGTGATTACTTCTTCCCAGTCCAAACATTTAAGAAATTATAAAAATTCTTACCTATTTTCAAATGAGTTTTCAGACATGTTTTAGCTCGGCAGTTTAGATATTCCCTGCATAGGTACCACCCAGCTGATCAGGAGATGGGTACAGATGTGCATTCCCA
Organism: Calidris pugnax; assembly: GCF_001431845.1. Taxonomy (NCBI): domain Eukaryota; kingdom Metazoa; phylum Chordata; class Aves; order Charadriiformes; family Scolopacidae; genus Calidris; species Calidris pugnax. Next base: position 3,419,689 of record NW_015090879.1, read on the forward strand.
AAATTAACTTTCAAACGAGGAAGCAGAGTCAGAAAAAAGGGGGAGCAACTTTCAGGATACTGTAATATGGCCATAGTAATAAATCATTTATAGTCCCGAAAAACCCACATTCTTTGCAAGCTCAAATTTTGAGAAAGCAGAGTCAGAAAAAAAGGGGGTGCAACTTTCAGGATACTGTAATACGGTCATAGTAATAAACCATTTATAGTCCCAAAAAACCCACATTCTTTGCAAGCTCAAATTTCTAATTTGAGAAAAAAGAATAAGAGAAAAAAAAAGCATAAGAGAAAAAAATTTAACCCACAGCTACAGAAGCTACTGTCAGTTTTAGTTGTGACTGTTTGAGTATCTTCAGAAGTGACTATCAACTCTGATCCTGCCAAGACATCTGAGAAGTCCCAAGCAGCAGCAGGTCCAACAAACCAGCAGAGCCATGAGCAGCCCCAGTTCCAGCTGCAGCCCCACAACTGCCCAGCACCAGCACCCCCAGAATCACCACTTCTCTCAGTCTCTGCACTAAGGGGTTCATGGGACTCGTTTTCCTCATCGCATTGGAATCGTTGCAGGTTCAGATACGTAAAAAATAGAAATTAATACCTACTAAAGGCTGCAGAAGACAGTGTGAAGCTACTTTTTAAACTATTACATGAATGACTCATTCACATTTCCTTGGAATAGACAGCCTGAGATCATAGAAATAGATCCCCAAGAGGTATCATGTCATAATGCTGTGCAGTGGAAAGATGCATTCTAATCTCCATTCATATTTGGTGCCACAATTAGATTTTGTAGACAATAAGCTTCATATCTTTTAAACTTTCTCCGACGTTGCAGATTCCTGTCTGCTTCCCATCCAATTTATAAGCCTTTTTTAAAAGACGGTAAAAATAAACTTCATCCTTCCTCTTCAGAAAGCAACAAAAATGTTCTCCTCCTCTTTGAATGTTATTTTTTAGATATTTATGTAACTAAACAGCAACACTAGAGAGAACTTACATTATTCTGATACAGAGCTGATTTGGTGTTGGCTTCAATTCCTGGGAGGTACAAGATGCTGTGTAATAGAACAGCCTGAAACAGGCTGCTGTTCTACAATGTTTGTAATTAAAGAAATACTTAATTGTTTCAAGGGATATGACAAATCAGCCTTTTACGTTTATTTGTGATCTCCTGTATAAAACAGAGTACTACAAGCCTGGAGCCGATAATTTAGCTTAATCTGCTTGATTAATTCACTGTGTCTTTCACTTCGAAAACATAATTTCAAATCTAGCCCAGACCAAAGTGACAGAAAATCTTTGTGATCCGAGTCACGGGAAAGGTCACACTTAAAGAATTTCCTAAGCTTTAGCCTGATTTGATCCACAGCAGCCCATAATGTGGAATAAGCACGAGCGTCACAACACCTACAGCCATGAAATCTCCCGGCATCCTTCATCTTCCTCCGCAACATCACACGACTGATTGGGATCCTAAAAATATTCTAACGAAGATAGGATGTGCACCTCCACCACAGACACGAGCCCGCTCGTTCTCAGCAGCCTGCCCCGTGACGGGGTGCAGCGGGGCTCGGTGCTGCTCCTCGGGGCTCTGCGGGGGGATTTTGGGGGACCCGTGCTCTCAGGCTGTGACACTGCCGACCCCTGCCTGGGGAGCCGACCTTTTCAAGCCCCGACGGCTGGCAGCTGTGACACGGGTGACATCTCCCCGGCACAGCAGCCCCTGACAGCCACTTGACCCTCCTTAGCAGCAAACGAACGCCTCGGCGGCGGACGGGAAGGGGGAAAATGAAGCCCCCTCTGCTTTATGGATTCCTCACCCTACACACTCCCAGCCATTTATCTTTTGCCTGTGCGCCCCACGTACCGTCATATTTATGTACCTGTGGGGGCTGTAAGGAGCTTATTTATTATTTGTTTTCATTTAATGATCTCTGTCGTTCTCCCCTAGGAATAGCCACATGCACTATGCAAATCGTATTAAGCCCCTGGCAATAGTGAGAATGCCTTGAGCAGCAATATCTGGTACATCAGCTCTTGGAGTACAGGAACTTGGTTATGAACTGAGCCCTCCCCTGTGCCCCCCCAGCCGCCTTCCTGTGCTGATCCTGTCATTCCCTCTCTGACTTACAGCCTTTTCTCAGAACCAGCTGGGGTTTGCTCAAGGCCCCCTTTCACCCCACCGTAACTCTGGGGCCAGGGGTTTCCAAAGGCTGCTCTGTGAACCCCCATCTCTCCCTCTTGCACCCCGAGCACTCGTGATGCCACACCAGGAGATGAAAAGCAAATCAAACACCTTTCTAGCAACTATCTTTAATTTAGGCAATGACTTTGACTGGATGATACGGGCAATGTATGATCAAATATCTGAGGCAAGACAGTGAAAGAAGAGGTCAACAAATCATAATTAACCTCTATGATAAAAGAGCACCCATAATATGGAGAGAAGGGGTGAGAATTGACAAGAATTCCTTCTCTCTAACCACAGCATTGCAGAAATTTAGGGACAGTGGATTGACCCTGAGGCTTAGAAATGTGTCTTCTTCGCGACGACTTCTATAACCTTTGCCAATTCACTTCCCCTTTCTAAATCACATTTTCATATCTGTGATACAGGGATAAAAATCATGAGTCACCATTGTAAAAACCAGGGAGGTCTGAACTGCAAACAAAACTGTGATCATAGTAAGAATCACTGCTTTTGTTAAGGGAAAAATTTGCTGTTTCTCATAAGCCCTTGTCACAAGCTTTATAGTGCCAAGAGCATGACTGCCTTGTTAAGAGTCAGGTCTAACAACTCAAACAACACTTTCAAATGCATTATTTTGAAAATATATAATACATTTCAACTTATCCTTCATTATCCCTATCCCTGTCTCCTTTTAGCTCTCTGCATTGCTGTTTTGCTATTCTAGTCCACATGATCTGCACTTTGATTAATTAATTTATTCTGATTATTTAACTCCTTTTTCATTTTTCCATATCCTTCTTCCTTGATTTTTCTTCCCTTATCTCCCTGTCAGTCTTTTCTTTGTATCTTTTTCTATTCCTGCTCTCAAGTAATTGTTTTTCTTTTCATCTCTGCTTCTTCCATTTATTATCTTCATATATGGAAAAATATACACTAATACCTCCAGGGAAAATAATCCACAATGCAGACACTCAGTGAGAGAGAGAGGAGATCCAAAGGAGCTGCAGTGCTGAAAGAGATCTAGCAGAGACAGCAAACTGAAGATTAGATATGGTTCTGCAAGAAGATACGGCTACAGAAAAGGCTAATGAAATCTTGTCAACATATGCAGAGGCATCACCTTGTGAGAGATTTAAATCGAGCCTTACAGGGATTTCTTGTTAGCTCATATGGAATGCTGCATCAGGTCGTATGCAGCGTGTTCCCTGAGCAGTACACTCGTCTATCCAGGTATTTATAGAGACTGTATCACCAATATTCACTACAAACCAACAACAACCTAAAGGGAACTCAACGAGGATCGACAGAAAAACGGCAAGAAGCTGAAAGGACAACTGCAAATAATGATGGAAAATACTGAATGATACTCTTGGCTTGGTCAGGAAGGGGTTAAAGACCTCACCAAAAAAAATGTGGCAAATATAGAAGACGTCTGATTATCAATGAGGGACAAATGCCTTTTCACACCACGCACAAAGAGATAAAATGAAAACAGGATAGCCTAGGTTAAACTTAATGAGAAACTTAAGGCTGTGGAAGAGACTCTCAGGCAAGAGGTTTGTAAGAGCCATTACTTGGGACTTTAATGGCAACATACAGATTTTATTTTTTTAAATTGTCCCAAGCCATGTGCTAAGATGCTACACTTCAAGAAATGCTTCTATTAGAAACAGTAATTCTTAGTTTAGATATTAGAATCTTTCTCTAAAATATTTAAGTCTCGTTTCAGTGACCTTCCTCCAGATTCACACTCACAGAAATCAACCCAGGATGAAACCATGGAAGTTGTCCTCCATTCAGCAGCAGTAATGTTGTTTGAGATGCATGTTCAACCGTGGAGCATAATGAGCTTCAACTGCTACTTGACCATGCTGTAAGTCAGTGTTAATAAAAATATACTATAAATAATTAACAATTATTTAAATATTCATATGTTGTTGGGGGCAAGGCCTTTTATCAGACAGTTGAAGAGACATTAGTGAACCATGATATATATCACCAAGGCAAACTTTATCCTAAAAATGCTACCCTAGTGCATAAAGTAATAAGGAATCGGAAAGGCCATCAGACAGTTTGCTAATATATAACTACAATATTCTTACTTGATAAACTACAATTTCAGAAATTGTTGATTCATATGAGAAAGCTTTAAAAAAAAAATTAGAAGCATTCATTTTATTTGACTAATGCTGATATCTTTGTTGGCTTTTTTTTTTTTTAAGCACTCTTTCTTTTTTTTTTTTTATCCAGGAAAGCGATTTTTCTTCCACAGCATTGGAAATGTCACTTCAAATTGTCACTTGAAGGTAGAATTGCTCCTGAGCCAAATGATACTGTATATAACTGCAAACATCGTCTCCCCCAGGTGACTTTAGGAGCTATGGTTTCCTTTTCCCTAAGTGTTCAGATCTGCAGCTTTGCCTCTGGAGCTGAGCAGAAAGCCAGTTTTGAGTGTATGCTCTCCTACCCATATGCACACGTAACTTGGAATTAACATGATCCATACCCACACAGGGCTAAAACTAAACAAAAAAGTCTTAGTCTAAATATAGAAGTGATGCTGGAAAAAGCTCTACGAGGCTCCCTCTGCGTGTCGTCTTGGTAAGAGACTCCTCTCCCCAGGCGAGTTTGCAACACTGACAACAAACCGGATTCGGTGGGGCTATTAACCCCCTACTATGAAAATGCAGTATGAGAATGTTCCTAAGCGCTTGGAAAATAGCAAAAGCTAATAGTTAATTTTTTAAAAAAAAATCCGAAATACAGAAAACAAAATTTTATAAATGTGAAAAGTCAACGTTCGAATAGCGTCGTTAGTTCATTTGCATTTCTCATCTGTATTGACTAACCAAGCTTTTCTCGTAAAATGAACTGCCTTTCAGTCCATGCTATATTTATTTACTAAAGGGTAAAAGATAGACTTAGTAGTTAGAGAAGGGAGGCATGGTGAGCCAGGCCACCCTCTGATACCATCGAATACTTGGCTTTTGCAAAAAAAAACCCCACATAAAGAGAAAACTAAACTCAGTTACTGAAAGTAATAATTTTCTGTCCTGAAAAAAAATATTTCTTCATAATGCAGTTGCAGAGGATGAACTGCAATTAGTGCAGTCAGATTTCAAACAAGGAAATTAATCACAAATGCTATCCCCAGTTGATTTGGCATGAGTGGTCCAGTGCAGTCCAATAACACCACTCCAGCCCTTGGCATTTGATGGCTGGGTATTCACGTCCTAATCCTGCACAGGAGGACTTTGGGCCAACTGAAAAATTTTGCAGTTCTCAATTCATTCCAGGAGGGATTTTACTCACCTCTTTACAGTACATCCCATTTGCTTTAATAAGAAGTTAAATACCTGCTGTTAATGCAGGTATGGCTGCCCAGTTTCCAAGAAGAGGTAAAATGTGACTTAACATAGTTTATCCGTTGGATATTTTCAAACCAAAAGACTTCTGCTAAGCTTTTCAAAATAGCTCGTATCAGGAAGCTTTGGGTTTTCTTTCTCCTTCACATTTTTTTCCATGGTAAGATCCCAAGTGCTACGACCTGCACAGAACACAAAGCGTTGTTCTTGCAGTTCATTTGCAAGTGTGCAACACTGACAAACAGCACTCCAAGCATCCTTCCAGAACTGGGTCTTTTTTTCCTCATTATCGTGCTCACATGTACTCAGGTCCATCCTGACAACTTGGCTCCACTTTGTACCAATACTGACCAGGGACATCAGCTCCTATTCGGGCATGGAGACAAATCTTTTCCCCCTTTCATTCGTGCTCATACACTTCCGTCAATATTATTTGTTCTCAATCAATCCACAGCTAATCAAGAGCTTTATGAAGGAACGGCACACCAAACAGCAGGTTTTGCACTTACTTCCTAATCCTTATTCTGTTTCCCATGATGTGTAATAACTCTACACATTCCATATCTGGAGTGAACAACTAGTCGACAGTTGGCACAAAGAAAAAAGAGATAGAAAATCCAGATTTCATTCCTGAGTTGTCTACACTAGTGGGCAAACTACTGTCTGTCTCAAACAGCCCACCCTTACAACAGGGATAATTAAACTACCAACTGACAAAGTTGAATTTGTAAAGTGTTTTGAGACCCCTGAACACTGGGGGGAAAAAAAGTACTACTGCACAGTGAAAAATCACAGCCACGTGGATACAGGAATGTCGTTTTTGTATTAAAAAGAAAAGCAAGAAAGCAGGATTGTATTACCTCTCTTGAATAGTTACAAGGTATTTGTTACCAGAGCTTCTGCTGGAAGGTCACAGCTATTCCCTGACAGACTTGCTTTTTACTGCACTGTTTTTTAACAAGTAGGTGGGTTCAAGAATCACTTTTAAAAATCAGGTAAGGAGTATTTCCATGTTCATCTCCTGAACCTATGACACACCCTTTAAGTCACCTTCCTGGCATTCAAAACTTGTGTTAAGTCTGCCCTGTTGTAATTACGGGGCAGCCACTGCCTCAGGATAAATCTAATACACTTTTTGGCACTGTCAGATTAAAACTTACCTATCAACTCACTGCAGTGCTTTAGCTCTCCCTAAATCTGTACTTGGGAGAGAATTTATGACCAGGAATCACATTTTGCAAAATGATTAAAGTTACCAAACATCCATAAAAAGTTGCAGTTGCAGATATCATTTTTTTGAAAGTCTGCTTAATTTATGAGAGGTGGAAGGTTTATTGTCATTTAGAGTCCACAGTGATGCAGCAATTTAGCATTTTGCTGAAGCTGTACACAGCTGCTGTCTCATTTATGATTTTTACATGTTTTTAAATTACCACCTTTGTAACTGGGGGCGTCTGTGTGCTGCAAGGGGGAGGGGGAAACAGACTCTCCTTATTGTTCTCTGCCCTCCCGTTAAAATGCGAAGCAGGTCGTGTTCCTTCTAACAAGACTGTGAACTTGGCACTGAGCTTCAGCACTTACTCTACAGCAGTGTCCCTCTCCTCTTCGCCCAAAATAATAGAATTAAACACAGATGTAGACTCCTCTGCTGCCCGTCCAGCACTGGAGATCCCACGTGCTGCAAGGACCATGAAGGGCCACAGTGACACAAACGGGAAGAGTTTTGGTCAAACCCTTCTCACAACGGGACGCTCTGTCTGATGGACACAACCCGGTCACCTGCACACCCAGAAAGCAGGGTCCCCCCAACGGAGACATCCTCCTTCCAGCCACTCTCCACACAGCTCGTTAACAACTGAGGTTCTGACAAGCATCCGCACAACCACGTGCTCATCGGAACGGAGCCACCGAGATTTCCAAGGTCAAACAGTGCAACGCACAGATCTCCCAGCTGAGTGTGGATGAGGGACTATAGGGGTGCCTCACCATCTACCTGTCCTGCTATTATCAGTAATTCCTTCATCTTATTTTGTGTTACTTCATTTTTTTTCATTTTACCAAGCTAGACTTGTGTTATCTTATTTTGTATTATTTCATTTTTTTCATTTTACCAAGCTAGACTTGTGTTTGTAACTGAAAACTAATTAAAGACGTTTTGCTTTATCTCTCTAAGAAATCCAGTCTCTCCCCCTTGAGCACCATAATTTTTCAGTTTAATTGAATTCTACATTGTGTTTATGATGTAATTTTAAGAATCCCTAAAAACAGACCCAAAAGGCTCTTTTCATTACTTCTGAATTTCTTTTGCAACAGGCAGTGTTTTATCTATGGAGAAGGCTGGAGTTCCTGTCAATTGTAATAAAATCCAAATGCTTCTTAATAACAGGAGTGAAGTCAAAAGGAGCCACAACAATGAGGAATTAGAGATTAGCAGCAGTAATCATGGACTAATTGAAACAATAACCTATTAACTGGTGTCTTGGCGGTGCATGCGGACACAGGAAGCTATATGTAACTGGAGCTGGCATTCCTAAGCATACAGACCCGTCCTTCTTAATGAAATCCTTGTATTGCCAGGAAGAGACCTCACATTTTCCCTTTCTGTGAGAATATGAAATGCTAATCACTGGCATTTAGTTAAGTTTCACAATCAGGAGCACGTTTCATGCCAAAGAACTACAAATTAGCCGTTTTAAAGAAAAATAGAGTTTAGCTCTGCAGCTTTACCATTAACAGTCACAGGGATGTAAACTCTTGTTCTGTAAACAAATTATTTTGTTGTCTGAGTTTGCTTCCAGAGTAGGTAGACATGATATCATTAAGATACGGCATGTTTAAGTATGGCATGTTTAAGTAATTAAATCAATATTAATAGAGTGAGCATTAACATGTCAGCTTGAGCGAAGCAGCTACAGGGAGCGTTTGGAAAGGTCACCCCTTTGGAGGATGCCCAAAGCTCTTGGTCCTTTCCAGTACAGGGGAGGCTGCTGCCATCACGGGGTGCCCCCCACAATTTGGGGACACCACTGGCAGTCGACAGAGCATCTGCCCTCCATTCCCCACAAAAGGAGGCAGCAGATGTTTGATGGCCACATCAACCATCCACCGCCAAGTGATTCACCCCAAAACTCCATCTACCCCTGCAGAACGTGGCCCCTCTTCATAACACTGCTGATACCAGAGAAGAAAGACTTGGAAGAATTTAACCCACCAAAAATAAACAATCTTTGGAAACAGAAAGTGAAGGAAATTGTTAACATTTGCCTCAATAACTCTAGAAAGGGACCCAGCATCAGCCCGAGCTGTCCTGCAGAGGATCTGTGCCAGAGCTGACAGGCAGGCAGCCTAAAAATCTGTAGACCAGAGCAGTATATGATGTAAATGTTGTCCATCATAAAAATCAATGGTTCTTTTGCTAAGTGGTCAATATTTATTTAGCTTTAGCATTGTTTAATTCAATGCATCAATTAGAGATAGTGTAATGTCTGATTCGGTCCCAAGCTGCTGTTTCTGTTTGTCGTTACCTCATCTGTTTGATATCACTCATGTCTTTAAGTCCCTGCTCTTTTGTCCCCTTGCATAACTCAAGGACAGGAGTAATTGACGTGAAACTTTTAAAAATTAATTTCACCGCATATGCCACTAACAGAGAGTGCAAGTCCTCAGAATCATTTATAACTTCATGGTGATTGGCCCTGACAAAACAATACCTTAAAAACTCACGAAAGTAAATTATGGTGCAGGCAAATGGCTGAAGGCGAGCTGGGCCCAAGGCTTGGAGCGCAGCCAGGCAAAAACAAAGTAATGCGCTTTTGATATTAATAACAGAGATGATATTGATCCGTAAGCCAGTGTCACTTCTATGCTCAGGCAAGGAGATTGCTTCAGGCATTTAGTCCACTGAAAGCCACTTTCCATATAGGCCATTTAATTCTGGGAGTCTTTAATTATATGAAATGGAACCCAGTTAAAGGGCCAGATACCTATTTACTCATCTTAGATACGGGCTGTGATTCAGGAAGCTGTCAAAAAGGTATATAACTCAATTCTTAGATTTCAAAATGCAGCCGTCTTTTTATACGTTTATTTCATCTGTGTATTTCTTTGGCTTGGAGCCTGATGGGAATTTGTAGGTACATGGACTCAAATTATAGCATGATATTTTTCAAAAGACCCAAAGGTAATCTTCCTTTTTTAAAAAAAATTTAAAAATTATATATTTTTTTTTAATACAACAAAAGCAGCAGCCCAGATAAGAGAGTCAACATCTCTTACTAAAACAGAAGATGCACTAGAAAAGAGACAGTACAGATCTACAGTTTGAAAATACCCTCCTCTGTCACATGTACCTTTGCACACACCGGAAAATGTATGTGTTATCTGCAGACAAAAGTGATCAGATTTGCATAAATAAATTACTTGACCTAAATATAATAGAAGAGGTTGTCCCTTAAAAATTTTTCCCCAGGGAAGGATACTGAGGAGTGTCCAGGATTGCTCGTATTCTTGACTTGTCCTTACCTGCTCAAAGGACAGATCTCTCCAGGGCTAAAGGAAGTGGAGTGGGTATGGGGGGACCAGGGTCTGCTGCAAAACTACACTTCTATTTGGCTTCTACCTAAACACAAGACCCTAATCAAAGGTCTCTCTTTATAATGCTGGAGTACCTTATTTTCTGTAACAGGAATTTATTACCGACAGACTGAAGTAACCACTTTTGAATATCGTTTTATCTTATACATAAGCTACCTGAGGTGTTCAAATATCTCTATTTGTCTTTAACTAAGCTCATATTGGAAGTTTATGTTGCTTTCTCTCCTGTCCAAGGGGCAGGAGTGCAACTTTCCATGGTCATTTCCACCCTCATTTTTCATTCCTCATGTCCCTCATCAGAGAATTCACGTTCCCTTGCCATCCTGGTGGGACACCATTCTGATGGGACACCATCCTGACAGCACGTGTACGTCAGTAATGGAACAGGGGGAACTGCAGGAACTAAGTGCTCCTTCTACAACTTGAAAGATATGTTTGCAAACTAACAGATACAGTTCGAAGGTGCCTCTCCACATAAAGCAGCAGGATGAAGAAAAAAGCAGTAATCCCCCAGAGCCCCAGAGGACACATGTACCACCAGCACTGCAGATCCAGAAGCTATTCACTTGCCTATTCACCCAAGTACTTCACCAGCCTTCAAAGAGGTTCACTGCCTCAGAGGTAATTCTCTAAATGGACGAAAATGCCCGTTTTGCCATGTTCTGCCACAACAAGAGAATCCCCAGAACTTGTAAAAGGCGGATAAAGGTAGATGGTGGTTTAGGAAAAGAGTTTTCCTTGATCACTCTGTCATCTCTGAAAGCAAGGCATGGCACCAACATCAGAAGAGCCATGCTAGATCTGTCTAAAGATGCATGTAAATCAATATTTAGTTTCCAACAGAGATGCACCATATCCACAAAGATGGTTTTCACATCAACCACTTACTTCATTGGGATTTGCCATCAGCTTTTCTCCTCGCCACAAAGCAGAAACTTGTCCCATGTTTTATTCCCTTGTCAATTCCCACCCCACCACTGAAACTCACCTGTACAAATCCCAAATCTCTGGGCTTTAAGCGAGGATTTAATTCAGCAGAAATAAGGCAGTGAAGGGTCTCAGGCTAACCCAAATGCAGCCTGCAAAACTTCTGCCCATCAGCCAACCTCTAGCGTTCCAGGCCCACCTTGCCCTTCTGCCACAACCAAATTTTAGCTCTAATTAAAAAAACAAACAACACAATTTACTTCAGAAGACTGAAGACTTGTGCTCCTATTAACATAGTTAACTCCATCTCTAAACACGAGCTGAGCTCCAAGCTCAAAAGGAGCAGGTATTTACAGGTTAAGTTTGTGACAACGTCTCACTAAAGCAGGGGCAAAACTAAAGGGAAGCAGATGGTCAACGATGCTCACCTGGCTTAATGCAGCTGGAGATCCTGAGTCAACACAGGGCAGTTACAAGACATCACCTGCACAACACCAAAGTGCAGCTGAGTTGTCATGCTGTTAAATAATCCATCAGCTTCTGTATAACACACAGAACTTGTGTCTTACTATGAGGAACAAGTTTGTTTGGGTTTTTGTGCATGTGAAATGAGCTGTAGCATTTCAACAATCCCGTGCACAAAAATACGTAATATTGCAAAAACACACTCTTCACCATTCTTGTGGTTCTTGGTGCCAGTGTTTATGCCTGAGGACATCGAAAAATGGGGCACTTTATCCTCATCATTTTAGAGTCAGGCTTTGTGTAATCATTCATCACAAAGCAGCCTAAAAGAGTAAGAGAAAAACTAATCTAAAAAGTATGAAGTTCATAGAGGTTTCAGATGCTTTGCATGAGCAGCAAAATATGAGAGTAGATGCAAACTGCATTCGAGGTGACAAGTTGAGCTCTTAAAACTTGACAGACCCCTCTGATAGTGGGAAAAATAGTTTAATAAAGATTCACATTGCTGCTGACTTTCAGTGGATGACGATACCTTCTTTTAACAAAATGAGCAGAACAAAACACATCCACCCCATTACGCTGCTTTATACATCACCCCCTCACTAAAAGGACAGAGTAAACCTAGAGAAGCACAACAAAGGGACCAAGATGTTCAAGTGATATGGAATAATACCTCCCTTCTTTATGAGATTAAATAGATTAGTATGCTTAGCTTGCAGAAATAAGCAACTGAGGACAATGGTAGGAGTCCGTAAAGCAGTTTGGGCAAAATGAATGATTATTTACCATTAGCCCAACACAAAAGCTAGGTGTCTTCCCCCCTACCATTCCAAAAATGGTCAGGGAGAGCATTTGTGAGAAGGAAAGAATCGTTTTTTTCCTGCAGCATAGAATTACTTTGTGAAACTCATTGCTGCTTGCTGTCATAGAGGCAGTAATTACAAAGAGCTACTAAGAAGGGATTAGACAAACTCATACTATTTTCCACATACAAGTTGATGCTAGAGAATCCCCTGAACAAGAGTTTAAAAGAGGGAAAAGACCGCTTTATAGTTAAAATCATACAATCACTTAGGATGGAGAGGAGCTCTAGGGGTCACCTGGTCCCACTTCTGCCCAAAGTAGGCTCATTTCAGGGTGGGACTGTGTTGCTCGGGGCTTTGTCCAGGCAGGGTAGCCTTGGCCAGCTCTATCCTGCTCCTAATACATTTCCTTGGCATCTGTCTGCTGCCTATGCCAAAAGCAGACACCAGCTTAGATGGACCCTGCCTGTGCAGCAGCCTTTGCACCGTAGAACCTGGGGCCACGGAGCCACAAAGGGTCTATACTAAATAACGAGAGGAATGCGCAGCAGCCTCTCATGATTTAACACTGCTCGTAGCGTGTTTTGAGGATGAAAAGATGAAAACTTGCTTGGTAATAATTTCAAGGTACTACCTGAACAATCTGCATGTCGTCATTTGAATAAAGGGAGAGTCCACTGGGGCAAACCCCTGTGGGGACCCTCAAATTGCCGGAGGATGCAGCCTCCTAATTCCCCAGCTCCATGTAACCCTCTTCCTTTCCCCATTGGCTGAGGTACTTGGAAGGTACAGACTTCTCAACCCACTTATTACATAAAAGTTTACATTTTGCAGTTTTTCAATTGTCTAATTTTTGCATTTTCAGTTATTCCCCCTATTTTTCGGTTATCTCACTCCTGCAATTTCAGTTAACTTCCTCTTTTGTGGACACACTCCTCCCTTTCTTATCACCAAGAAATGACTAATTGTTTCTGTTGGTAAATTCAGTCATTAGAGAGGCTGCAAGAAAAGGAGTCTACTGACTTGTCTGGAGGGCCACCCTGCTGCATTTCTTACATGGATATATTGATACAAAATGAGCAAAATACCAAAAGACAGTAAAGAACAAAAACACATTTGCTGGTTGCAAATGCTACTGACCAAGCGTCCACAAATACACTGCCTGCAGTCAACATTAATTCAATTTAATAAGAGAAGTTGGGAAGGAGAAAGGTAAAAAAGATTTGGTGCTATGCCAGCATAGGTTTTTCCTCTGTACATGTCTCGTGTTTCTCTCTTAATTTCTGTAAATAAACAAGACTGGCCATCTGCCTACTTTGGGTGAGGTGTTTGTGTGCCCTCTTACATTCTCTCCTGGTTTTTGACTGGAAACCTCCCAAACGAAAGAGTTAACTCACTTTCTATATTAAATATTTACATAAAAATGTTCAGGAAGGTGTGTGTAAATTATAAATAATGTAAGGCAGGACTGGTCTCGGTTAGAGCTAAGAGACCCAAATTGTATCATCATAATACATTATTCACATATAATGCATCTATTCTCCTCCATTAGTGTTACTAGAAAAAGCCCTTGAGTGCTTAACTTGAATTTGGAAGAGTGTAATAAATGTGAGATAAACAAATAGCAGTGGGGATGCATCTGTAGTTAAACAAGTGTAAATTAGAGCCCAGCCTAATTCCTCTGAACTACACACAGGACAAACACAACGCTCTCCAGAAACAAGAGATCAGTTACAAACTGAAAAAAAAAAGAAAAAGACATGATCAATCCGAATTCTTTTATATAGTTCCTCCCTACCCACTCCCACCCTCCTCAAAAAAAAAAAAAAATAATTAATAAATGTTTCCATGGAGAACAGCATTCTGCAAAGTTACACTTAAATAACCTTTGTGTTGTGACATGTGTGGAAAATACACATTTAAAACCACACTTGTTCCTAATGCTCAGTATGTATGTATCTTTTATTGATGTAAGAACAGAAACACGCTCTGATGCTCCGAGCCCTGCTCTACAGCTGGCCTGTCCTATTCAGCTCATACCATATCAATGAATTTTAAAATAAGTGACTTACAAAAATGCCGTTGGTCCTCTTTTTTAATACAAACCACAAATATATGCATGAAAATGTGAAAGTACTGTTAAGCAGGCTACAATGCATAGATGTTTACTCAGGACTGTATCTTACTCATGCCTAGTTTGTACCCATTTCTCTTTGGACATCTATTTCCTGCAAGCTTTAATAGGTGTCTGCTACCCCATGCCTCCTCCCTCCCTTGAGACGGGCAGAAATGAAGTGGTAGGAAAGGAAAACAGGGCATTCCTGCTGCCAAAAAGAAAGAGGAGTTCCTGCTGGCTGAGAGCAGCCACGGAGAATCCCTGGCAGAGGGACCGCTCTGGTGACAGACCCTCTGCAGACACTGTCCCACTCTCCTGCAAGACCCCTGTTCCCATCCCACATTTTCTCTTCAACTAGAGAGCGTCTTTGCCCCAAGACCAGAAAAACATCATCAGCTGCTGATTACTGAGAGCTTGAGAAGTGATTTATTAACTTCCCACTTGCTTTCAGGCCTGGAAGATGACTGGACTCAGCAGCAGCCACCTTGGGCTCGTTCTGCCAGGCGTTCCCCGCTGCCACCAGCCTCTCTGTTTCTCTCTCACACAGGTTTAAACTACTGCAATATACAGAGTTGTTTCAGTAGTTTTTGGGGCAATTTTTCACTTCTTGCTGTTTTCCTGGAAGTGAAATAACTAAAAGCCCCTGTCCCCTCCACAACACAAATATTTCTGCCTGTCTGGAGTTCTGACTTGTTTCTGTAGGTAACACTGAAGTAATTTCTGTGTGAAAGCACCTGGATTCTGGATCCAGGCAGGCAGCACCTGCTGATGAAGGGATGGTGTCCATGGCCAGGGACTCATGTTACGTTGACTAACCCAGCACAGGCCCATTTCACACCACGGGGGTGGTGAAGTCACTTAATTCAGATGGACCCTTTCTCACTCCAAGTGATTTCAACAGAGAGGTCTTTCCATTTTTAATGTATTTTCCCCCAATACACACCTCTTTCATGGCACTCCTCGCAGGAAGACCATTAAGTCCCAAGACAAAGGTCACAAACTCATAAGGGTGCCAAGACAAAAACTCAACACAACTTGTAGAGATTACCAAGTGATTCCGACAGGCAGTAGAATAAACGTCTAAGAAAATGACTGCCATCCACATCCAGAAATGGAGATTAAGATTTAACTTTATGTATACTTAAAACGTTCCCCTTATCCCTGAAGCAGATACCTTTTGCTACCTATTTTTAAGCTGTATGTCTCTCAGATGGAGTCAGACGCACAAACCTTGGTAAAACTTCCAGCACAACGGGATCCAAGTTTCAAATGGGCAATGTGTGTGTTAGTTTAATATAACAACTTTATGATATCCTAGAATACACCCCAGGGAAAACCTACAGAAAAAACACCCCAGAACCACTAGAGAAAGTGGACTTCAAATAGCAAACTTTTTTTTTCCCCTTAGTAAGGTATTTTATCCTCTTCCATTCATTAAGATCCAATTAGCTCCCAAGCCCTTTCCCTTCAACGAAACAAAACAGTATTACAAAACAAAACAAAGAACCCTAACCCCAAACAAGACCCTCACTGTAATTAATTAATATAGAGACAGATTCACAGAAAAGCAGAACGCACAGCAACAGAACGGAGAAATCCCCATCTAAGCAACTGAGACGCAGAAGAGCTGCAGCCTCACAGCCCAGAACTAATTACTGCCCACAACGATGGTGACGATGACGATCACACAGATGGATTTGGCAGTGCAAAAATCTGGCAGCTCCACTGTCATCCCTTCTCTTGCTATTCCAGAGGATTTCCCTGGCACTCATACGCCGATTGAAAAGCGTGCATGAAATCAATGCACGTACGTGTGCCAGCATGTGACAGAGTGTGTGTAGCTACAGAAGCATTACCAAAACCTCATTTACTGATACAGTTTAAATAGCCAGTTAACAAATTAAGCAGTATTTTATCTATCAGCGTGTTTTCTAAATATGTAACTCTGTTGTTTTCTTCAGTCTTTATCGGGAGATCTTGGTATCTCTCTCACTAAGAATTTCATAAACAAATAGCTGGAATTACTAAGAAATTACTTAGACATGAGAGTGACTATAAAACCACTTCTATTATCACACTAAAATCCACTAAATTATTCACCAAAGATAATTACATTAAGTGAATTTATAAAGTTGCATAAAATAAAAAGGAGAGGAAGAACCAGAGAGATCTGAAGACTTCATATTTTAACAGAATTTCTCCTGAAAAAAAGACTACCTTAATCTCATTAAAATGTTCAGTTTTGTTTATGTTCTTTAACCTACAGCACCCATCATCACTAAATATGCTTTTTTGGCCTCTTGCCATAAACAATTGACTAGAAATAGAACTGTCTGGTTTAAGACCAAATGCTCCCTTACAATATTTGCATCCCAGTCTCCCACTGGGGCAGCCCACAATATTCAGAACCTGAACGTTGACTAAAAATAAACGGTGAAACAACTGACTTGTTTTCCTAGCTTTTGAAAAGTGCTGTGTAAAGAACAGCCCGAAGTGTGAAAAATGACGTGATTCTCACAATTACTGCATCGCAAGTTGATGAGGGTGTTAACTAACGGTACCAAGAAAAAACCTTTTCTCGAAAATTTCAAGAGTAATAATATTACTTGTGGGTAGAGTTATATGCTTATTTAATGTGATAGTGTCCCTTTAAATAAACTTGTCACAAAAGATTTATTTTTTTTCCCTATTGTCTAAGAGTATAACATAAGGAGTACAAAAGGTCCCCTGGCCAGGATATAAACCCTAGAGGCTGAGGCTAACAAAGCGGCTGACAAGAAGAGACTGGGTGACACAAAGAAGGGAGTGCTCACGAGGTCCTTTTGTTACAGATACCAGAAATAAAAAAAAATAAACAATATTTGATTCAAAGAAATTAGGAATAACGTTAGAATCAAAAAATACTAAAATGGCAGCGTTCAAGCACTGGGAAAGGTAGCAGATATCAACTATTTAATTATTTCCAAATACTTTATCATAGATCTAGATGCAATAACTCAAATTTATGTCACTTTCATGGAAATCTATTTCATTATTTTCTTGCGTTCTTTACTTTTTCCATCATTCTGTTCCATTTAACGAATACATGGATTTTGAATATTAGGTGAATAGTCCTTGCAACTGAACACAAAAGGAAAATGATGCAGATAGCATTATGGTCCTGCTTCTTCTCCTTGCATTAGGTTGGAAATGATATGCAGTAGGGATTATGCTTTGTTTAAAGCCGAGCCTCTGCCTCTAAAAGAATACATTATACAAATCTTCTAATGTTGTTGAAATTCCCCAAAACTTGATTGTGTCAGACATAATGTGGCAATGAGGTTCTTATCCCTACCTTATGCCGAATAAATATCTAATATCAGAGAGTATAACCTTGGAAAAGTATACACTAGGGAGCATCTCTCCCGTCAATAATTCATAGTGCTGTTGGTGGGAAGGTACATCCAGCTCGCCCCCAACGTTATTCGGAATGAATTCATTAGCCCCAGAGCTGGGGGAAGGGGGAGCACAGGAGGGACGACTTCCTCTCGGGCCCATTAGAAAAAAACAAACCTCAGAATTATTCCAAGCAGCATTCTCTCAATGAAAAGCAAAACAAACAAGACCCCCCTCCTCGACACGTCCATAATCAGAATTATTTGAGAGAGAGAGAGAGGCTGTGTAATGCGCATCTTTACACTCGCACATGCTGCAGAGATTTGTCTCGCCTCTTCTCGCTGGAAGAAACGCAGGGTTGGCTTCTTCCCTGACTCCCTGCTGCCGGAATCACTCTGCCCAGAAACTGGAATGATGGGCTGATGAACGAGGCCCCCAGGAGCCCACGTATTAATTCTACTAATATTAATCCAAAAATCAATACATTCGGGTTCAGTGAGGTTTCTATAGGCAAAAATACAGATGCCATTCAAATGAGCTCAAAATAAATAACTTCCTGATAATATGTATCTGCCTTAAAGATGATTGAAAGACAAAACGGGAGTTGATTTTAAAACAGTTTGGGATCTTTTCCGTTCCCATTTGCTCTTTAAGTGTTATGGTTTAAATGATTTAGGAACCAGAATAATAACTAAGAAGCCCAACAGTCATTATCCCAAATAATGAGAATTTTTAATGCAAAATCAATGTTTGTTATAATGAAAATAGATTCCTCAGCTCCTGCAGGGTAATATGTACAATTCTTTTTTGCTGTTAAATAGAACGTGATTGCTTATTTTCACCCACACGATGAATGTTTTTGTTCAGGAGTAAAAATAAAATGTCAGAATTTACTTACTGTTATAACACATATATTCAACCAGAAACTCCCACCACCTGACTGAAGGTGAGGGAACTGGGAATCATCTTCTGTGAACTTTCAGAAGCTCGAGGATGAAATGTAAAATTTCCAACAAGTAATGAAAAAGCTCACTCTGGGAAAACATTGTCTTGTTGCATTCCAGCTTCTGTTCAGATGGTCAATCAAACTCTTCATTTGATATGTCCAATGAACCAAATTCAAAAGCTAATAAAAAATATCTCAAGCAGGCTTAATGAAGGAAAATAAAATGCTTCTTCTATAACAACATATCAAAATTGTTATCAATACTGAGCAGACTATGATTACGATGATTTAGAGTTGATGTATGTATTTATGGTCATTTTTGATCTCCAAACATTTGGAAATATTAATACATATTCACTTTAATACTTCAGAGCCATATTCTAGTAAGAGCCCAGATGATCTAAAAGAACGCATGGAAACTCATGGGCTTAAAGGCTTCGTTTGGAAATACTCCCTGTATTTCTCATTAGTCCTATTTGCCTTGGTTTCTCGCCACACAATGCCAAAGAGGCGTAAAACCAGAACATGAAAACGAAGAAAACGAGCAGCAAAGCTGCCAATATTCTTTAAAATGCTTTGTTGGGATCTTCTTTGAGTAAAAGGTGAAGAACCAAGCTCTCAGTAGAACAGAACCACAGCTGGCAGCAGATCTGCACAGGAATCTTCAAACACTCATCAGCAAGAGGTTCGGGACTGCGAGGGGTTTATGGGCTCAATTTGCATTGATTATTTTGGTACTGCTGTCTTGAATAATCTACTTTTTTGGCAGCTGCAATCTCTAAAGGGCGCCTTACGCAGCAATGACGGTGACAAAGCACATCATTGAGACATCTACACAGAGGGGGAATTTCTTGTGGTGATACAAATTTCACTGAATTTCACTGAATTTTTTAGAGTTGGAAGGGACCATAGAGATCATCTAGTCCAACTCCCCTGCTGAAGCAGGATTGCCTAAAGCTAGAGCATGTTACTCAGGGCTGCATCCAGGTGGGTCTTGAAAATCTCCAAGGAAGGGGATTTTCCTCCACCTGGGCAGCCTGTTCCAGGGCTCTGCCACCCTCACCGTGAAGAAGTTTCTCCTCATATTTGAGTGGAACCTCTTCTGTTCCAACTTGTGCCCGTTGCCCCTTGTCCTCTCACTGGGAACCACTGAAAAGAGTCTGGCTCCCTCCTCCTTCAACCCTCCCTTGAGATACTTGTCAGCATTAATAAGGTCTCCCCTCAGCCTTCTCTTCTCCAGACTAAAGAGTCCCAGCTCTCTCAGTCTCTCCTCATAAGGGAGATGCTCCAATCCTTGAATCACCATTGAATGCTTTGGAGAAGTGGAGCCTGTCCCGAGAGGTGCCCGGCAGGGCCGGACGGGAAACACGGAGACACGGGGCTCACAGGAGCTGCCTCCACTTGGCCACTTCCATCGGCCACCTCTGTGCTGTGGATGACAACCTCCTCATGAAGGAAGGACACCACTGTTGGAAAGACTTCTACTCAATTGAATGCTTTGGAGAAGTGGAGCCTGTCCCGAGAGGTGCCCGGCAGGGCCGGACGGGAAACACGGAGACACGGGGCTCACAGGAGCTGCCTCCACTTGGCCACTTCCATCGGCCACTTCTGTGCTGTGGATGACAACCTCCTCATGCAGGACACCACTGTTGGAAAGACTTCTACTCATCTTTGGAAGTTTCAACTGAAGAAACTTCTAAGGGTTCTTGGCGTGACAACACTGTAAATCCTACCTTTCACTAACGAGGGAACTAATTTGTGCTTATTCAGTAAAACACAGCAATAATTTTGTGACACATAATAATTTCAGTCACAGCTAAACTTCACGGGTCAAACTTGATGGTTCATTCTTAAGGTTGATAAAAAATATTAGCACAATATTTGCAAGGAAGAGTGTTACTTATGTGTCATTTTGAGTAAATCACTATCTACTCATAGGTATGATGCAGACAGAAGAAAAGCCTTAATTCTTTCAGTAAATTACTCAGTCACGTATTTTTTCATTTTCAAAAGTAACCAGGATTGACACTAAATAGAGAACAGTAATTTTTGCCTACAATGGCAGAATTCAGATCTTTAAAATAATATATAACTAACCAAGAAATGCAGTTTATGTAGGAATTTTCCCTAATTTACACAGTCTTTGTAACAAAACATACAAGGCCTCACACTATGGAATCTGCATGCATTTGCATAAGCTGTTCCATTCTGGTGCATGCTCATATGTGCCTTTCTGAAACAGTTTTCAGAATTAAAAGTATTTTGTTTACAGCATACAAGCTACTCTGTATTGCTTTACATCTGCCTTAATTATTACATATGGAATATTAAATAGAACAGGTTTGTTACCAAATGACGTATACAGAAGAATTAACCCCATTGAAGTGTTGAGGAAAGCCTGGGGTCCTCCAGAAAGTGTCCACAGACTTATGCAGTATTTCAGAAGACTTACAGCAACTTTCCTCAACAACCAACTAAGTATCTAAAATACCTTAATAGTAAGTACTTCTTAGAAAGACGAGAATATTACAGTTTTAGGATGTGGCTACTTTCAATAAAGGCGTTTTCCTAATATGATATTTGTTGTTGGAATCACACAACTCAGAAAGAGCTGGGACAAACCAAGAGTCTTATTTGCAGTACAATTTCCGGGACATGAATGGATTCACTTCAGAGGTAATAGCAAGGCAACTTTCCACTGAGCTTGGAACAAACATCTCTACGAAAAACTGAGCCTTTTACTGCAGCAGAACAGTTTTTCGTCTCTTTCTTTCTCATTCCTCTTTAGCATTTAGGAGTTTGAAAATCCGTAATGCATCTTTTTCAACACGCAGGTGTATTCACCATCAGCTCAAGCGAAGGCCCAATCAGCATACATAAACTCTGCCCCCGAGCAGGCTGTACTGGTTTATACAGAGATTAGGATTGCTTTGAATTACACATGCAATCAGGACATTTCAGAGAGCAAATTGTGGTCATTTTGACAACTATACAGCAATCTTAATTTCAGGCCCAAGTATATATGATATTCAGAGATACAATGAGGTAATTTAACATTTAAAAAGGGGAGTATGTAGTATAAGTTAGTAGAAAAATCATGACACTTGCGAACTTGTTCTAAAGATGTATTGTTAGGGTGGTTTTTTTCAGAAAAAACCCGCCAGTTTCTATTAATAATAAATTAACCACTAAAGAATTTCATTGATGGCCAATTCATACTGGAAATCTATTTTAACCTTGGAAAAGAAAGGAAGGGAAAAAAGAAAAAGAGGGAGGGAGAGAAGAATGCAAATACATGCAGAAACACTGCACTTCCAGCATGCAGAACACAGCGTGCACACACAACAGCAAGGGATCCTTCTGAGAGGGTAGTGCCTATTCTCAGTCAATTTTTCAGAAAAAGCAGACAGTCCTCACTGTAAATATATACATATATGCATATATATAAAAATCTGAATCTGCATAGCCCTACTCCAGCTCCAAGCTCCTATGCACAGAAGCTCTTTTTGGTCAAAAGATGCTTTGGGCTGAGTTGAAGTTACCTGCTTTCAGGTGGGGGACTCTGTAGGTGCGATTTTTGCCTTCAAAAAGCTGGAAGTCCTCTCAATATTTGATCAGTACCATAAAGACTGGATCAGTAAGAGATCAAATGCCAAGAGAAAAATATGTAAGATAGAAAATATTGATTACTAGGATTTACCATGGCCTTTACCAAAGCTCTCACCTGCACAACTCTCATGTTAGAAGCATCAATGTTTTTTCATTAATTCCTGCTGCAGTCTGTCATCCAGTACGCTACCTCCTCTCAATTAAAGGTTTGTGTTCAACGGCACAAAAACTAAACGTGTTTCATAAAACTTATAATTTGGAATTATGAAGGTTTTTTCACATTTTGATTGATAGCAATATCATCATCTTAGTCTGATTTATCACTCATCATTTTATGCTCCTGCCAAAAAGGGTTAAAAGCCCTCCTTTTCCAACATTCAGTACCTGACCTTTACATGGCTAATTTTACTATCCTGACAGAATTTTTAGGCTTCTGTATTCCTTAAAATGCACCGTGACAGTAGCTGGAATCTTCTAATTTCTTCAAACTGTGTCTTCCCAATTATTTATTTAAGAGCTGTGTAGATAAGCTCTCCATTCTCACCTAGATCAGTGATAAGGGAGGAAATGGCCTTTTTAGAGTGTCTCTGCTTCTTAAAGCAGATAGAAATAATAAGGTTGACAAAGGAAAAAGGAAAATTGAGCATTATGAGGGTAATAACTTAGAAAGTGTCAGATTCAGAATAATTGAATTCAATGACATTTAATGCTATGGAAAACAATAGCCGCAGCCCAGCCGCCCATCTGATTCATGTCTAGTTCATGTTTAACAAAACAAGGCTAAGGGTCACGCAGTCATGAGTCCCATAAATAACCTGTTAATGGGATTTCCAAACAAGCTGTCCTCAAAATGGTTTTTCATCTCACAGAAAGAATATTAAAATGCAAATGGATTCGGGCTGTGTCCTCATAAACAACCATGTTCATTTAACCTCTGACCTCGACGTTTAACTGCCCATTCCAGCAATTTGTACAGTATTAGCCACAGCACACCGCTCCGAAGCGCTAACTTGGAGAAGAGGCCACCAAAATGAAAGGGTTACTCGCTGGGATGCTCAGTTAATCATGTCAAAAGGACTTTATAGGCACAAAACTATTCTTTTAAAACAACCCTTTAGTTAGTTGGCATTTTTGCCAAGGGGAGAAAAAACAAACAAGCAAAAAAATAACGAGCAAGTGCCAATAATGGTATTTTGAAGGTCTGACCACAGAGTGCCACGCGCCGGTTCACCGTCCCCCTCTGTCCCCACTCTTCCTCAGCAGCAGCAGCCACTTCCATCCCTGCTCATGGTTCCACAGCACCAAGGCCAGACATTCCTGCCCCTTTTTTCCAGGCATTTCCTGCAGCATTTGCAGTTGCACCTTTAAAAGAATGTGTCTCTCCTTCTTACACTATTAAAAAAAGCCCACCTACCTGACGTGAATAATATATGAATCAGCCTTTGTCCAAACTCAAGCTCATGTCTCCTCCCTTATACTCCTCATAGGTCTCAAGGAGAGCCCCCCAAAAGCCCTGTGGGGCTTGTCTGAGCATGGTCAACATCAAACTAAAACAAACAAAATACCTGGTAATTGTTCCCACTTGTAAGTATCATTATAATCACACTAAATAGTCACTCAAACCAAATTAACATATGAAGGTTGCTCTTAAAATCTTGGTTTTAAATGAAGTAAATGGAATTAATCTTTTTTGCACGCACATGATTTCTGAGAAAGGGCAAGGTAGGAGCCCCTCTGTGTGCACTGTATGTTACAGGAGGGTAAGGAGCAGTTGGGATGTCAGAGCACTCCCTCCTGACAGCATCTGCGTTTTGTCATCACAGAACTACTATTCCAAAATATTCATAGCACTTCAGAGTCCATTAAATATTTGTAACTTCTAGAGAAAACTGCCACAGTTGAGACTGGATCTCAAAGTTGTTCCACAGTTTGTTACACACTCGGTGAGGAAAAGGAAGCAATCTGAGCTAACAGTGTTAAGGCTATTTCCATGGTATTTAACACTGGACTATGCCTGCACTCGCAGCTGATTATTCAAATGAGCTGATTTTTCATGTCACTTTGGGATTTAGGCTGTTTCTCAATAAGTAAATTCCTTCCTGCAAACAGCTCTTTTTGGGAACAGTTTCCATTCGAGAACTACATTGAAAAATCCCAGACTTTATCTATTTTAAGTTGAATTTATGTATTTTGACTCGAGATTACAAATTTTTTTCAATAGATCCTAAATTCTAGCACAGTAACTCTACGCACTAACTGAAAGATCCTCCAACTCTGTTAACAAACTCCAGAGTGACTACTGTACTCCAGATAATAATAAAAAAAAAGAAGAAAAAACAAAATCAAAACAACCAACCAAACAAAAAACCCCATCAGATTATTCCTCCTGTCTGATTTTCTGTGACACCTCACATCATGGGTAACAGAGTCTGCACTGAGCAAGCTACAATTAAAATAACGCACATTGTACTGCTCTGATACACAAGAATAATAATTTAAAAATGTTTTAATTTAGTATTTATCCTATAATACATCATTTTATATTTTGTGAAAGCTTCCTGTAGGTTGTCAAAAGCTACTTTCTTCAGGGCCATTCACAGAAGTTTAGCTTTCAGCTGACTCATATTTCAAAAACTGTTTTTCCACTGCATCCGTGCAGCCACAATGAAGTTCTGGTACTTTATTCTGAAGTTAATTTCACAGGTAGCTAGAAAGTGATTTGGATGACACATTCAAGGAGGACACAACTGTCCAAATCTTAGCATTTTCTGACTTCTTCAGCACAGAAAAGATACACTCTCCCAATCTATTTCTCAGTAATACCACAAAAAGGTCTCAGCATGTCTTTTTCCTGACATCCCAACATGCAGCTTTCATCATTCATGAATTATCAAACCTAGTACACACGAAAAAAAGAGAGATGAAAGGAGGGAGTAAAAGTGGGAAAACATTCTACATCCTGCACTTTTGCTTTTTGTTCCCAGATTCTTCAAATCTGCATGCCAAGAGCTGAAGGTGATACACAGACTGAGATGGCAGCACTAGTAACTGGTTTATCAAACGCAGGAATGGATAGGTGACCTGTGCCAAGTCTTATGTTTAAAAGGAGTTTTTTTCCTAAGAATTACTGGCAGTGTTTGAGCTGTACCTCATGGATTCACTTGTGATGTATTTTTTTCTATGCCAAAAGCCTAAATGTATTATTTTTAAATCCCACACCAATTTCCTTTATCTTAAAGGCAAAATCAAACCGCAGAACAGTTGGTACATGGAAAGCCATGGGAATACTATCATCTCTAACAGTAACATTGCAATGCTCCTATCTTAAACATGGTGGAAGGTAGATTTGTCCCACTATTTGACAGATACTCATGGAAAAAAAATGTTTTCAGAATAATCTAACTTTGTCCATAGGAGTCCTTACCGAGGCCCTGGACTGCCCAGTGACTCTACTGACCCAGCATGCATTAAAGACTGATGTTTAGTGAGCTGCACCCTTGGCTGATAGAAGACTACAGTGAGCTGCACCCTTGGCTGATAGAAGACTATTCCTTAAAAGTTAAATCTAAGCCCAGAAAAGTTAGAGCTGGAAACTTTTTTATGTAACGGGCTGAAAGCAGAGTCATTAATGCTGCGATCGGTCTAATCCAGAGCATTTGTCGTTGCTAATTATTACGGACAAGCCTCTTTATTGAACCACATCCTCTTATCGACATTAGGATGCATGAGCCGAGGCTGTTGTTTTAAACGCACTCATTAACCACACAAATCAGCCCTGTTGACAGAGCGCTTTTGAATTAAGCTTCAGACTGTAGTCATTGGACAAGGAGCAATTTATAATGCCATTAGCAACACTTGCGAAGGTTACAGGCATCAAAAATTGTTCAGCCGTAATTATTCTTAATGGATACAAGGAATAAACTGACGCAGGACAGCTTTTTCATTAGCTTTCAATCAAGGCTGATGGCTTTGAGAAATGTACAGTAAGTGTGTTTTGGGGAGAAATAATGATGTTGCAGCACCTTTCATTGGAAAATGCTCTCAGTTCAGAACTTAACTTTTAATAACCTTAATTTGATATAATTAAAAAATCTGATTTGCTTTGAAGATCTTGCAATGAATTGTTTTGGCTGCTGTTTAACCCTTTTTCAAGTGTTCATCCCAAACACACTAAAAAATAAGAATCTTCAGATACTTCGCATTTTCACAGAAAGCTGCAGACTTTTGATTTCCTACACCCCTAGTAACTAAGTACAGATTTTTAAAGTGAATTTGGAGCACTTAGAGAATGAAGGGAATTTTACAAAGTAAAAAAAGTACTAGCACATACACAACATTCTCCATAACATTCAGTCACGGATTCACAGATGTGATCTAGCAAATTTGTTCACCTACAAAGTAATAAATCCTGAAACTTGGGTTCACTCCTCTCCCAGAGACACGAGGGCAGACACACATCACCTCTCTTCACCTGTCAGCCAGGCTTCCGAGCTACGCCGATTTTTGGGTCTGTTCCCATGTCCTCTGCCCAGTGTCCCCTTGCTACGTACTGCAAACTTTTATGTCAGATGATGGCATTTATGGAAGTCAGGATCATTGCAAGCACGGCAAAGAGCACGGTGGCAGTGCCATTTCAGAACTTTGGTCCTGAGATTTCATGGAAAAACTGCAGTTACATTTGGGAAAGTAAAAAACTGAAAAAAAAGACAGACCCTCTCACATCAGAGAAGAAGCTGCTAGATACTGTGCTTTCCCTGAGACTGGAGAGAAAACGTGATTACACCTCCCCATGCAAAGCAAGCTATTCTTGTTATTACAACCTAACAACTACAGATGATTACACCCCCCCCCACGCAAAGCAAGGTATTCTTGTTATTACAACCTAACAACTACAGGCTCAATAAAGAAGAACTCCTAACATCCACTGTAATCTCAGCTATCACCTCCGCCAAAAGAGTAATGAAGTGGGTGATACCAGGAAGCACACCGATGTTCTCAGGTAGGAAAGCAAGGCAAGCTCTTGAACTGGTCTTGGGAGAGAAGGGGAATTAAAGGTTCATATAAAGAACTACATTTATAGAACATCATAAACCTCACTCCTCTAATGTAAGTCTGTCTCACCTGGATCATCTCACTCACAAGTACAGAACACATGTTGGTTTTCCTCCCTTCTCATCATTTCCATGAACTATCCCGAAAATTTCCCATTCACTAGCACATATTAACATACCAACCCTTAAATACTATGGTGCAGCAGCCTACACTGTAAAAAACTCAAGCACATGGTACAGCATATAATAAAATATTACACCCAAATGAGCCTATCTGAAGACACACAGTCTGGCTATTTACGTCTCTGCCTAGAAGACTGTACAGGTTTTCAACAAGTGGAAGGAATATTTAATAACAAACTCATGTGCTCATAGACATTAAAAGCTTATTATGCAGCTTAAGGGTTCACATGTTTGGCAACTGGCTTGAATGAGTTAGATATGTGGCTGCAACCCTACACTCAGCAGTTAGTACTTGACAAGAGCACTCTCTGCTCCTCAACCAGTATGGAATTACTGGAAGCTCTCCTTTGCTTTCCCAGTCAAGAACCACACACCATTCCTTCTGTGTAAGCTTAAGGGATTAGTAACTGTTGTATTGTCATCATGTCAACCTCGCCAAGGATACACAGCCACAACGGTTTTGTCAGGCTTAGTGGGCTCAGGATAACTTCCAGATATGGAGCGACACAAGATATGCCTAGAACTGCTGCAAAAGTAATTGTAAACCAGCAGCTCCCCGAACATCAGGAGGTGCCCTGAAGCAGATGAGCCTGGCTGGCCAGTTCACTGCAAACTTGGAGGCTACAAGAGGTAAAAGAGACACCATCCACTTGCCCTTGGGGATGTCAGAGGTCCTGGGTTACAGTCTTAAACGTATCATCAGGCCCTGACCCTTCTGAATACAACCATGAGTCACCAACTGGGAGTCTCCAGTAGTCTATAGACTTTGTTGCCAATTATCAGAAAGGAGGAATGAATTTTTTTCCTAGAAACTCAGAATGACAGTTCAGTAAGATATAGAAAGAGTATTGAATAAAATCTACATAATCAAGAACTACATCTATCAGCTTAAGTAGGTCCCTGCAAAGATGTAGCCACATAAACCTGGCTCTCAACTGATTAATCAACAATGATATATTTTTTTTAAAAGTATGTTCCAAAGACTGATTCACGACCTTTAAAACCCATTTTTATAGTGATTAAAATTGTCACGTTTAGACGATTCATCCTTTTACCAGTACATATTCATGTTATCTAGCCTGTTTGCTTATACCTACCCTTTTTCCCATCCTCACCATCCTACTTAGCTGCCTGAAAAAATGGCTATTCCCACCCATGTCTCTTTTGCCCGTTAATTAAAAGACAAGCATTGAACGTGTAGCAACAGGATTGCTATGAATCATTGTCCTGGTTGAGTTCATCCAGTAAAACCAAAGATGATCCTCAGTGGAAAAGCCAAATGGTGAGGTTTTAATTTAGGGAGTTCTTTTCAGGTCTATGCTACGAGTTTTAAAATATTTCTTGTTTTAATAAAATAAATTCTGAAGTCCAGTTACAACAGCAACATCATTTCTGATTCTAATGCTATCCTCAACTCCAAACAATGGATGGGATAGAGGTCCTGCTCCAGTCTATTAGAAGAATTTAATGACCATTAAAAGGCAAGCAGAGATTTGTATCACTCAGTTGTTCAGTGTCATTGTTTCACTCCTCACAGTGGAGAAGCAGCACATTTCTTTTAAGTAAAATATTGCTGGGAACTCACTGCTTCAGCAATTACCTCTGAAACACATTGTTTTCTCAAAGCCATTAACATGTCAGATCATGGCAGTGCTTGACATCCAAACACGCCTTGGAGGGCTGCAATTCAATTTAAGGATCACCTCCTCTGAACAGGCCAACCTGCAAATTTCACAAAATCGGAGAGAAATTCTCAGGGCACACTTTGATCATGCTGCTTCCTAAATTAAAAACAAAACTGTAAGTGTTAAACATCTTTAACAAGACATTAAACCTCAGCCATAATCCAAGAAGGGTCCCTTAATGAGTAATGACATATGTTGTGAAGGCAGTTATCTCCTAATGTTCAATGCTGGAACAGTACGATGGAATGGCACAGTGTTCAAAAGGGATGTATCATCACTAATGAGAGGATAATTTGAAGCTGCTCTTCTGAGAACCCCAGAGGAGACTTTCTATTGCTGCAGGATAGCAAAGGATGCAATACTCCATCTTAACACACACTTTAAGAGGAGTGGGAAGTGACAACGTGATAGAACAAAAGCTGAGATAGAGACAGAAAATGGGCTAGGTCATTTGGAGAGTCCTTAAAAGGGCTTTGGTCCCCAAAGTAAGTCTTGGCACAAATTAGTCATATCTCTTTATTCCCCTTCACCCAGCTGACCACTGATGGCGTTGGTATGGCCTACTGCAGAACCACCAAGTACTGCAAAAGATGATGATGATAAGGGAGGAGTTCAAGAAGCGGTAAGTGAGGCCCTCACTCAAAAGCAGGAAAGAGAACCCAACTCCTCTTCCATTAAAAAAATAGAAAACTCTTCAAAATTAGGTTTTGAAGTTCTTCCCCTCATTTCTAGTTAGTCATTGTGTTGGGAAGACTATAATCCCTGCAGGGAAACATAGGGTGGAAGAGAGGGGTCTTGCCAATAACAAGCAGACCTTAATGGTAGGGGCAGGAAGACAGAGGCCACACACACAAACAGAAAAACAGAACTGGGAGGGAGGAAGCTTCCAACCACAGAAAGCCTTGGGTTTATTGGAGAGGTCTTTTGCAGGGTTGGGGAGAGCAGAGAGTTCATGAAATTTCGGCTGTTAAGTTTGCCTTCCCACCCTTACGTGGGGTTGTGTCTGGCCAGAGGGAAGCATCATCAGGTGTGACAGCCACAGGACAGACTCTCCTGGCTCCAAGATGAAATGCTGCAAATGCAGGCAGGGTATTTATTCCACACTTCTTTTCCTTTTTCAGAGATTCATTTTGAAGAGAAAAATGAGCAGTTTGTGAAGAAAGAAACTAATTATGAAATTAAAAACTTTTAAGAATTTTGTTAGAAATGTGAATATTTACTGGGCTGGCTGAACATATGCAATAGACTTAGTTCTGGTTCACACAATGGCTTAGGCATCATATATGACGGGAGCTGCCATGTGCAATTTAGAGAGAGACAGAGTCTTTACGAGCAGAATTAACAGAGAAAAAGACAATAGGTCTGATAACTTTGCATAGCATTTCTTTACGTGAAAAGCTGTTAGTAAAGTCCACAGAACAAATTAATCCCCACACATGCTATTCACTAGAGGTTTTATAAAATTCTAGTAAGTCTGCCTCCTGACCGAAGGGACTAGCATTCACTAGAGCAGCTCGCTCCTGGCATCTCTTTAGTCACCAATTCCTCGCTCTGTGAGACAAGACAGTGCCACACACAGAGCAGAGACGTGTCAGAATGGGCTTTCTGCTCCCACTGTTGGACTTAAGGGAGGCCAGATGTGTCTCTAACATCGTCAGAGCACACAGCTGGGAAGGAATAGGGGCTTCAAACGAAGCCAACAGACACTCAAGTCAAACCTGCCTATGATTTTATTGGCACTCATGCAAAATTGTCATTCCCCGTCCAGCACCTTTTTTACTTGGGTTTTTTTTGGTTTGGGTTTTTTTTGGTCTTTTGTTGTGTTGTTGGTTTTTTTTTTTTATTTTAAGGCTTATCTTCAGAGATTTAAAAGGAAAGCTGCTGGAGACCACTTGTAAATGCTTCTTGTATTACTGAAAAAGCCTCGATTTGGTGACAGAGTAGTATTTAATAATCATCAATATGAAATGCGTAACTCAGTCCTCCTCCCTTGACCCTTCCCCTCATGTAAAGACATATGCAAATTAAGTGAATAACAATCAATTTGAGATGTTGCCATTTGCTGAAGCAGGCATTACTGGTTTCTACCTGATTGTTCCTGTGTCTAAATCAAGGGAACCGCTTCCAGAGACAATGATGACTTGACACAACATTGCAAAAGTTATGAAAAGCATCCATCACTTGGGTGAACACGTATTGTATTTACTAAATTACATTTGTAACTCCTGCAACACCCCTGAGCTCTGTAGAGAAGGTCTTTTCTATGAAGATCCAGCAGCCTCATAGCCTGTCCCCCTGGCAGTGGTCAATAGCTGATGCCTAAGGAAGAGCCTACAAACAGGCAAAGGATGGCGTGATTATTTTCCTGAATCCTTTCCCACCTTCTAGTATTGAATAGCCTGGAGTCTTCTTGAGCCCAAGGTCACACGTACTGATGTGAAACTCCAAACTCAAATTATTGACCAAAAGGTCTCCACCTCCTGTTTGGGGCTGGCGGGGCGAGGCTTTGGTTGTTGGGGGTTTTTTGTTTTGTTTTTTCTGTTCCCCTGATTCCTCAGTTTCCTAGCTGACTGCTCTACTTTAAGCAGGGGGGAGTAACCTCTTTTTTCACTGCGTGGTGTACAGCGTTCATCCCCCTCCCAAGTGGATAAACAGCAGGGGGGCTTAAACACTCACAGGGGCAGAAAAAAGGACAAGAAAACCGTCTTTGTTCCAGGCAGACAGTACGAGGTCATGTTACTATGGCAGCATGAACCATTTCCCCTCATTCTAGCTAGTAGTTCAACTTTGCCCATAGTTTATTCCCTGGGAAGCCTAATCCAGAGTTCAGGTTTGTGTATGCAGGGTTAGAGGTCAACAGCAATATGACAATGGCCTAGTCAAAAGAAAAGAAAGCTATGATATAGCAGAATCAGAGAGTCGGTTCACCAATCACTGGGGGCTGGCTTGGACAGAGAGGTTAGAATTCATCCTCTCACTTCAGCCTCAAGTTCCTGATGTAGCTATTTTGCGCTCAGCATACAGAAAGCCTCAACGGTGAACAATAAAGATGCCGCCGGAGCAAACAGTAAAAGAGGAGAAGACTGTGGATCACGTGTCCAGTGCTGTGGTGTATTTATGAGCTAAATTACTGCTACATTTACAGGCATCTTAGATTAATGCAGTTATTTTTCCTGCATCATTCCTTGCAATTGTGAACAACATACTAATGGTATATAACTTCTCCAAACCAAGGCTGCAGGAGGAGAAGCAGGAGTTTGAATGAACTCATGTATGTGTATGCAGACACCTACGTGTATGTAAATTCTCCAATAAAAATGGACAAGTGTAGACTCTAAACTATTTTTTAAAGCGCAAGAGGTAAAACGTGTATGTGAGTTAACACACTCATTTCATAAACCTTAAAAGAAAATGAAGAATTATGATTCATTTTCTTTCACTTATATGCCCAGGTACTCAGTTTCCATTTAGTTTACCGTATTCTTTTCCCATACAACTTCTATTTTGCTTTAGAAATTGTAAATTGTCTCGTGTCCCAAAGAGAGGTTTCAGAAAAATGATTCCATAAGTAATGTTTCCTTAGGCAAATAAGCAAGAAAAGGAAAAAAGCTGCCCGACAGGCAGCTGTGTCATATTTGTTCCTGGTACCACTGTCCTATGCTACTCACTGGATTGGAATTGCCTTATTAAAATGTCCTTTCATAAAACTCAGTATATCCATTATGGATTATTTTCATTTAGATAAGAAAAATAACTGTTTTGTTCTGAAAAACAGAATCTTTGTCAGGAGAAAAGTGGCTTAAATTTAAAAGCCACTTACAACCAAAGCATGTTGCTCCTCTTGAATTAAAAAATGATCTTAGTAAAAGCTACAGTATTTTTGTGCAGAATTTTCCTGAGGATCACCCACGAAAAAGAAATGTCATTTTAACAGCTTCAAACAACATAGGACCAGGCAGCTGGATTCTAGCTCTCCAGTCTCCCTGTGGTTCTACACTTCACAGCATCTTCACTGCACATTTGTACAGTGCAAGGAGAAGGCAACACCAAAAAGGGAGACACAAAAATAAACCCCAAATGGTTCAGTTCAGTCTCTTTAACCTGTCAGAGTTGTTCATTTTCAAAGGGAACTGCCTGCTGTTGGGTTTTTTGAGTTTGTCCTGAGTTTCCACAAACCCCATCACCTCCTTCACTCGCTCCTTCCCATTCCTGCTGCCCGTCTACAGCTGGGAATGCACGTCCTTCATTCGCTCCTTCCCATTCCTGCTGCCCGTCTACAGCTGGGAAGTGTGACAGGAACATGAAAATGGTAGTTACCAGACACACATTCTGCCCAGGATTGATAAGACAGGTGGGGCCAGTTCACACAGACTGGGGCCCCATTTCTCTAGGTCCACCAAAAGAGTTGTGGTCATGTTCCCACCAGCAAGATGTGAACATGGCCCAGGGCAGCAGAGGCAGAGGGAGAAGGTCAAAGTTTGAACTGCATTTGCTCCATCGCTCAGTTGGAACCTGCACATTCTGCTTGTGAGAGCAATTTTACAGGTTACAGGTTGGATATCTTAGTAGTTATTTAACCATTTTGGCTATAGCTTCTAATTCAAACTTACAAACTGTAAACACTGGAAATCAACATAGGCAAGAGAGAAAAAAGCATGCAAACACCTACCGCCAAGTGGAAGCATTTCATAAAGTGGTCTTTTTCTCCTCAGGCTGTAGGACACCAGTTTCCTCACAGAAGACTGCAAATATTCATATTTACTTGTCTGCAAAATGAAGAAACAATTTTTCTTAATTCTCTATTAGAAGCTGCTAAATAATTTCCATTTTTTGAGTAGAAAAATATTGAAAATTAACTTCTTAAGGATTTTTTATCAATTTCAGTAGTTACTAAATGCATAAGAGAAGGATTAATTTGGCTGAAACGCTGTCTAAGTTTTAAATCTCTCTCTGGTCAAGCCATAAAACAAAGGTAATTGATGTAGGTCTGGGGCCAAATTATCTTCAGAGGGATTGGATTTATTTACTGAACATGCCAGATGCGCAGAAGTCAGCAGGAAGCATTTATTGATTAGCCATCGACAGCACTGTGTCCCCCTCGTGCACCATATTATTGATTAGGTTTAATCTCTAAGCTATTGTCTCCTGCAAGTGAAGAGCACAATGGCTTTGGAGGAGAAGTAGGACTGGAGAATACCAAAGATGTAAAAAAAGTCTCCATGACAAAGGGCCTGGGGCAGCTGTGCTCAATTCCTAGACTGAGAGAAGCAGAGATAATCCACTAATCTTGAACAAAGTGGGATAGAGCATGCCTGCCACCCAAGCCCAGGTCCAGGAAGATTTCTGTACAAATAAAGAAGCACCTTTCCCTTTGACGTGAGATGTCGTGGGTGTTATTTTGTCTGGCATCAACTGGGAGTAGTAGCTCTTTCCCTCCTCATCATCACCGTTCTTTTCCACTGCAGGATGAGTCTGCTGTTTTCATAGCACTGACTGAGAAGGATATGCTTTGAATTTCTCTCTAATTTTGAGTAACCAGGATTTAGAGGAGAGGAAGCATTCTGGTACTCTAAGAGCCCGCTTTCATCTTTTTGTTGCATTTTCAAAAGTAAATTGTGGCAAACTGATCCATTCTTGCAAATGGCCAAAGCATTCCCTTTACCTAGAGGCATGGTAAGCGATTGAGATGAGACAAGAACCTGCTTTCGCTGCTTCTACAAGTCCAAAATCTTCAAACAGTCTGCTAGCTTTGATATAATTAATAAAGAATTCCCTTCTGTTCTGGTGGGCACTTCTCAGTCCTACTTCAGTGCTACAGTCCTGCACAGCGGTATTAAGTGTTCCACATCAAAATCTAAACTTTTACCTTCTGAGGCGATTGTCTGCATCTCTCAGGTGGCCTGACTCATTAACCACCTGTAAAAGCTGCATTATCAGGTGTAATCTATTTAATGAATTAGGACTTAAGCAGGACCCTCAGAAGGGAATTTCATCAGAGACCTATGCATTTTTTTTTATTAGCAGCAAGAACCTTTTTCCTTTTTGTTTTCTTTTCTTTAAAAATAAAATAAAAAAAAAGCACCATCCATGCTCTAAACACTTGCAGACTGTCCTGGCAACTGACCAAGAGTCTGAGGGTTGTATTTAATTTGCATAAATCAGAGCTGATTACAGTTACTTTCCTCATTAATACACTGAGTACTGATTAATAATCGGTAATACACAGAATGTACTGATGCATTTGTATGTGTCTGAACGCATGCTCGATGCCAAAAAATGTTTCTGAAAACAAAACTCCTGTTCCAGAGTGCTCATTCTCAGCCCACAAAGGAAAACCAGTCTCCACCACAGGGCAGGCTTTGTTCCAAAGAGAAGGGAAAGACCTGATATTTCACAGAATCACAGAATCTTCAAGGTTGGAAGGGACCTTAAAGATCATCTTGTCCAACCGTCAACCTGACTGACAAAAATAGACACCCGCACAACAAACAAGGAGCATCATCACTAAACCATACCTCCCAGCACTACATCAACCCCTCTTTTGAACACCTCCAGGGATGGTGCCTCCACCACCTCCCTGGGCAGCCCATTCCAATGGCTGAGAACCCTTTCAGTGAAAAAACTTTTCCTAATATCCAGCCTGAACCTCCCCTGGTGTAACTTGAGGCCGTTTCCTCTCGTCCTGTCGCCTGTGACTTGAGAGAAGAGACCGACCCCCATCTCTCTACACCCTCCTTTCAGGGAGTTGGAGAGAGCAATAAGGTCTCCCCTCAGCCTCCTCTTCTCCAGGCTGAATAACCCCAGCTCCCTCAGCCTCTCCTCATAAGACTTATTCTCCAGACCCCTCACCAGCTTTGTCGCCCTTCTCTTCTTGAGTTTCTTGAGTTCCTACAGGACACATCTTCATTTGAACCCTGGGGAAGAGATGAGCTACCACTGTGGTCCTGGTCCAGTCCCACACAGATGCTCTTGGCACCCCCAGGTCCATCACTGGACCCGTGATGCCCGTAGTCGGGCCACCTTCTGCAGGAAATGTTGTCTGGGCTGAGAGTGAGGAACCCGACGGAGGCAGGGAGCTTATTCAACACAGCACATCTCATTTCAATATGACAATATACATTACCGACCAGCATATTTATTGCTTACATAGATGTGAGTTATTCACATGGAAAATTGATTTATCTATCAGATAATTAGTAAACTTCAATAATTGCAAAAACCTCTTAGCAATCAGTTGACATTTAATTAACATACAATAACTGTCTTATTAAATCTCCATTAAACACCTGTTGGAGTTAATTAAAACCCACATGTAGGATTCAATGATTCCTGGGGAAAAACCACATTACAGTTCAAGGATAAGGAGCCAAGGTAGAAGCATCTGCATCTATACGATCAGTAAGACAAAACATGGATGACACAGAGAACTTCCCAAACACTAGGCAGAATAAATTATACTTGAGTTCTGCTTCTAATCAGCCCGTTCAAAGATGCTCAATAAAATTAAAAAAAAGAAAAAGAAAAACAAAATAAACCCCAAAAACCGCAAACTAGCCTCTTCCTCCTGCAAGAGACAAAAATGCAAACATTTAGCAGTACTGTTTCATCTGCAGCACATGGAGAACTCTAAGCAAGGAAGAAGTCCTTTAAATGGAAATAAAATATGTGTAACAGCACTCATATTTGTGCATGTTGCTGTTTACTCTAAAGTAAGTCAAAGTCAGAATAAAAGTCAGATCACAGAAAACATCAACAGTAAGAATTTGGAAATCTACCTCCTTGTTGTTGACCTAGCCTTATAGTATTCAGGAATCCTCTTCTACATACAATAATTTTCTGAACACCTAAGCATATGTATAAAAGTGAAATCAAATGACTGCCTCTGACTTGACAGATCTGCTGAACTAAGAACCATGCATTGTCCTTTATTAAAGGGCATCCCCTTGAGAAGATAAAGCTTTGTAAATGTTGTGCTAAAAGTTAGTATTCTCTGATATTGGCTATTATATATATTTATAGAGGTAGTAATAATGATCTTCAAAGAATGATGTTACCTAACCACATTTTATGCGACCTTTACAAAACTCAGAAATCAGTACTCTCGTAGCAGATACACAGATTTATCCCTATCAAGGTACTAATGTGTATCTAAAAAGGGATCTTGTTTTTGAAAATAGCAAAATAGATACTGAAAAGGAAAATAAATCTCTAATCAGACAGAAAATATTGGCCTAAGAGTGAGGGGCAATACTTAGAGTAATCTAGGGACATTCAGGTTATAATGAGAACACATGATGCATTATTTGTGACTTAACTTATTTTAGTCTAAGGCCCCTGAATAATTAACCTGCTTTGTTTCAATTCATTTTAATGTCCATATCCTACTGCTTATGAAATTGGAATGTGTTCTATAAAATAAACATTCTCATCACTTTCAGAGCTGTACAAAGACTGGTATGAAAAATTTCATTCATGATGATTCTTAGGATTCAGGTATTTTGCTCAAAATAAATATTAACATTGCTGTGTTGAAAAAATTAATTTAGAGAGCAAGCATTTTATCCTAATTAGAAAAGAATAAAATTGAATATTTTTATATTGACATTGTAACTAATTTATTGTTTATAAAAATCTCAAATAAAACAGATTAAGTTATTTTATAAAATTATCTCTATTTGGAAATTGAATAAGTGGTTTAAAATGAATAAATTATTGTATAATATCAGATCACAATTATAAAAATATTTCAGTGCAGCACATAATACTGTAATTCATGATCACCAATGACATGCAACCAAAAAGGTATTATGCCTATGTTAACAGAAACTAAAGGGCATATGTTTACACAATCAACTTTTCCTGTTGCACCATGAAAGATATTGAAAATTTCTATTATTTCACTCGATGTTACTGTCCTATCTTATTTTAAACCATGCCTTCCTAATTCTCCTATTTTTCTTCATGGCTGCATCTCTGCAATACAAACCTGTTTCCCTCACTATTAAGAAATATTACTGTTCCTGGAAATTCATCTGTCATTTTGTAAATCTTTCTCAAAGGAAGAAATAACAGGTTGTCTCGGTGAAAGAAAATAACATAGAAACAAAAATAGCATGCTCTTTGCTCCCACAGGGACAAACCAAGTAATATTTACCTCTGACACGATAAACAAAAGATCAGAAAGGATTAGAACTAATGGCTCTGTAAATAGTATACTTGTAAGAGAGGAATCCTGCAAGAATCGCAAGAAAATTGTATCCACTTTCAGCTGCCAATTTTTGAGGAACATCCTGGTTTTTTAACTCGGTATTTATGGAACAGTGTATGATGGCAACTCTGCCATCACCATCATCATCTTTTTACATTATTGCCAAGATTTCTCCTGAAGAATTATTAACAGTCTCCTGCGCAGAAGCAACCAGGCAGATTCCACAGAGGTCATTTTCAATGACGGCTGCATTTTTGAGAGCGGCAAAAGAGCCCGCCTTCCAAAAAGAACTCACAAGTATCCTTACGGAGAACTCAAGTCAAGGGGACCTTGGACAGAGAAGACTAAATAGACATTTCTCAATATTCACTTCTCTCCAGCCGTGGGTCAAAGGCAGGATGAGAACACCTAAAGCACAGCACAGGCAAGTCAATACTCCATGGACGTATGGGGATGCTTGAGAATCATGGACACGCACCCGCTGGATATACCTTGTTACACCCAAGCATGCTGTTTTCTAGACAGGATTACATGAGGTAGGTTACCCCAAACTACCTTCTCTTTACAAACAGTGGCTCCTCATTTGCAGATTGGTAGCTGTCAATACAATATTACCCTGCTGATTGCTATTGCTAATGTGTTCATCAATAACTTTGCCAGTTTATCCTTTTGCAGTGACTGCAGGATCATTCTGGCTAATAACCTAATAACCCTAATTCCTGTCCCATCTACTTATATGAGGAAGACCACTGACCCTGATGCCACCGTAGCCTCTGGAACACACATCCAGCAATGGCCTAATATTGCACAAATCACAGTGAGCACACTGGAAATAGCTACGGTTGCGCTAAAAGGACTATGATCTGAAAGATAAAATATGCTTGGAATAAACAAGGACTGCACAACAACATTTGCATACAGACCAGCTATTTGTACAAGTGACTCCTAATTAGTAATACGGATAACAATCATAGCAATAAATTGGCTAAAGACATATCCAGAGTATGAAGTATGCAGAAAAGTGTTACTCACTGGGAGACAGAAAGGAAGTAGTTTCCAGGGAAAAAGCTTTGAAGAGCTTAGACAAATGGACAGAGATGAAACTTATTTCTGTTCTGCTGGTTCAAAAAATCAATGAAGCTGTGAAAACAAATGACATTTGTGTATTCACCTACATTAATAACTTACCTGCCACTATCATTTTTCGGTTTCACATTGCACAAAGCTGAAAAGTTACAGATAGATCTTCTAGAGAGCATTTGCTTGGACTCCTTCCACAGCCCACGTCCAGCATTTGACACATAGGAATTTTTATCACGTTAGGTTTTCCTATTTTTTAGCTTCTTATTTACACCACAACAGTCCATTTTCTCAGCCGAAAACTTACAGACTTCATTATTTTGTAAGAAAGCCGCTCAAATCTCACCAGGGAACCTATCAACCAGCAGTACTCGTGTTCCTAGTCCAAAAGGAGTCTAGAAATATCAGGAAACCCCTTCTTTCTGACTAACAGAGCCCTCACAGGAAACTTCATAGAGTCTGGTGATGTGCTCTGCCTGCATCACTGCTCCTTGACCACCAGTCTCATAGCTGAGGTGAACTGGGAGCTGGGAACTTCTTCCCTGGTGTCACCATCCGGGCACAATCCCTCTTCTGCTGGTGTGGTATCACAGAAGTACAACACAAACTCAATTGCTAGGGTCCCTGTGATGCACTCGTGTTCCTAGTCCAAAAGGAGTCTAGAAATATCAGGAAACCCCTTCTTTCTGACTAACAGAGCCCTCACAGGAAACTTCATAGAGTCTGGTGATGTGCTCTGCCTGCATCACTGCTCCTTGACCACCAGTCTCATAGCTGAGGTGAACTGGGAGCTGGGAACTTCTTCCCTGGTGTCACCATCCGGGCACAATCCCTCTTCTGCTGGTGTGGTATCACAGAAGTACAACACAAACTCAATTGCTAGGGTCCCTGTGATGCACTGGAAGGGAAGAGATGCTTCCTTAACTTCATTAACTGTACGTATATTAAATTTAAAGGGGAGACACAACTGAACATAAAAACAGGGCATGTTCTCACTTCTAGTACATGTATATCCTTTCACAAATTTGTTTAAAAACAAGGAGTTAACAAAACTTAGGACAGAAAATGTCTGTTCTTGAATTACAATAACCTCAAATCAACCTTAGGGCACAGCAAAAAAATAGCCTAAAGTCTATCTAACCAAGAGTGGTTTGGCTAAAAAGGTAAACATCGGGGAGGTCAAGGTGAGACTGTACTTTAAAGACACACTCAACGAGAAGTGGAAAAACCTTCTGAAATTCTGTCTTATTTATTTGAAGATAAACTCACAGTGCCAAATTTCTGAATATTTCACTCTCAAAAAAGTCTCTCAAGTGAGTATTTGCCATGCAGTACACT
This sequence comes from Calidris pugnax, assembly GCF_001431845.1. Classification (NCBI taxonomy): domain Eukaryota; kingdom Metazoa; phylum Chordata; class Aves; order Charadriiformes; family Scolopacidae; genus Calidris; species Calidris pugnax. The sequence goes on from NW_015090879.1 coordinate 3,460,623, forward strand.
CTTGTGTTACAAATATCGCCAAATTTCTGAATATTTCACTCTCCAAAAATCTCGCAAGTGAGTATTCGCCATGCAGTACACTCTTGTGTTACAAATATGCATGATTTCTGACAACTGCACTGGTGTTACACCCTCAGCCCCAGACTGAAAACTCTCAGGGGTGTGATTATGTCCCCTGTGACACGATCAGCTCTAGCAGGGGCAGGGTATTTCACTTTTCTCTAGGTAGTGAGTGTTTAAGAAATGTTGGTTGACTGAGGCCTTAGTTTCTTTCTTTCCTGCAATGCCAGGTGATTAATAAACAGACATTCTCCAAACCAAATGAAAAAATAGGCAGTTGTGTAAAACCTTACAACCCAGCTTGCATTCCTCCCAGATGGACACACGGCCTTCCCACTTGCAATACAATTAGAATTCAACACTAAAGAAGAAAATTCCCCGAATAAAGGAAGCAAAGATTACAATCTAAATGCTATGTTGTTAGTTGAAAGAAATGAATGTAGAGTATTGAATGTTCAAAATTGTGTTGAATTAGATAAGCAAATCCCATGTAGACTTTGTTAATGATTCATAATCAGCTAATAAGCTCATCTCTAGTAGAATAATGATCCATGGACCTGTTAGCTCATTTATCACTATGTTTTACAACACCGGCAAAGAAACTAATTAAATCCCAGCATCATTACACAGAATTCCTTTTAATAGAGATACAATGATGCACTAGAGGCTACAGATTACACTGCAAATTGTACCAAGAGATTCCGGACAGCGAGTTTTAATTAACATGTTAGCAAGAAGCCGTTCACTTAAATAATAACTAACTAGGAAACATCTGCACACTCAAAAACATTGGAGGAAGGGGAAAGTAAGGAAAGAAGGATTATGTGAGGTACTGAAATTGTAGACTTTTTCTATCCACAGCAAAAAGCTGCTGCTGTTCACTGACCATTTGTTACCCGACACGAATCAGAGGGCAGAACTCTAGCTCCAGGTCGGTGTTGAAGATGCTGGTTGGGGCATTTATATCAGATTACAAAGCAAAAAAAAAAAAAGTCAGTGCATCAGTACCACTAGGCCAGTGCAGCTGGAGCATCTGCCAGCATATGGCAAGAGTTCATCAGGCAGAGAACAATAAGTTGTTATCTCATTTCCTCATTGTGGGAGAGAAGACAGATGGGTAACTGCCCAGAAGAACTGCTCCTGTTAGGCAAGCAAGAGAAAAGAGTACTTTTCCAAAGAAACAACGGAAGAACTTAGAGATAGCACAGAAGGAAGAAAAAGGGAAGAGACTCAATAGTCCACCAACACTCCTATTCAAAGGGAAGAAAACTCTATAGTGTGGGAAAAAAACCCAGAAAGCAATCACCAGTATTCCCTTTTCACCCGAACATCCCAACCTAGAGTAAGAAGGACACGCAAATTCTGCAGTGAATCTGAGACAAGAAATGGTGTTTACAAGTATCTCTCAAATGCACATGTAAAGGAATATGCAGCACTAAAATGATGAGTAGATGATATGACTACTGAGGAAGTAATCAAACAGGCACAACCCTCCAGCAAAATACCCCAAGCTTCATTGTTTTTACCTCTTTTACCACAGAGACACCTCTGAAAATGTTTAGCAGGTCAGGTAAGGCTGACAATATTGTGATACAGTTTGTAACATGAAGATACAGATCTCCAGAAGAAACAACGATCAGTAGACAGGCAAACAAGATGGTTTGGAGAGAACATCTTTTGTATCTTACTGGCTGTATCTGTCACTTGATAAAATACAGGTGGTGTGTGCTGGTGTGCCAGCACTGCAGGAAACCCATATTCTTTCTTTAAAAAAAACAGGGCTGTTATGAATAAAGGAAACACCATTTTTTTTTTCCAGTTAGTATTTCCTATTTTACAAATGAACACAGTTTGAAAATATCTAAAAGAGCTTGGCAGTGTCACTTTTCCTTTTCACAGCTGAATTAATGGGAAACAAAGAGCAAATAGCAAAAATCTGGGTTTGAGTTAGTTCTTTTTAAAAATTAGTTCTCAAAGGACTTTATTACTTCAGAGTGTAGCATTCAAAGAAATCATCCATCATAGCAATTGGTCACTCCAGTAGGATCACCAACTTCTGCTCATTGATTTCTCTGAGATTTTTATTGTCTGATGCAATGTAATTAAAGACTCTGATGGTGCCAATTAAAGACTTGAAGGAACTGAAGTTGGTGTTCACATTATCACATGGTAAAATGCAGTGATGCTGTAAACATCCATTAGCCATTACAGTTCTCATTAGTTCCTGAAAACAACTCATTAGTGCCCTTAGGCATGACAGATAAGTATAGTAAATGAGATAAATCTATCAATATACTCATTGTGTGCAAAATCAGGGCTTCCATCATCATATTCCACACAGTGACAATCAGAACGTTAAACACACCTTCTGCCAGAAATAAACATACGACGCAGAGCGTCGAGCCAGAGCGTCGAAAGATGTTGCGTGAGAAGCTAACAAAGGCATCAGACACCTCATTTCTACATAGGCTAGGTTCAATGGAAGTTCAGGTTGCTATAAGGTGTGACAGTTGTTTAGCCAAGGCTAAATTTTATAAAACATCCTGATTTAACTTAAACTGCTATAGTTTGCAGAGTTATTTCAGAACTGGGGGCTGTCAGTTTATGGAATTCGATGCAGGCTTCTGGTTACCAATACAAAACCTCAGTAGATCGATGAAGAGCTAGACAGTCCCATCCAGGCACGATAAGGCCTATCACAGCACTCCAGTCACATCACCACACACTGGGAAAGATGCCAGTATCAGACCAAGTACCACTTTCCAGCGTGAGATACCGAAGCTCTAACCGCTACCAATCACATTCAGAGAACAGACACACACTTGCTCATGCTAATATCTTTACTTACCAGCTATTTTTCTTTCTTCTTTCTCCCAGCTTCTCTGGACCTATGCTAACTTCATGAACTCTTTTGACAAAAGCCTGTAACTAGATCCTTTTCTTGTACATCTACTCCTTACCACCCATTTCTGTATCTTTTTAACATTACACATTCGCCTTTTCATTCTACCTTTCAGAGCTCCCAACTGAGAGCAACAGCTTTGTGCACCACTATGAGGAAACCATAAAGTCTTCTGCTGACGTGCAGCACGATCAGAAAAGCAAAACAGTTGTTGAGAACCACCCAGAATGAGAGAGAAACCAACCGTGCTAATATTATTGCCACTTAAATAGTATGGCCTCACCCAGAATCCACCCAGAATGAGAGAGAAACTAACCGTGCCACTTAAATAGTATGGCCTCACCCAGAATCCTGGTTTCATTTTTCTTTGCTTTATCTCGGAAATAACCCAGCAGGAAGAGAAAGAATTCAAAGACAGGTCACAAAAATGGTGTCAGGACAGCAAGAATTTAACAAGAAGATATAATTAGAAACTGAATCTGCCTAGTTCAGAAGGAAAAAGATTTCATGCAGTTATACATATAATTAGAAACCAAATCTGCCTAGTACAGAAGGAAAAAGATTTCATGCAGTTATACAAAACAACAAACTGCATAGGGAGTAAAACAAGAGTTCCTACCTTCTGCATCTGGGAATACATGAACATGACAAATAAATCTGAAAAGCAGCTAGTACCTTCCATGCAATCTTTAAAAAAAAAAAAAAAAAAAAAACAAAACAACAAACTGCATAGGGAGTAAAACAAGAGTTCCTACCTTCTGCATCTGGGAATACATGAACATGACAAATAAATCTGAAAAGCAGCTCTAGTACCTTCCATGCAATCTTTAGAAAAAAACAAAAAGAGGGGTTGAGAAAAGAATGAAATTGCACATAGAATTCCATAGGGCATAACACAAGAGATACTGCTATAGATAAAGAAAACTTCTACAAATGAAGGGCTGGTAGCACCAGTGACACTGTGATGCCTCAGACATAATGTAGAGCCCAGAGCCATGCCAGGCCAAGTGATTGTTCCCGAAATTTGAGACAGAGGAGAATCCAGCCTCTGAAACTATTCTACCTGTTCAGCGTAGGAAGGAGTCTGGAGACTCCAGAGGTGTAGAAATCGTATGTTGTAGCTCTCTGTATAAGGATAAAGATGGTCATCTCCACAAACCTGGTGCATCAGGCTGGTACCCAGTCTGTAATCACCGACAGCACAAACAAGACTTTTCCTCCAGGTTCCCCTGAGTGCAAGAAAGCCCCATGGTAGGTGTTTCTCTCTGCATCTGTCACCTTCTCCTCTGAGTTCAAATGAGAAAGCACACGTATTTTTGCCATTCTTTGCACAGTCGGATATATTTTAAATGCATAACATGGTTTATAAGACTTTTTAAAAAGTACCACCCACATTTCAGACTGGCTTTATTTAACGTGGGTACAATTTCTACACCTTGTCCACCACTAAGTCTCTTGTGACAAGCAGAGGTTGTACAACAGTCAGCTTACAGACTACCAGAGGTAAGTCCTGATTCCAAAGCAAAGATGTAGTCATTCTAAATCCTTTTAACACTACGTACTCCAGCAGTAACAGACCAAAAGTGCTCAAGGAATACTGTGACCTTACTGCCCCCTATTCTGAAGCTCAGAAAATTACACTTTCCCTGAACTATACATTCTGAATGGTTCAGCAGGGACAGGGAAGAACTCCCCTGAAAAGGAAATGACAGTGGAGATGTGGTTTCTCTTAGTTCCACAAAATTGTCATTCCTACGTGCTATCTGTGTTCCCTGATGTAGAGGCTTGTGGCCACTTTATGTAGAAAGCATTGTGGGGAATGAGCTCATTTTGATCCTGAACTAGTCTTTGTACCTCGTTGGAAAAATAGGTTAGCAACATCCAAACACAACCAGCTGAACAGACCCAAGATATACAGCGTAGATCACTTCACGTCATACTGGGGTATTTTTCTCTTCTTGACGCACAGAATATGTTATGTAGCCATTCATGAAAGGAGGACCTCAGGAAAAAGCCAAAGGATTATACATTTTTCAATATTTGCTTTGCTCCCCCCTCTGTAAATACCTGCTAGCATGTCAGTTGCATCTGTTATTCCATTTTTTTTCTACCACTGTTGGCCCAGTTACCATCAGCAGTTCATGTGGCCAAAATGTACAGGTTTAGTACATGCTGCAGCAGAGGTACCATCCCAGCAGTTTCACTGAGAATATAGGGGACTATTTCTTTTGAACTATTTCTTTTGAGTGCTCTACGCATTTAAAGAACTGAGGGTGCTCAGCAATTTATACAGCAGGAACCCGATTCAAGATCTCAAGGTCCATATTGTGTAACAGAAATGGATATTCATACACACATCCACACTCTCGGTCTATTTCCATCTATTTCTATTTCCTGTCCATAACAGAGTCTTCAATCTCTAAAGAGTGAATGTGAAATAAATGAATAATACCAATCCTAATTCACAATTAACTGAATTAACGCCAAGTTGATTAGAATGCTTGTAAGAAAGCATGATTTTGGGGATGAAAAATGACAGATTCATTATTTTCCTTTTTAGCTAGTAAACATGTTTAGTCTTTCCTCTAGAAGTTTCCTTGTTTTCTGTTTTAGAGATTTACCTCATAATGCAAATGTCCCTCCCCTTCCCTGCCCCCAGTCTCACACATTTTGCCCACCTTCCTTACAAATATTTCTACGCCAGTTATTGCATGAGCAAGAACTTCCCAAATAAAGCAAAGCCTGAACAAATTACTTTTCTTGTATCAAAACATATTAGCCAGACCTCACAGCCTCTTTGTTGGATTTTGAAGGGGATTCTGGAGGAACAATGAAGCTTAGGTTTTGAGCAAAGGTAATTTTGGAAGGTGGAATCACAGCTTATGAAACTCTCCAGAGAATTTTCTTGATGCAAAGCTAACAAGACTTTGTGATAATTTCTTAGGAACTGGCCTCATTCCAAGTTGGATTTTAAACACAGATTACAAAGCAAACACCATCCCCCACAAGTATTAAGAAAGAAGAAAATAACAGAATGGGGGCTGCAGAAATGGTCTCTATTGTGGGACCAAAACCCGTCAATCAAGCAGGTTGACAGGCATCAGAGATTGACAGACAGGCCCTCTCTCTTGACTTCAGTTATCTGGGGGAATGGGAAAAGTGTCTGCAAGAACATGTTAAATTGCCAAAGTCATTACCAGTCACCAATTACCAAAGAAAAGATAACAAGGTGTATTTTAGAAAAATCGATGCAACAACATGCATTTCAATAAAGTGAGTTTTTCAGAACTTTAGAAAACAAAATGAACTATTTAGGGAATACATGATGGTTTTTTCATAGAATACCAAGCACTTTACTATGCCAACAGGCTTTGGAGATTCATCACTATTCTCTCTATATTTTGTGTTGGGGCCAGAGGTCAACCAACAAATATTTCCCTTTGTCTCTTCTTAGGCTTAACCTAAAGTAAGCTCTGTATCCCAATGATTAAATCTAGTTCTGTGCTTGTAAACTGCAGTCCAAAAGCCATTTTGCTTCCCAAGTGCATTTATTTTAGTTGCAGGAGTAAATTCCATTATATGTTAATAAGTTACCAAAAAAAAGACCAAAGGACCTTGATATTTACTGCCAGATTTGATTTTTTCACCCAGGCTGAAAAGGCCCCTTATGAATTGTGTCCCCACTGCAAGATCTTCAGATAGGCTGCCTTAGCTTGGAATACCACATTTCTCTCACATCAGCCTATTCAAAATTTTTAGGTAGTCGTGACCTAAGTCAAGTGAAATGAAATTTCTTCCGACAGAAAAAACTGAAGAAGCCTGCAACTAAGGTTTTGAGAAAATAAAGTCTTTGCTGTGATGGAAGGAGGCAGCCCCCTTGTTTCTGTCACCTTCCTTCTGCCAGCACAATCAAGAGAAAAGCAAAGCCCTTTTCAACATAAATAAAAGTGTTCACTTATCGTGAATTAAAGTGTACTTGCCTTCAGATTTTCCAAGCTCTCATAACAGTAATTAAATATCATAGCGAATATGTTGAACACATAAAATGAATTAATGTTTTCTAGACCGCTGCCCACTTATCGTTCGTTGAATTATTCCAAGTGCTCTCCTCCTTTTAATTTAGCTGGCATTAGGTGGTTCACTTCCAGGAGCTGCCTCTGCTTTCAGTGGAAACATAAGGAGGTTTTCTATGGCTACTGTTCCAGATGTGATCTGCAAGAACATGATGATGGCCTACAGTGGATGCAGAGACAGAACTGAAATCAAAGGAGCCCTCTTTGGCACCATCTCTTTCTCGTGCTGTGTCCAACAACACACAACACGTCCCACATCCTGCAGCCTGCATGATGGTCCATGGAGGGAAGTATGGGAATGGCTCCTCCAAGCTTTATTTGCTCTCGGATACCTCCTCAGGCGTGCAGAGGCTTCTATTAATCTGAATTGTGCAATTTTTGTGGCTTTTTTTAAAAATTAAAAATGACTCTGCAGTGCAGTTTAATGATCCCACACACATCTTACACCCTAGACTTCCTGCAGCTCTCAATTGATTACTTTGGACAACGTACAGTAAGGAACTTAACACTTCACCTCAAGAGCCACTTGTACCCATGTGTATCACATACCAGGCCATTCCTCTGTGTTTTCATAGAATCACAGAATTGCAAAATAAGTTAGGTTGGAAGGGAAGGGGCCTCTGAAGGTTATTTAGTCCCACCCCCTGATCAAAGCAGGTCTAATCAGATCAGCTTGCTCAGGGGTCTGTCTGGAGTCGAGTCTTCTGAACACCTCCAAGGATGAAAATTCATCCAGAGTGGAAAAAACCCACCACCCTCTGAAAAACACAAAGTTTGAACCTCAGCACTAACTATGTAGAAATCTGCACTTACTGGACTCTGCTAGGTTCTGATGCAGACATATACCACAACCCCTTGACAAAATCTGTATATTTGAGTGGCACTGCTAATGCATACATAGGCACAGCAATTGTATTTCATATGTGGGCCTGTTCTCTCTGATTTTGCACTGATTTCATCTAAATGAATCAATTCTGTTCTCCAACAGTTTATATCAGTGTAGAGTCAGTCTAAAGCAGCCATATTTTAATTTAAAACATGCAGTAGCTCCTAGTTTTAAAGGAAGAAATGTTTAGCAGCACATTTCAGACTTATAGCACAACCTTTGCCAGCACTTCACAGACTTATTTGGAAGATCTTAATTTACACTCTTGATGCTCTGCAGTCTCCACACCCAGGCAGGCTGACGTTTGACTTAGGTACCCCTGCCTTCCTGCAGAACCCACACACCAGAGAATGTGATCAAATCAAAACTACTTTCCATACTATAAAACATAACAGGCCACAGCAAAAAATGTAAAACCTCCAAAGCAGCTCAAAGCTAATTAATTTCTATTACTAGTGAAAAAAGAACCACTTAACGTGTCTTTTCTTATTTAAATTACCATTGACAGCACCTGCTTTTTTTATTCTTGGGAAATCCTGCTACAATACTAGTTAAATTATGTAAGACTGTAGAATTTATGAAGATAAGGCAATTACCATTACAAAAACAATTCCAGGTTACAATTTATGGTGAAAAGAAAAGAGTTATGATACTCTGTTAAATCACTCAGTGATGCATTACACACTTAGTTAATCCTTCTAGTTCTGAAAATTTAGGGCTAAATGGTGTCATTGTGTTCAGTAAGTAATTATTTTGTTTCATTTAGTGCATACTTCATCTATATTGTTAAGGAATAATGCAACTTACTGAACAGCAAGTGCACAAGCCCATGTGGCAATCATGTAATAAAGATTAATGACCAAAAGGAGGCAGGAGAAATGACTGAATCCCCAACAACATGAGAAGTAAACTTTGTTATTAAAGTAGAAGGCATCTCCTGGTACCCTGACATTCTGACCTCTTTGACAAAACGAAGCTTATTTAGAATTTCCTGTACGATCTCTTCTTACAGCAAACCCAAATACTTCTGTTGAAAACAACAGGCCTGGACTCGCATCTGCTAACCTGTCTGTACTTAAAAAACATACCTGGTGTGTGGAACATGGTTCTAAGTAAAACAGCTGGAGTGTTTGAACAGGCTTTGCTTCCAGACTTAAAAAAAAAAGTCTTTCCAGAATATGTACGAGAGACAAAATACACAATTCTGTAAAGCTTTGATTTCTTTTCACAGGACTGGCAGAGGAGAACTCTGGTTGGCATTTTAGATGGTTTTTTTTTATTTCCTTCCCCAGACTTTTCCTCATTCAGAAAATAAAGGCTGGACTCCAGTGTCAAGCTGACCAAGACAACTGTTCATGTACAAAGGCGACCCACACAACCATCTGAAACTGGTTCATACGTAGTAAAGACCTTTCTTCAGTAACTACTCTCCCAGCTGCAACCCTTTTGTAAATGGAACTGCCTCTTACAAAGATTTTGTGAATGTAGCGTGGAAGTACCAGGAGCTGTATGAGGTCACATACACATAACGGGGTGGGGGGGTGGGTGAAACAGAGAAAATATATATATTCTTTTCACTTTTAGCTATAGGTACAGGCAAACAGATATTATTTCTCTTCAGAACCTCTCTGAATGACAGCATTCATTTGATTTGGGAAAACTACTCCCAGAAGAGGAGAAGCAGATCACGGTCACTTCCATTAATATGCTGCGTTGTCAAGCCTCAGAGCTAGACAATACACAGGGATCACAGAAATCCAAAAACTGTGCAGTGGTGAGACAGGAATACAGGAAGGAAAGCAACATGCTTGAAATAGTATCGTCAAAATTCACCACTGACACTGCAGCAGATTAATTCAAGGTGTTTGCGAGAGTATGGGAGTCTCCTGTCCAAGCTCCACACACAAACAGAAATGTAGTTATGACGCCTTCTGAATCCCTCTTTGTCCTTGCTCATACCAACTGCATGAATTTAAAAAAAAAAAACAGTGTGGACAAGTGAGTGGGAGTCATAACTTCCTTCAAATGTGTCCTGCCAGCTCACTTGGAACATTTTTCCTAAGAGACAAGAATTAGCAGGTTAATCCTTCTCTCTGAATACTTTTCTTAAACCCTCGGCATTATTTCAATGCTGCTTTTCTGATATGAATAAATATGTTACAGAACAATAGACTTTCAGGATCAATTCTCCAAAGTTTTATGAGCATTTATGCTAAGAGACAAAGATATTTCAGTAATTTTCCCTATAAGAGAGTCAGAAAGCACTTTCTACCTTGTTTCTATTCCCCAGCCTCGAAGTAAGACTCTCTTAGCAATTTAGATAGAGCAGGCCAAAGGAAAGGAAAATCCAAATTATTTTTGAACAGTCTAAAAATTTCCATAGCAATGCTTCGAACTTCACTCGTGCATCTGCCACTTTGCAAATAATTAAATATCTTTATACTTGCTGTTTCTGTCAATAGATATATTAACTCTGCACTGGATAAAAAGGGAAGATTCAAAAATATGTCTAAGCAGGCATATCCTGAACTTTTCAGCGTGCAGATCCCACCGGCTCTCACTGAATAACCTTGGCCTGTTGCTTATCTATCGATATCAACGTGACTGCAGACCTCTGCCCACTCACACATCCTCTTATAAATGTAGCTCCACAAACCTGGCCAAGTTCAGGTTGCAATAAGGCAAGGGACCAGGAAAAGAAACTGAAGTGTAACAGTTGATAGCATAAAATATTGGGTATACTAAACAAAATTGCACCGATTTACTAAATCCTCACTAATCCGTTGTACTTGTTCACAAAGAGATGAGTGGACACAAGGCAACCTCTACGCAGGAGCAAGGCAGTCTATAGTTGTCCCACAACATGCAGAACAGCATTTCACTGCAGGCTGACAGAAACATTTTTGAATTCACTCATAAAGTCTTCAGTTTTACGCTTTGCCAAGGTAATCAAAATGCAAGGAAATGCACGACTAAGCAGAACATCCTTCTTTCCTACCAAGGCAGACGGCATTATGGTGAGCATACCCCGCTGCCTGAACATACACTGGTCACCTAGGACACCCTAGAAAAGAAGAGAAGGTGCAGACAAAATATATTAAATTAAGCATTACACTTAATTTAAAGACTAATTTCTAAAATTCCTGCTTTGATCACTTTGCTTGCAATTGGTCAGACCCTAACAATACAACCCAACTCCAAGCTAGGTTTCAAGGGAAATGAGGAGGTTGCTATTTCCCACCAGGAGGATGAAACTCTAAGCCTGCTGTGCTGGCATGACTTTTACTTGAAGATATTAATAACACGTCAGAGGATGGGATGTGCTGAATTCTAAATACTCATTTCTCCTCTATGAATGTGCAACATCCCTGTTTAGTAAAGTACAAACCTGCAACTGTGCTGAATCCTTCTGCAGCACCTTATGATATTAGAGACATTTTTTCCCAATAAGGTGACTAAGCTCACTGACAGTAAAAGTAAGGATGTACTGCTTTATTTGGGGTTAGATTAGTCTATGTACTATAATCTTAAAATTAGTTTTTCCCTTATCATTTGTTTCTAAATTCCAGCCACAAAGTGGAGTACAATCCATTGTATACTCTCTAGCTTGTACATATAAATCATTCCAAACTGATTTATCCAGAAAGGTCACATATTCTGCACTCTACATGGCACTACTACCACTGTTTCCAAATTCAGTTACTAATGTGGACAAGATATTTCTAAAACACATAAAGAACATTTCTGTTCTGTCCTTTGAGTTCCACATGATGCACTTTAACACAAAAATCACAAAGATAAGTCAGAGAGTCAGATAGGGAGTCTAGACCAAAGTACCACGTGCCTATCAATTCTCTCACATCCTCAGACAACTAACTTTGGCTAAAATGAATATTCTACAACTATTATTGGCTTCTGACTAATTTTAGAAAATTGATATTCTATAACTGTTATTGGCTTCTGACTAATTTTAGAAAATTGAATGAAAACAAAAATTTCACTTATTATTTCTTGCTATTTTTTCTGTTGCTCTGATGCAGTACTGACCCAGTCTGGACAATGGCAAATACCATGTGGTCTGCAAACCCAAATGGGAAGTGCAGGGAGAAGGAAGATAAATGAAAAAAAACCCACAAACGCAACATAATCAAGAGATTCATTCTCCAAGATGAGACTCGCAGGGCAAAGGAAGTTAACGTTGGAATTTCAGATTTAATCCATTCCTGAGCAGGAAGAGCAATCACTTTGGCCTTAACCTCAGCTTTGAAAACACTGTTTTGCATACATGCTGTTTCAACATTTCTGGGTTGCAATTCAGCATCAAAGAATCAATATTCAAGCCTGTTCCCCTTGCAGCCTCCCTGACACACCAGACTGAATTCCACCTTCTACAAGAGCGCTGACACCATTTGAAAGTGAAGAACAAATTTTGCATATCTCCATGTCTTAAAGAACATTTTTGTGCATTACAGATGATATGTTACAAATTTTCTGCAAGTTACTGGCATATACACACACCTACAGATCTGGTTCCATTCTTTGAACTGGTACGACTCCTTCCTGTGCTTCCCAGACTGGAGCAGGGACACAGTACAGTAAATGCTATGCACACATGAAAATTCAGGCAGTGATAAAATTTACCATGTAAAGAAAAATTTGCATGACTAAACTAATAGTCTCTGTATACTTTTTCTTTAGCAGATATTTTGAGAGGCTTTTCTCAATGTTTGGTGCAGCAGAGCTGCCCTGATCAGAAATCTAAACTGATTTCTGGCACAATAATAGGTATACCACCTTTTTACAGCTGGCACGCACTGGAGGCAATCTGCAAATATATATTTCCATGAAAAATTACTTCATCTTCATTCAGATAAGCTCTTTGCTATCTAGAACACTGCTGTAATGCCCGAACCTCAACTGGGAGTTCATTAGCAAAATTTCTGCACAACAGGAACATACCTGAAAATATATTTAGACAGGTCTAAACCAGACAGAATTTATCATCTCTCCATTTTTAATAAAAACTTCTCAAACATACACGGAAAATAAACCATAAGGGAGTGAGATTTATTCTATTTTACTGCAAAATCCTACTTCAAAATTTTCATGTCTTGTTATGTCCTTGTTTTGTGACATTAGCACATTTCCTAGATACAAATGATTACAAACTAGATGACCTAATTAAGGAAGGCAAAATTCAAGGTTTACAGGGAGAATCGAGAGAGGATGCAGTGCATTTCCTAGATAAAAATGATTACAAACTGGATGACCTAATTAAGGAAATTCAGGGTTTACAGGGAGAATCGAGAGAGGATGCAGTGGCAATTACATTTTCTGTGTTCATTGAGCTTAGAAAAAAAATCAACAAGACCGGAGATGTACCCAGGATGCACTTTTTCCCCACCCACTTTGGGATTTCCCTGGAAGCACTGAAGGTACCTGTGACAGTTTCCTGAACTGAGTAACAAATTTAAACAGATTCTTTTACAGTAAAACACAAACTATGTGATCAGCTCCTGAAACACTAAAATAACCAAACCCAAAACACCATCAAAAGAAACCCAAAACAAAAAAAGCCAACCTACAATCCAAAGGAGGCAGGCTACGAGCCGAGCAAAGCAAAAGCTGTTCTCATGTCTGCCAGATATCTCAGCATGAAGGAAGTGGCAATTACATTTTCTGTGTTCATTGAGCTTAGAAAAAAAATCAACAAGACCGGAGATGTACCCAGGATGCACTTTTTCCCCACCCACTTTGGGATTTCCCTGGAAGCACTGAAGGTACCTGTGACAGTTTCCTGAACTGAGTAACAAATTTAAACAGATTCTTTTACAGTAAAACACAAACTATGTGATCAGCTCCTGAAACACTAAAATAACCAAACCCAAAACACCATCAAAAGAAACCCAAAACAAAAAAAGCCAACCTACAATCCAAAGGAGGCAGGCTACAAGCCAAGCAGAGCAAAAGCTGTTTTCATGTCTGCCAGATATCTCAGCATGAAGGATCTTCGTACATCTCCAGCTGAAATGGTATTTTAAGGCCTTCAAGAATTTATAGCAGATCAAAAATGGAAGGCATTCCAAATCGACAAGTGTTTACAGAACACAAAAGTGATTTTAGGATCCTGCCAACTAAGCCAATTTGACACAAAATGAGCGATTAATGGATCCCACACAACTTTGAGGCAGCAGCAATTTAAGATTCATTAACACTACTGTACGGTAAATCATAGGATTCGGTTGTATGATTTTTAACACATTTAGTCATCAGCCAATTATCAGAATGATTTAACAAGATCAACACAGCAACTTAAAGATTCGAAAACGGCAACGTTCACATGAGACTTCAACAGAGTTTTGCTATAATCAACACAGCAACTTAGTTAAAGATTTGAAAATGGCAACGTTCACATGAGACTTCAACAGAGTTTCCTAAATCAAATCAATACACACAAACGAGCAAAGGAAATACCAAAGGATGTGAATTACCTTCCACTTCTCAACTCTATAAAGCTCACCATTCTTTCACTAGTCTTTTCTTATCTTAATGTTTGACTCATCTTTGATGAAAGAGATTGCTTCATCTTTTGACTTAACCCAACACTGCCACCTCCACTAAACCAGGCAGCACATCTGCATGTCTTTTAAATGTCTCTAGGATGCTTTACTTTTGAGCTCATAGCCACATCTGCATGTGTCTTTTAAATCTCTCTAGGATGCTTTACTTTTGAGCTCATAGCCCTCATTGGGAATAATTTCCCATTCACTTAGCCTAAAGGTTTTCCTATGTAAGATATTTAAACACCAGGAATCCATCAAAAAATGAGCCATGTTTACAAATTCTACTTATTCTCCAGTACATTGAAGACACATTTGTTCTGAATGATTCCTCAGAGTTCTCAATGTGTTGCATTTTTTTAGCAGGAAGAGTAAGTCGAGCTAAACATATAAATAGGATTTGCTCTCTGGTAAGTCCTACTGCTTTTGCAATCCAGACATACCAGCATTTAAACACAGACTTCAGCAACAGAAACACATCTGCTCTACATAACTTTTTGGTCTCCTCTTGTGTGTGTCCAACCTCTTCCTAAACTAATGCATGCCCAAGCCCACCTGCAAGTCTTGGGACTTTGTTTTGTGGGTTGTTGAGGAATTTCTCTATGTGACACTGCTTCCTCCTCTTTCGAGTGCTTGTACAGACAGGAATCATCAGACTAGCCCCCAAAATGCACGGGACTCTGCAGGAATGGGCTTGAGCTGAAAGGCCAGTTGGAGAGAAACAGTTGGAAGACTAAGTCTTAAAGAGATGCACTGCCTCTTATTTGCCACCCTTGCTGCCTCCTGTGAATAGTGGTCCACAGTGTGACAGGTTGCAGAGTAAAATGCTGTCCAGTATGAGCCATTAATTAAGCCAATTTTCCCTTCAGTGTTAACAAGTCCTTTGGAACTTACTGCATGGCCTAATTGAAAACAAAATGCCGTATATGGGGACGTTTCAACAAAGATTAAGCAACTTCAGGAAAAATATGACAGCTTCTGCTCAGAACAAGAGAAAAAATGAGTTGGCTGCCTTAGAGTACTTACTTTCTTTTCCCAACACTCAGGACATCTGTAACAAGGCTGAAGTATTTTTATAGGTGAATCTTGCATAATACACTTGTAGCCACACTCCAGATTCCAAACCTGTGCTTGCAGCTTCCCCAGTTCTCAGTTTCCCACGTGACAGAAGAAAGATGTATGAGAAAGCCATTTTAACATAAAATTCCTGGAAAACTTACTCAGGAAAATCCACACAAGCACTGTCTCGCTATGCAGGAAACAAAATGGCACGTGGCCAAAAGCTTTTATTGCCTGTTCTGCATGCTGTGCTAAGGTACCTAGCCCTTCTGCAGGACCTTCTCTGTACCAAGTGCATGTATGAAGCTAAACCTGCACTAAAAGGCCTCCTCCCAGCCTGGGTGACTCTGGCTCCCACTCAGCCAACCGAAACGCTCCTGGTACTCTTTATCACCACCACAGGTCTCTGGACTAGCTGCTGCCAACCTTCCTGGAACAACACTCAGCCTTCCTGTGGAGGACAAACGCGGCTGAGCCCAGTCAAGTCAGAACGTGGAGCTATGGCCAGATCTTCTCATCACTACAAAATTTTGACAACATCAGTGACTAACACTGAGGTGTTTGCAGAATATTCATTTCTTGATGAAACCACTTTCTAAAATCAACAGAATTCCTACGTCGTTATAGTGCAGTAGAGAGCAACTACAACTCTTTGCAAAACAGCCACTCAGCCAACCGAAACGCTCCTGGTACTCTTTATCACCACCACAGGTCTCTGGACTAGCTGCTGCCAACCTTCCTGGAACAACACTCAGCCTTCCTGTGGAGGACAAACGCGGCTGAGCCCAGTCAAGTCAGAACGTGGAGCTATGGCCAGATCTTCTCATCACTACAAAATTTTGACAACATCAGTGACTAACACTGGGCTGTTTGCAGAATATTCATTTCCTGATGAAACCATTTTCTAAAATCACCAGAATTCCCACCTCATTATAGTGCAGCAGAGAGCAACTACAACTCTTTGCAAAACAGCCCTTACTTATCACAGGGTCTCTGACCCCCCAAGCCTGCAGGAGCTCCCGTGTGGGGTGCTGCCCCACGGTTCCCCTCAGCGGTACTGAAATAGTTAAGGTCACAACAGAGTGGTGCTATGTAAAGGAGAAATTTCCCTGTCCTTGCCTAAGTGAATGGCTGGGATTAAACTGACAGCCCACCTTAGTGATGGTGGAATAATTGGTTGTTCAGCTCTGTCCTTGTCAGCGCTCTGACAGTTCTGCAGATGTCCTGCTCAGCTCTCCAAAGGTTAGCCTCAGCTGGAGCTGCTGTTCATTAATCATTCCTTCCTGACAGGACTCAGAGCAGCCCACATCTGCCACTCCGTCCCCCTCAATCCCTGTCGCACCCAGCCTGTGTGTAATCACTGCTGGTTTTCTTAAGAGGATACTCTATAAGGGAATATGCATTTAACTACGAGACACATGGTGTTGCCTTCTCTCTTGGTAATTCTTTCAGCAAAGGGCCGGTAATATCAATTTGGTGTCTTTGTCCAAGACGGTCTGGTAAAACAGTGAACTGTAGACTGGATGTACAAGAAGTGCACAATATCACAATCTTTTTACAGTGTCTGTAATGCCCTTGTATAACAACAATTTTCAGTCTGGTATCACACTCACATTGATGATGGAAGGATGCGGTGCCATAATAACCTTGCCATGGGGACATAACAGCAGCCAAGTGGGCCTGGTATGGAGAGAGTGGGAAAAGATGCCACACAGAGCTCTCACTGAGCCATCAGGGCAAGAAAAGCTTTGGTGCATTCTTTTCATCTGGTCAGTTTTTCCAACCACTGGATCCCTCTGTCTGCTTGCATACACAGTGACTGAAAAATCCTGTCTCGCCAGTATTGCCTTAGCCCAGGTGAACTGGATAATTTCCAGAAGTTCACACACATGACTGATTTCTTTGGATTATTCTGACTGCTTTTATGACCCATAAGATTCACCCACTATTAGTAGGCGGTTTAGAAAAAATCAGAGAAAGAGAACTACTACAATAATTCACAGCAATTTCAAGTATAACAACCACCTAATGCCATATGACCAGTACCAGGAGACCTCCAACATCAACAATTTGGCACAACCAGACTTCTCTAGTTGCACCACAAATAAATGAAAGCAGTTGTGAGCACAGCCTTAAGAAATCAGTCTCTACAGTTTGTTAGCCATACACACATGGGTTTTAAAAAGAAAAATACAAAGCTGGATTGTGGTTCTGCACAGCTCACACCCTCCCAACCTGCAGGAAAACCTAAGTGGGTTCTGAAACAGAAAGCCAAATGGAAAAAAGAACATAGGTAAGGCAGGCAAAGGAATCCTTCTCAGAAAACCAGAAAAAGCAAAGAGCATAAAACATAGCTACCCTCCCCCAGAGGTTCTATGGATTTTTTTTTTCCAGTTTAACTACTCATTAATGCGTGTCTCAGAATAAACTATGCATCCTACAGTTAGACAAACTAATGCAACTATACTACTTATGAATCTTGACTGAATTAAAATAAACATCAGCACACAGACCACCAAGTGTACTATAGTTGCCAAGACCATGTAAGAAATGAAATTATTACCCACTTCACAATCTTATTTCAAGATTGCCCACTGATTTTTCTTAGGGTGTTGCTGCTCATATGTGAGCATTGCAGGAACCATCATTTCAAATAATTGATTAACTGTCCAGTCCACAAAGTTTAAAAAGGAACAAACAAGGACATTAAGTGATTAGCATTCTGCCTTTTAATTTGCAAATCCTGTCTTCACAGCTAAAAAGCCAAATGCCTCAGGCTCCATCCCAGGCACACAGATCCCAACAAGCTTGACAGTAGAAAGAAGGTGCTACAGACGGACAAAACTGACAAGCTGGATTAAAGCAATCAACACATTGACCATTAATCACAATTGAAGGCTTTACAGTGCACTGAGAATGGCAGTGGGCCCGTTCCAGAAGGGAGCAGCAGCGGTGCTGAATTTCAAACTGTTGAGCCAACCCACTAATGTGATTTGGTCAACATAACCAGTTAGAGCTGTGGATCTTCAGTTAACTCAAGTAAATTTTGAATTTAGATTAAAAGAAAAAAAAAAAACTAAGAAATGGACTGCCTCTTGAGTTCCACTGCACTGACTTTGCTAGGGAAATGCAAGTCATCAAACCCAGTCTGAGCAACTTACTCTGGTATCACCGGAGTCCCCATCAAGTATAGCTGTTCTCCCAGGGGACGTTAGAACTTTCATAGTTCAGCTAACAGTGATGCTTGATAGTGCTGCCTCCAATGGATATATCAAATTTAACCCATCAGAAGAGCAGGAGAAGGTATAACCACTTGCAAACCATTTTGAATCTCTGCAGGACTGACGGTGCTTATCAGTCACAAAAAGATGTATGCTCCATTGCACGTTAACATGGGAAAAACTGCTAGCAGTTCTGCCAACCATGTCAATAGCCCCATTGCTGGAGACTGCACAAGGACACACACACACAAAATTTATAGCATAAGGGATTAAAACAGATGAAGAGCAAAACTGAAAATGATGAGGATCAACCCCATTGCTTTACGAATTACTATTATTAGACAACGCTTTAGATTTAAGAATCTAAAAGTGTTCTTCAGGTAAGTAAAAAGATCTGTAAGTTCAATTACTTTTATTATTGTGCTCCCTCTGCTGGTTCTAAGAAAATCACTGTCAGAAAAAAATTATCTGCAGAACTATGTTGATGACTGTGCTTACCAATACACAACAGCTGGACACTGGAAATGCCCCGATATCTTGGCTTAAGTTTCTTTAGACCCAGAGGAGGAGACTTCTGGGTTTTTCCAAAGACTGACAAAGACAACCCTGAGAGGAAGGTGCTCCCTAATTCCTAGGAAAACATTGCAAACAGTTGGGGAAACAACACTCTCCTGAAGAGCAGCAGAAAACAGCATACAATATTGTCTTGTTTTGTCCCTGTAGTTCATCCATGGGGAAATTCAAAACTCAACTGGACAAGGCCCTCCAGCAGCCTGATCTATGTTGGACAATCTCAGAGCAGTGGGCTTGACAAGCTAACTTTCAGAGGTCCCTTCCAACCTATATTATTATGTGATTTTATCTTCTTTTTGGTTGTGTTTTTTGTTTTGTAGGGTTTTGGGGGTTTGTTTTTTTTTTTTTTTAATTGCAACTCATTATGGATTTTATCTTCTTTTTGGCTGTGTTTTTTGTTTTGTAGGATTTTGGGGGTTTGTTTTTTTTTTAATTGCAATTCATTATTGATACAGTGACTAAAAGCTGAGAAGACTGGGAATTTTTTACCCATATGTATTGCTAAAAGCTGCAGATCTGCCTTTTTTTTTTTACAAATTTTATGGAAGACAATATGGTTTTTTAACTTCTAATATGAAAACTGGTTACTGATTTCCTACAAATATAAACCTGATCTGTCATTCAAAGAGGGGCTAGATATACTCCAAATTACGATTTTTTTGGATGGCTATCTAACATCTTGTCTATGCAAAAATGTCATACATTAAATGGCTTGGGAACCATGACAACACTAGCTGTGTAGAGCTCACACAAGCTCAATCAAGCCATAATCAAGGATTTTCTTATGTGATTGTCCATTATCTCCTCCTTAGTCAGAGATGCACATTATAGGAGTAAAAAGATCAGAGTGGAATCACCAGCATTAATTACATGCTAGACTAGATCTGTCTTCCTTAAAGTGCTGTCTAAAAGAATTTGGAGTACCTCTAGGAGATTCAAAGGAGTCTTGCACTGATTCTGCACAGGCTGTAAACCAAAAGTATTAGCAGCACAAGTCAGTGTTACTGAAAATATATCAAGTTCTTCATATTTGATGAAGTCTATTCAACTCTGTGAACACACAGAAGGACTACTATATCCTTCTAATGATGAGAAGGTACCTAAAAATATAGCACACTGTATGTGTTTACCACAAAAAAAGACGTTTTACACTAGCTCATTCCTGTGTATATTTATTAGACTAAAGACTTATTAATAGTAGCTCAGTCATTTGAAGCCTGTGTGTAAAATACTTTTTCTTTGTAAGTTTGTTTGAAAAGGCACAACCCTCTTCAGTCTTCTTATTTAGGTAAACTTCCTGAAGCAATTCTGGAAGGTCTGACCAAGTTAAGAAAGAAGACCTAAAGGGGCTCCAGGAAAGCTGGGGAGGGACTCTTGATGAGGTAGTGGAGCGATAGGATGAGGGGTAATGGTTTTAAACTAGAAGAGGGAAGATTTAGATTGGATATCAGGAAGAAAATCTTTGCTGTGAGGGTGGTGAGAGCCTGGCCCAGGTTGCCCAGAGAAGCTGTGGCTGCCCCATCCCTGGAGGGGTTCAAGGGCAGGTTGGAGGGGGCTTGGAGCAACGTGGTGTGGTGGGAGGTGTCCCTGCCCAGGGCAGAGAGGGGGACTGTATGATCTTTAAGGTCCCTTCCAACTCTAACCATTCTATGATTCTATATACATATTTTTCCTATGTCCAAAGAGAAAAAGAATTTTATTTTTTTTTTAATCAACAACTGAAGTATGGACTTGATTAGTAACTTGGAATCCTTAAATGCTCTGAAGTTCAGTAATACAACAACACAGCTTTCGAGGCAGAAACCGTGAAAGATGTTGTCAGTAAAGAAGTTACGAGTGTAACAAATCATGAACCAGTTACATGCCTTTCCTTGCAGAAGTTTGGACTATCTAATCCACCTGTTAGGTTTTTTTCACAAGTGTTACCCTAAAACAGGAAAACAAACATAAAACGGTAGAGTTCCTCAGAACAAGAGCAGAAATTCATTAACTAAAATAATAACACAGACACAGCACAGAACATCCAGATGTAAACAATAGTAAGTTGAGTGAATACACTGTGGACCACACGGAGATCAGATAAGGCAATGAAGATTTGAGGAGACAAATGCTTACATACAGAGAAGAGCATTTAAGAAATACATCCTGCAAGTGCTGAAACTGTAAAGAGCTGTTCAACACACAGACTGCTGCCTGCAGCCCAGTATTTAATATGAATGTACGACCAAGCTGAAACAATGCAAGTGAAAAAAGAAAAACAAAAAAAATCCCAAACCATACCATGTGATTTAGACAGCCAATAAAAGCTATGCAAGAGCAAATAAATAAATATGAACAACAAACAAACGCAAAGAGCTTGTGAACTACTCATGGATTTTTCATGAGATGAAAAAGAAATTTGTCAGACAAATTATTTGCTCTGAATTATTCACTCAGCTGTAATTATGGTCATTGGCAGGCGGAGAAACCAGTAACTTAGACTGATGATTCCAAGTTCCTCAGCAAATCCTTCATCAGAAGACCTTATCTCAAGAAAAAAAAAACACAAAAAACTTTTTTGCTCTCTGAAGGAAGCAAGTATTTCAACAAGGAGCCGCTTTCTTTCACCTTTGCTGAAGGCAGCAGGAACATGTGGGAATTTTGACTTTACAAAATACTAAGTATTTTATAAGAAGAATTTATTTTCAAAAATCAAATAATTTAGTGTAATGACTAGTCAGAGTGATTCACTCCATCTATACTAAAAGCTTTAAACCTCTAGTAAATTCCAAGAAGCACTAACGTGCCTTTCTTCCACATGTGTAAATCTTAACTTAGTTAAAATTTGTGCTCCAAAGGGTGTGCTCTCCCACTCCAGAAATACTGCATTAGCATTCAATACAAAAGTCCTTCTACTCTGCAACAAGGTAGACACACACAAAAAAAATCCTAGGCTCTCACAGTACAAAAATCCTTCTACTGTGCAACAAGGTAGACACACACACAAAAAAAATCCTAGGCTCTCACATTCAAGCAGAATTTTTTCCAGTCTTTTTCTGTTCATTTGAAAAGCAGACTTGCAGTCAAATTTCATTTAAACAAGTGATTACCTCTTACACTTCCCATCTTATGCATCCACTGATTACATTACTCAAATTTACAATCCTGCTTTCAAAGGTTTTTCCACAGTTTTGTCTATTCTTTTCAGTCCTCACACCTCTAACTTTTCATATACTGAAAATTTTTTGTCATCTACCTATTCAAAACATAACCAAAAAATTAAAAGGTTGTCCACTTCAAAAATTTCCTCTCCATGGGTAGACTAATGAGGTGAGGCATTTGAAGATGAACAGAAGCTAATTGTTCCCTCACATTCCTCTGTCTTTGAATCCCTCAAGAGTGACCAAGGGAACAGGGAGACTTCTGCCCTCAGACTTCATGGAGCAGTGGCCGCAGGCACCCCATGCTCTCTTGCATCTGTGTAACACCCGTATGAGATATTACACAGCACAGGGTAAACAGTAACACAGAGCACAGAACAGCAAACAGAAAGAAGCACTGATTTTATATAAAGTTAGAAAAGAAAACGTCTTCTAAACTACTTTCAATTTGTGATTAGGAAAACAGACAGAGTATAAGAGCTGTGAAAAAAAGCCTTCTTGCTTCTCAGCCAGAACAGAGGCGATCACCTGGGTTCAGTGTAGTACAACACTGTACACAACTACCAGGGAAAGAAATAGCTACCACTATAAAACTGTCTGCCAGGAGTATTGACCTCGTTGCCAAAAATTTCATTATGTGGATATAGACTTAACACATTACTTAATAGAAAAGGCAAGCTTCCGATTTGTTTAGTATGTTCATGAAGACATACCTGCAGAGTAATTTTAGGAAAGAGTGAGCAGGCACGGATACAGAGTGCTGCTTTTCTGATAATATTAAGTGGGCTACAGGTAGGCCTCTAGAAAGAAATTTATTCTGAAGCGCAGAGTTGAGAGGAAAAAAAATCTGCACTTCTGAAAGAATTTTTTAATACTTAAAAAAAAAGGTAAATAGATATGTTTCTGCTCACTGGGAACATACTGGTAATAACTGCCACTTCCTCCCTCTTTTTAAATAAGAAATTGTATTTTTGTCATCTTAAATAATTATCTAACCAAGAGGATTGTTACCACGAAAATCTCTTGCAAAAACAAACTAAAGAACCCAATAAAATGGTCACCTTGGATGAAAAAACCCCGACTGACATTGTGAGGATATTATAATCACTAATTGGATACATTTCAAAGCTTTATATAGATAAAGCATTACATATATGTGCAGAGTTGTATTCCTTACCCTGATCTGCTTGTGAAAATGCCCCAAAGAAACTTCTCGTTGCCTACTTCAAGCTGATGCTCAGGCAGTTCACTGTACATCTTGTCAGTTGTTAAATGGTACTGTCAAGGCTTCAAACTGACAGGAATCATCCTAAGTCAGAAGATGCATTCATAAATCTGTGTAAAAAGAAGCAATTTCAGTCAGCATTTGGTTTCTCTAAGAATGGAGAGACAGTGCATAACTGTGTCACAGAATTTCTCTCTATCCTGGTGGGGAGTCTCAGGGCATTTACAGAGTTTTGGTTTCTCTAAGAATGGAGAGACACAGTGCAGAACTGTGTCACAGAATTTCTCTCTATCTGGTGGGGAGTCTCAGGGCATTTACAGAGTAAAATAGGACTGAACACAAGTAGAAAACCTGATGGCATTGTCACAAAAGCAAGTTCACTATGATTTAAATAAGTGATCCAATAGCCACATCATAAAACATCAGGTTTGGGAATGACTGTACTAAAATACGTGGACATGTCTTCAGTAAAACCAATGAGCCCGCACGCACTGTGAACCGTACGTATAAGTGGAACACATGCTGGCCACTGAGCACTGACCATGTTGACATAAATTTCAATTCACATCACAATTTCATGCTGATTATGTAATAGAACACATTAGTTTTCAACTGCATAACAACTTTTTCTCAGGACATGGTTAGCAGAACCAGGAGAGTAGGTGTTGTCAGGGCATAGGCAGCAGACACATAGGAGCTGTAGGATTACTGCCTCTGCACGTGGTTTTCCCCCAACACAGGAAATTGTGGGTTTGATGTTTGTTTTTAACTAGTGTTCAAATGAAAATTTCACCTCAGTGCTAGAGAGTTCAGTTTTCCAAAGAGAAAGCCTAAGACAAGCAGTGGGTCCCTAATGAAATCAAAGCAAAGCAAAATATAGAGGAGATTCATTAGGTCCCCACCAAATTCATTTCAAATGGGCCTACAAATTAAGAAAGATCAGTGGATTCATAAACAGGATCGGTATAAATTGAATGGGGTCTATCACTGAAGTTTATGTGAAATAACTGTCACTACTTCTGGGATAACTGATTGTGTCCCATACTTCACCCAAATAAACATCACCTCTTCTCGTCACACAGATTCCCACCAGCTCCCTCCTATCAACTGGTGTCACTCTGCCAGAAAGCTCCCTTGATTGCATTCGCATCTTTGGAGAAATCCTTCCCATGAGAGGCCCCACTTTGGTTAAAACCGTGGGTGCACGGATGAGAAGTTTGCTGTAGGAGAGGCAAAGACCATCCCCAGAACATCTCTGCTGGCCTCATGCCGCGCTGCCTTCCCAGCGCCGCCCTCCATGGGAGCTGCTCAAACGGCCAGCACGGGCAGTAATTGCTGCCGACATTGTTCAGGGCCTTGCCTCGCTGCCAGAGACAAATCTTTCATTCATGAAGAAGTGCTTGTTAGGCCAGCGCTGGACTCCAAACCCACTTAATTAAATTGGAAGGAAAAAAAAAAAAAAAAGGTCACTTAGCTGTGGTGGGAAATTTGCACACAAAGGCCCGGTGGTGTCTGGGTTCTTCCTCGCTATTGTGGCTCCCAAACAGTTTCACAATATACCAGCATCTCCCACCCCCCCTTCCCCCATCCTGTCCCTCTCCAGCCACTGGAAAGGCAGCAGACACCCTCATTAAAAGACCAGTTTGTTATGAAATGTTTTCCCAACAATTCACTAACAGGGCTTTTCTCCGCAGCAATCAAGGGCTTGCAAGGGCTCTCCAAGGGCAGGATGCTTCAAGAATTTCAAAAATAGAGAGTGTAAACAGGTACATGGAAAAAGCCTCTTCAGAACAGTTATGTAAACATTCCCAATGCGATTTAAAAACCTCCATGCTGAAACCATCAAGTCTGACTCTTTCCCTTAATTATGTTCACACACCCCTGCTGCATATACCACCAACAGCACTCAGGGCCGAGCCACGGAACAGGCCTCGAACAGGCCTCAGTGTCAGTAAACAACAAGCAAACAAAACCTCAACACCCACCCCCAAACACAGCTCACATTTTCCAAGTAGCAGCCACAACCCTTCTACCCGCACTAAATTTCAGGTGACACAAGTGATTTTGTGAAGAGAGAGTCAGGAAATAGAGTTAAGAACCAAACACAACACTTAAAATGGATTTTGCTTTGGCCTAATCTGGATATTGTAGGTCTTTGTCTTGGCTTTCAAATTTACACAATTTTTTGCTTGGTGGTTTGTTGGTTTTTTTTAACATCCATTTAATGGATGTTATGTTGGAGCAGCGACCACAGATCTGAATACTACACAAAATAAAGCCAATTGCCAGTATTAATAATGGATTGCAACAGTATTTCAGAGAAAAGTACATGGAAAGTATCACTAATATTTAATAACATCAAATGTTGTTCTTCCTCTGCACATAATATTCCTTTCTGTATGAATAACAGCAATCTGTTCTATACTAACAAATCATCACTGAATTATTTTTCTATTATATGGTAAATAATGTTCAGAGTAAAATTACCTAATTCTGTATGACAGCTACATTCAGCTGTTTCTATATAATTCTCTACTATAATTGAATATTGATTTACATAAAGTAAAATGTTTATGTCTTTATGTGAAACCCAGTAAATTAATAGGGACAATAACGTCTTATTTCTTGAGATTCCATAGAGTCAATATAAAATCATAGCACTAAAGCATTGAGAAAAGTTAATTAAGATAGTTAAGCTAAGAGTCAAAGAAAAACATCAAACTGTCCAACAAATTACATCAGCATCATAGTAGATGTATTTATGTTATTGTTTCTATCCTTACAAAATCCTTAATCTTTTCTACAGAAAAACAAGATAAATACTTTTTTGCACAGTAAATTAATAGGGACAATAATGTCTTATTTCTTGAGATTCCGTAGAGTCAATATGAAATCATAACACTAAAGCATTGAGAAAAGTTAATTAAGATAGTTAAGCTAAGAGTCAAAGAAAAACATCAAACTGTCCAACAAATTACATCAGCATCATAGTAGATGTATTTATGTTATTGTTTCTATCCTTACAAAATCCTTAATCTTTTCTACAGAAAAACAAGATAAATACTTTTTTGTCATACCACTTGAGTTGTCATTAAATAAAATAGGGAAGTGATATGAACACAAATATCTTTGATACTCAAATATTTTGCTGTATGTGTCGTCCTGTAGCTCCTGATGCTGAATTGAAATCTGCTCTTACACCTGTGATTTCTGCTTGGCACTAAAGAGATTGGGCCCTACTTGTGTTATCAGCCCTTCAAATTTCAAAATATAGATCTTTCAGAATCTCCTACATTACAGTTATAAAGCTCTTCTTTCTCAACTGACAAAAGGCAACACCACATAGTGAGCTGGTTTTTTGCAGTAGTGTTTTTCTGACACTTACCCATAAAGAAAAAGAAGCAGTATTGGAAAATTATATCCATTGTTGTCCATTGCATTTCTATAAATATAAAGGTGGCTGGATCAGAATATCTGAGGTTCTCAGAAATTCAAGTATATCTCTTCCAGACTGTGTTTTTTCTGATAGCAGAAGGTGCTTCCATTTATTCGTGCTTGCATTAAAAATGTTATTTAATATTCTTAAAAGACAACAAATCTGAACACATTTTATGGTTATAGAAAATCTGAAATAAGAATGTCTTTTAACTGTCTACACTTGAAGTTATTGTTCCTTTTTTAAAAAGTTTAAATTAAACTTATTATAAGATTACTCATAGATACCAATGCAACAAGTACTTTTTATGGTTTTGACCTATCCCCTTAGCCTTGTTTTCTGTCCTACTGCAGAAAACCTTACAGTTATTCAGATGTAGGAAAACATCTCAAGAGGAGGGAAAAAAAGGAGAAAAATTCTTAAGAGTAAAAGAAAGCACCTTCTTTGGCTCTTAACTGAGCCACTACCAAAAAAAAAAAAAAAAAAAAGGAGAGAAGAATTGGTTATTCTGGTCCTCTTTAAAAGCCTTTCCAGCTTTACATCTGAACTGTTTATTTTATGAACACCACAATACATTTTTGATCAGGTTAATTTTCAACTTCCCTAAAACTAACTAGAATGTAATCTGAATCTAAGATCAGAAATTATTTTTGGGATGAATATTTCAGATTACTCTTTTGTGACCTGTCTAAATTAGGTAAAATTCTAACAACAAAACTATAATTTCCAATTATTTTTCATCTCATTTCCTGTACTCTAAGTAAAATTCTAACAACAAAACTGTGGAAATTATTTTTCATCTCATTTCCTGTACTCTAAGCTACCAAAAAGTATGAAATGTCCAGCTCTTTCTGCGAAGTGTGTAATGAAAATATACTCTTTAGTTACTGTAAACTGTTATTTTGGAAATCTCCAGTGACATTTCATACTTTGTGATTATTTCAATTTTGATAATACGAACTTTTAGATGTTCAATATTGTATTATGTTGAGGAAATGGATATAAATATGCTTGATTTGACTCCCCTGCAGAACTGATTCCATAAAAAATGGAGTAATGTTCTTAGTCTTCCTTGATTCTTAATTAAAACAATTATTTTGCTGTACAGTCCTTCCTCTGCCTGTTCTTTTGTTCTTTCATGTGTTAGGACACATTACTACTTTGATTTGTTTTCATTATTAGTAGCTTTTAGCAATGGAAAAGAGTTAAAATTGTTAGTTTATAACATGCCTTTTGCAGCTATAATTCATGTACGTTGAGCAGAAGCTGAAAGCATTAATTTGTCAATCAGTCCTGCTCTGTATCTAGTCCCGCTTGAAATAGAATAAGTACACACACAAAAAAAAGATCTCTAAACATTTCCCAGAGGTAAATGAGATTGTAAACAGTCAGGTATGTTAGGATTTACTGAGACTATTAGCTATAATTCTGAAGCAGATTGCACATATGATAGTATGTTGCAAATTCAAGGAGGTTTCAGTATAGGAACCTCCTTTTAAGCTAGATAACAACATGAAAATTTACTTTTTACTGTAAGATCCATTTTCAATTCACAGATCAGACCCAGGAGTTAAAACTAACCACCATGAAATATTTTTTGATGTTAAACTGAAAACCCTCTGGAAATCTCTGAAGAATTTCAGCGCACATCTGATAGCAGAGGGAGTTTTGTACAATCTTGGTGTGCAAATGACAGTGCACCAGAGCTTGTGAAGGACCTTGCAGAAAAAGACAAGAGCAGACAAAAATGGCAAACTCTCAAGGAGCCAGATATAAACCCTACTGTATTTAAACAAGAGGTCTGGACAACAGCAGGTCTGATGATGAAATCAGGAGTGCAGAATACCCCAAGTCTAAAAGCAAAAGGCTGGATTTTCCTCTTCAGCTGGGACAAAGCCCACCCAGGAGGGCCCAGCAAGCGCTGGGTGCGGCGGTTTTGGATACATACGCAAGGCCAAAGAGCTGGGTTTCTAGAATACATAAAACAAGCATTTTAGCACAGCCAAGAGCCTGTGGCAGCCCCTCAGCAGCAACGTGGCCAAAATACCAGATTTCACCAGGGCAAACTCCTCAAGGCAGAAACCTTGTCTTGACACAGGCCTTTGGCTTGCCATGCACAAAC